>NC_089654.1:1940000-2240000 GCF_037042795.1 Molothrus aeneus | reverse complement strand
TTATGCCGTAATGGATTTGCAGATCTGCTCCACTCATGTTGGGCTGAACATCTCCAGCCATTCCCTGGGTTTATTTATGTTATTTATTTCTATTATTTATTCTCTATTTACTTTATTTCTATTAAATTATTTAAATATATTATTTACATTATTATTGATTACATTCATATTTTTATTATTTCTCTTCCATTTTGCTTTAACCATCTCACATTGGCCTCTGCACTGTGCAGGTGGGGCGAGTGGGGAGCAGATTTTTCTCTCCTGCCTAAATGTGGGAAATATTTTTGGTTTTCTTCTACTTTTTAGCTCCCATGTGGTCACATGGAGGTTGTTGAGCTTGAGAGGTGATTCCCATATTATTAAGTCTGTGCATGAAACTGTTGGCAAACTTCTATCCTGTCAAAGCCTTTCTTTATTTGCTGCTTCTGTGACAGCAGTGCAAGTAGGAAGATTCAAATTTCCATTTGATCTCAGGAATTTTTAAGTTGAAAATTTTAAGGATTCATTTGCAAACCGTAGGCTAAAAATCTTAAGGCTTTAACTGAAGATTATAATAAATGAGCAACAAATATAATAAATGAGCAATATGCTAAAAATGGTGAAAATTAAAATGAAAATTGTTTTAAATTAATTATTTTCTTAATAATTTTTAAATGAACATTATAATAAATGAGTAATAATTGTGATAATTCAGCATTGTGATAATAAAATAGTAATAATTGTGTGACTGCTGGGCTCGTGGCTGGGGGGAATGGTTTTTCCCCATTGGATGAGCAGCATGATTTCTAGGAATGTGACTCAGTCACTGGCTCCTTTGTATGTGAACAATGGTAATTGATTTAAATTGATTTTCTTCTTGTAATTCTTGTTTTTGCCAGTGCTTGCTTTGATAGGGCCACATTTGCTGTAGGTGTTAATTAGTGAATCTTTATGGCCTCCAGTAATCAGCACCTGGCTCCTCTATTTCTGTACCACACACAGAATATTCTGGCAATTTTCCCTATTTTCAGTGTTGTGCTGAGGCAGCAGTGGGCTTTGTGTTACTTTTTATTTCCATCTGTTGCAGAAATAATGAAAAAATAGGCACAGAAAGCAGTGTCCTGCTCAAGAGAGAGGTGGTTTTAATTTCTCAGCCAGTTAATGATTCATGGCTTTGTTTGTGGCTGCAGCACTGGAGTGAAATGTGCTGTAAGGATGCACCTGAGTGCCCAGAGAGAGCTGAGCCCTGTCACCCTGCCTGCCCTTAAACTCCAGCCCAGGCCCAGCAAAAATGGGCTTAAACTGCAGCCCTGGGACCTGCTGATAATCCAGAGCTCAAGCAAATGTCCAGATTTTGCTTCTTGTGGCAATGGCATTCCAGGATTTGCTCCATGCTTTTTCTATTTGGAAAGAAATGTGTTTTCCTTGCTTGTTCTGGTCTCAGCTTTGATAATTTATACATTTTAAATCTGTCATGGGACTGGAAATCACAGAATCATGGAATGGTTTTGGTTGGGAGGGGCTCTAAAGGTCATCCAATGCCACCCTGCCATGGCAGAGACCTTCCCCTGTCCCAGGCTGCTCCAAACCACAGCCTGGCCTGGGACACTGCCAGGGATCCAGGGCAGCCACAGCAAATCTGGGAATTCCATCCCAGCCAGGAATTCCTTCCCAAATCCCACCTCAATCTGCCTTCTTTCACTTCCAGCCATTCCCTGTGTCCTGTCCCTCCATCCCCTGTCCCCAGTCCCTCTGCAGCTCTCCTGGAGCCCCTCCAGGCCCTGCCAGGGGCTCTGAGCTCCCCCTGGATCCTTCTCCAGGTGAACATTCCCAGCTCTCCCAGCCTGAGCCAAACAGAGATGCCAGCAAACATCAGAAATTTGGTATTTTCCTATTGAAAAATGCAGGCACTCCAAATTCCAGCACTGGAATTAAGTGTGGGCTTGCAAGCTGAGCTTGACCCAAAGTCTGTTGGGTCAGCATGAGGCTGGCATTGAACTGCAGAGGGTTTTGATCAGTGACACTCCATTTATCAAGTGATTTCCCTGCTATTCTCTTTCTCCCCTGCAAAGTTCCCAGAGGAACTCCCAGACTGGAATCCTGTGCCAAAGACACGTGCAGGTTGTGGCAGAAATGAGAATATCCAGTGGAAATGTGGCTGCACGCTGGGCAAAACCAGGGAAAAGAGCTCCGGTCCTTCCTTGCGCTGCCTGTGCCTCTGCTGTGCTGTGCTTTCATGGAGACACCATTCCTGTGCTGCTCCTTCAGAACTTGGCTCCTAAAAATGTCTTGCTGCAAAATAAAATTTAAAAAAAAAAAAAAAAAAAAAGCTTGAGCTCTTGGTTGGGAAGTGTGGAAAGTCGTATTAATGCCTGGAAAATTCACATGGATTTTTTTTGTGTCTTGTTTCAGAGTAACTTCCTCTAACTCTATTGAAACTTTGAAAAAAAAATTAAATCCCTTAAAATCTATTTATTCCTGGAAATAATAATAATAATAATAACATTATCTTCTTTTGGGGTGTTCAGGGAAGAGCTGCAATGTGGGGGTGTCATACAGGGCAGATGTGGCCTGGGTGTCCATTTATACAAGGATCAATTAGTATGTACATGTGGTATATATTTACATATATATAAAACATTAAAATATAAGTTACTCTGCCTGCAGAGTTCCTCATGGGAAGGGATCCACAGGAGCTGTGTTGGCACACGAGGCCAAGGTATTTTTCCTCTTTCCAAGCTGGCAGCCTTTAGTCACTCACTTCAAAGGGAAAACCAGGTCTTTATTCCTGTATCCCAGTGCCTGCTAATCCATAGGTTTGGGAGACTTATCCCATGGCTAAACCACAGAAACTGGGATATCACAGAAAAATGTAAAGGGTGGGGTGCTGAGAAACCCAACAAAAGAAGAACTTGAAGGGCACAGTGCTTTAGGAGGATTTGATTTTATTTCTGCCCTGCCAAAGCTTTTCCTCGTTTTGATTGAAGAGTGGAGATGGGAACCATCAGGAAACTTCCTTTGCTGCAGATAGCAGAGCCTTTGATCCCAGCTGTGCCTGGAGCTCAGTCCAGAGGGATGAGGTACAGGCAATGAGTTCCTCATCATTTTGGGGATCAGAGTATGGGCAGGAGCGGCTCCTGACAGGGAGCCAGCCCCTCCTCGCTCGCCTTGGCACTCATTTTGTGTCCAGAGCCTGGCCAGGTTTTCCTCCTTTCTGCTGCTTCCTCAGAGGGGTTTTCCCGAGGTTTTCTCAGCTTTGTGGGTTTTTGTTTGTTCTGCTCCGCTGTTTTTTTGCCTTGGGTTTGTTTTGTGAATGAAAGGCTGCATTTCCCTGAGTTCAGAGCTCCCTCCTGGCTTCTGGAATAGCCACAAGTGGTTGAGCCCCTGTCTCTGCAGAAGCACCCAAGTCTCACTCCCTGTGCTGTGGATTTGCTTTTTCCATGGAGTCCTGAACCTCCCCAGCTGCCCCCTGTGCTGGGTCACCTTCAGCATTCCCTGGGGCATCCTGAGCTCTCCTGTGCCCTGGTCTGACCCCATCACCTCCTCTGACCCCCACACAGCCTCAGGTGTTACTATTGCAGGAACACCTGGGCCATGCTTTTGCTTTTCCTACTGGAAAAAAAAAAAAAACCCAACAAACACTTGGCTTCTTTTTTCCACACTAATTCCATCTAAGCACCAGAATTTCATCATTTCAGAGGCAATAATTGGAAATTACTTCATTTTGCTTCCAAGGGTAGCACTCAAGATTTAATAAAGATTCACTTGACAGAATTTATTGCCTCCTCTTCCAGGATTTTTGGAATATTTTTGTAAGTCCCTGGGTACTCAGAGAGGCACAAGACTTGTACCTGTGGAAGGTCATGGCATGTTTGATCCTTGTTCCAACTTGTTAGAGAACTCAGGATTTTAATGCCTGCTTGGAAGTTGTTCTTGTTGTTCTTGCCTCTGATGTTTGCTGGCCAGTGGGAGGTCATTATACTTAATATAATATATTTTATATACATATCTATGGATGCAAGGCATAATTGCATGGCATTATTAATTTTGACACCTTATTTATAGTTCCACTACTTTTTTCCTGCATTAAACCAAGCTAAACTGATGAGCAGCATTTGGAAAGTTTATTATTAAAGAGCTGTGGTTTGCATATCTTATATATTCAATGTCTTTAAAGATTCTGATGAATAAAATCACAGAGCAACTGAGGCTCAATCCCTGAATAGTTTGGGTTGGAAGGGACCTTAAACTCATCCAGTTCCACCCAGGGACACCTTCCAGTGTCTCAGGCTGCTCCAAGCCCTGTCCAACCTGGCCTTGGACACTTCCAGAGGTGAGGATTCACTTTTGGATGCTCATAGGTTGAGCACTTTCAGTCTCTGAGCTAAAATCCATTTGAGAGGTGCCAAGACTTGAGGTTAATAATATTTCCTGACCCCTTGGTAGCCTGGAGCAAACCTTCTGGACGTGCCCCATGTTCCACTTGGAGTCCATATTGTCCCTAATCAGCTTTCCATAATGCAGCTTTTTCTCCTGACAATGGATCAGGGAGGAAAGGCAGCTCCCCAGTGATTAAATGTCACTTATTCTGTGCTCTTTATTCAGCTCTTCCCCAGCTGCTGACAAAAGGTGCTTTCTCTGAATGCAGAGCAGCAAGCTGAGCTGGTGAACTACTGTACATTCCTCATGCCTGGCACATAAACTTGCCTGAAGCATTACATTCAGGGAAAACATCTACTTCTTCATTAAAAAGCAAAGTTTTGTAGGAAATGATACATTTTAAAGTGGTTTTTTGGCCATTTTTCCTTTTCAAGTGTGTAATTTTGATTATGAATTTTAACAAAGCACTGAAAACTACTTGGAAGTATTTCCATTTTTGCAGATTCTACAAGGGAAGGAAAGCATTTCCTGCCCAGTTATGATTTAAATCTGCACTTCCCCAATTCCCAAAGCTCATGTTCCACAGCAGTCCCTGCTCCCTGAGGATTTCCCCAAAGGACAGATGTATTTAATGAGGCATTTGCAAGCACAGGGATTTCTGCAGCAGGGAATGCATTTATCCCATGCACCTTGGAGCAGGAATTTTGGTGTATTTCAGGTGCATTTGGAAGCTCTGCTCCTTCCAAAGCTGCTGCTGTGATCTCCTTAGGGATCACTGGGACAATGTGGTTGGAGATAATATCAATATCTTTAATTAAAGACTTGCTGGAGAGCCAAGGGCACCCTGCCAGTGGCCAGAAATTCCATTTCAGGCACAACTGGGCTGTGCCTGCCCACCCCCTGCTTCCAGGTATGGATTTATCTCCTCGGGACTACAAAGGATGTGGCAGTTCCTCCTTTCTCTTCAGCCCTCATGTGGTTTTCTTCCTCTGTTCTCATTGTGTCCTGGGATTTTTAGCAGGGAGAATTGGTGCTTTTTATTTCCAGTGCTCTGTCAGCTTTGTGACCATAAATTATCCACAGTGGAGCAGGGAATTGCATTTTCCTGGGAGCTCTGGCTGCCTTTGCACTGGACATCCACCCACGGCGATGTCTTTGGCATTTGAGTGATTCCTATTTCCAGTTTATTTTAAGAAGTTGCAAAGGGACAACTTTTTCAATGGTTTGTTATTGTTAGTTAAGTTGACTCAGTATTTAGACTTTTGCATTTGTGCTTTCAAGGGACTGCAAATTAAAACCAGTGTGAGTCAGGAATGTGTGTTCACTGCAGCTTTGGAACATGTATGGAATCCCAAGTTTATGGCTTTGAAAGCACTTGCCCTCTTTCAAATGTTTCTAATAAGATAGAGGGTGGTGATTTACACCTCTGGAGATATTGAGCTGCTCTCCAAGAATGTTGTTTGGCTCCTAAAGAAAGCAAGCATTGGTGGGCCTGATCTTGGGGAAGGCAAAAAAAAAAAAAAAAAAAGCTGCTGTGGTTTCATTGAGATTTAAGCATTAAGAGAATCCTTTATTTAACACTTTCCCTGCACACCACGATGCATTTGGGATCTGGGAGTGTCTGCAGAGGACACAGGAGGCAGAGCCCTCACATGACCCCTTCTCCTGCTGATCCAAGGATTCTCCTTCTCCTCCAAAGCTTCTCCTCCTGTCCCAAAGCTTCTCCTCCTGTCCCAAAGCTTCTCCTCCTCCTCCAAAGCTTCTTCTCCTGCTCCAAAGCTTCTCCTGTCCCAAAGCTTCTCCTCCTGCTCCAAAGCCTCTCCTGCTGCTCCACAGGCGTTCTGCAGCCGGAGAAGCAGGTCTGGCTCAGCTCCAGAGGATGCTTCCTGTCTCTCTGTGGCTTTCCCAGCAGGTCAGGGCTCCCAGCCTGGGGGCTGAGGCAGTGCCTGGCTCTCCCAGCTTGGACCAATCCCCAGCAGCTCCCAGTCAGGAGGGAAGATCTTTGGAAACAGTGAGCTGGGATTCTTTTAAAGTAGTTTCTCTCTTTTAATATAAGCCAGGGTGTGGAGCTCTGAAGTGCTCAAGGGTGTGTTTCAGCCTTGCTGCAAGAAATGAAGCCTGGGTAGGGAAAGGGAAGGGAGAGCGGGAGCAGGATGAAATCTCACTACTGAAGAGAAAGGACTTTGAGAAGGGCTTTTTGGAAGAGCTCCTAGGGATCAGAAACAGTGTCTTGGGCCTCTGGGTGATGTTTTAAGCACATGGTGATGTTTTAATGTTATAATTAAGGTGGTTTTTTCTGACATGAAATGGAGAATTGTGATTTCTGTAGATGCCCTACCCTCAGCCCACTCCTCTGGGCCAGCCCTGCTCCTGCCCAGCTCTCCCTGGCTCTCATTAGAGGTTATTGAATTACACGTGCAGATCCTGAGCTGGGCTGCACATGATGTGTTCCCATTTTCCTGTGCACCAGACTGGAAGAACCGGGGAGGGGAGGGCAGGAGGAGGCTCAGGTCTGTCCTGGAGTGTGGTTCAAGTTTTAATCAGTGTGGTATTTCCTCTTCCTGGGGCCACAGGAACGCCTGTGTTTTTCTTTCAGTATTCCAAGGGACAGTTGATAGGTCCTGTCCTGTTGAAGGGAATCTTGTTAAAGCCCATCTGCATCCACTGGCTTCAAAGGATGTGCACAGGGCTCTGGCTGATAATTGAAAACAAAATCAGGGTGAGATCTCTTGATGGAGCTGTAGGGCTCCAGTTAAACTGCTTAAACAGAGCATCCATCTGGAGAGGAGACCTCAGGGCTGATCTGAAAGCTTTGGGGGATGAAGTTTTAAAGCTGCTTCAGGGCTACTTTCTTGTTTTAAAGTTTTGTTTTGTTTCTTAATTTCATTCTTTGTTCCATACAAACCTGTGTTGGTTGTAAAACTCCATCTGCTGTTTTCTCTCCTGGATCTTTTTCCACTTCTGGGAGCTCCTGTGGGAATTGTTGCTCCCAGGGCAGCACAGCATTGCTCCCAAGACCCCTTGGGCAGGGCTTCAGCAGGGCAGCAGCACAGGCAGTGCTGCATCCACATCCTGCTGGTGCCTCAGGTTTTGGCTTTTCTATTTTCCCATTCTGTGCTGCTTTAGTGTGTGGGTCTGGGCTCACATCAGGGGATGCTGAGCTCTGTGCACAGAGCAGGGAGACAAAACAATTCCTGCTCCAGCTGGGCACCAAGGACAAATGATCCAAATCTCAGCCCAGGAGCACAAACCCCGTGGGCTGGAGAGAGAAAAACAAGCAGGGTGGGACTGCAGGGGCTAAAGCTGGAATGGGACAATGAACTGCAAGGTGCAAATGGAGCAGAACTTATAAAAATGTGAGATCTTGTGGCCAAATCCTCTTTTGCTTCCACCTTGGAGCCATCCAGGCAGAGCCAGGACTGTGGCTCCTGTGCTGCCAGGGTGTGGCCTTTGAAGGCACTTCAATAAATATCCTCTTTATTCCTCTTAACTCCAGCTAGCCTCTGCTCCAGCTCCTAAGGGCATCGCTGGGAGCAGCTCCATGAAATCTGCAGGGGCACCAACGCAAGCAGGGAATCTCTGTAATCCCCAAAAGTGGGAACTGCCGCCTCCTGCTCTCCCCATGGATTAAGTTATTTGTGTTTTTAAAGGATTCAAAGTGAGTTGTGCAGGGAACCATGATTTCCACTGAGGGAGGGCTCGAGCCCTGCAGAGCTGTGGGGTTGTTGGGGGTTGCAGGGGAAGCCAAACCCTGTGAAATTCCCTGTAAAGGGAGCGGGGCCCTCACTCAGGGCGTGTGGAGCTGGGGCTCCCTCTGACACTCACAGTCCTGGGAATGAGGCTCCCAGCTCTGGGCTGCCCTTTAATCTGCCAGGTGGGCTGAAGGCGAGCCAGGAAAGCGGGAATGTCAGAGCCACGGCTCCAAAGTGTCTGCCTGAGCCAGGGCTGCAGGCTCTGCCTGTGCAGCAGCTCCAGCCCTGCTCCCAGCACCCTGCAGCCAGCTCTGCAGGGGCCAGCTGAAAACTGCAGCCTCTGAGGAACAGAAGGGCCAAATCCCAGTTACTCCAAATCCCAGTTACTCCAAATCCCAGCTATCCCAAATCCCAGTTACTCCAAATCCCAGCTATCCCAAATCTCAGTTATTCCAAATCGCAGTTACCCCAAATCCCAGGTATCCCAAATCCCAGTTACCCCAAGTCCCAGTTACCCCAAATCCCAGTTATCCCAAATCCCAGTTACTTCAAGTCCCAGTTATCCCAAACCTCCTCAGTTACCCCAAATCCCAATTACCCCAAGTCCCAGTTACCCCAAATCCCAGTTTTCCCAAGTCCCAGTTACCCCAAATCCCAGTTATCATAAATCCCAGTTACCCCAAACCTCAGTTACCCCAAATCCCAGCTATCCCAAACCTCAGTTACCCCAAGTCCCAGCTATCCCAAATCCCAGTTCCCCCAAATCCCAGTTCCCCCAAATCCCAGTTCCCCCAAATCCCAGTTACCCCCAGTGCTGTTGCTGGGGTTGGTGTCAGCAGGGAGGGTCTGCAGTGAGAGGGTCTGGCAGTGCTGAACCCTCTCCAGGTGATGTTTGGATTGTGCAGCTTTGGCATTCTCCAGTGGAAACTCGCTCTCTGAAAGAATTTCTGGTCAGCGTTTCTAAAATCCAATGACTTTTTTCCTTTTCAAACAAATTAATTCTGTTGATTAAATCCTTGCTTTGGTGGCAGTTCAATCACCTGGGGTTTTTTTCCCTTCCTTTGTGCAGTTGTTGCTGTTTGTTTTTGGGGATTTCTGATTAGTTTTCCATTGCAAATCTCCAGGAGGGTGTTAAATGCATCTTTCCTACAACAGAGAATAAATTCAGTCACCTACAACGTGGGGAAAAGCTGCTTCCCACAACAGTCAGGACAAATTTCAGGGAAATTAACTTTACTGCAGCACGCCAGGAATAGAAATTAGGCCCTAATTACGTCATCAAATTCCATGTAATGGAATTTAGTCCTTTAAAATGTGATAGAGAAGATGCATCCTCACTTGGAAGGTGTGTTGGCAGCACTGCTTGTCACCACCTGTCATTAGATCAAGAAATTGCACCTGAATGGGGAGAGCAAAACAAAACCAACCCCAAAACCAAAAAACCCCAAGGATCCAGGGCAAACAAACCACTACCTTTGCAAACCTCTGTAAACTCCTATTCCAAGAGCTCCTGATTGTTCGCAGTTGTTGGATAAACACATTGCACAACAGCTGCACTGTTAGCAAAACACTCAGACACGTCCTTGCAATATTTCTTGGAGCAGCTCATACCACAGGGATGCTCACATCTTCCCAGGGACTTTGCTGGCTCTTCAGCCAGAGCAGGAGTTGGGAAACTCCTCACATGGAATGTATTTGCTCGTTTTTGGGATGGACAGACTTCCCAAGGCTGCAGAGTTCTTTCCCAGGGCCAATATTATGATCCTGGCTGCTTTTCTTCATGTGTGGCCCTTGTGCCCTGCCCAGCCCATCCCACACCTTCTCCTTTAGCAATGGGATCCCTCTCCCCCTTTCATGCTCTTCTTGTCCCCATCCTGATTTTTCTCTCCTCATAACCAAACTCTAATTCCCACTTGTGCCCACCATGGAAGTTGGTGATTCTTGATGGAAATTACTGGTCCAGTCTCAGTTCTGGCCCTCTGAAAGAAGCTTTTTATTCCTCACAGTTCCTAAGTACAACTTTTCCTTTGCCTGCTTTTTGCCCCTTGGAACGTTTGCTGGATTTCTCTAAGGTAACATTCTGTCCTCTGTGCTTTTTCCATTTTGGCACTCATGGAGAACATGGCAAAAAGGAAGGGAAATGGGAAAAAGGAAGGGAAATGGGAAAAAGGAAGAGAAATGGGGAAAAGGAAGAGAAATGGGAAAAAGGAAGGGAAACTGGGAATCATCCCTGTGGGCAGGCAGATGAGCAGGAAAATGATGTCTGGGGTGTAGCAGGGAACTGATATTAAACCAGTGGAGCAAGGGAAGTAAAAGGTTCTGGAAAGACCTCAGGAATTCTCTGCACAGCTGTGCTTTATGATTCTGGAGACCACCACGGATGTGGCCAGGCTCCTTGGTGAGGCTGCAGGTTGGGCTTGTTCAGTCAGGCCAAGGGAATGCTCCTGCTCTGTGAGCACGGCGTTTATCCTCAGGAACCCCAGGAAGGCAGGGAGCACAACCCAGGCACGCAGTAATGCTGATGCAAAGTTAAATTTGTCTAAACTGGCCATCAGTAGCTTGGAGTTGATGTTTTCCAAGTGGAAGAGCTGTGAGGCACTGGGATAGCTTTCCAGCAGGAGAAGTTTGGGCAAGACCCGTAATTAGCTCGAGGATGGCACCCGTTCAGTTCATCAGCAGTGCCTGCAATAAAGGAGGCTGTGCTGAGCCATCCTGCAGCCTTCCCCCCTCCAGAGGTTATCCTGGCACATTCCAGCCATCCACAGCATCCTGTCCATCCCTGCTGCCAGCAGCCCACCCGCTCCCTGTGCAGCTCAGTGAAAGGACATTCTGTGGGCTGATTCACGGCCATGTTTTCCCTCGTTGCTCCTTTGTGTAATCCCTGCTCATCCGAGTCAGCAGCTTCCCGTCAGAAGGTTTGCCAACAGCAATTGTGATCTTAATATTTCATGCCAGCTTCATCTCGCTGTCCTTGCAGGATAAATGAGGCTTATGTGCACTCCAGAGTGCAGCTTGCCTTTTGTGAGGCCACAGTTAATTGCAATTAAACAGTCAGCCTTGGTAAAATTAATATTATTGTTGCTCTGCCCTGCGTGTGCTGACACTTGGGGAATGGCTGACAAATGTCAGGCAAATGCAAGTGTGGCCCTTTGCTCACTGGGATTTTTCATGTATTTTAATCACCTGTTTGCCTTGGCAAAAAATGTATATTTTAGATATTCAAATCAGTGGGAAAATAAACTGGTAACTTTAAGGATAATCTGACATCTGTTCCTTTCTTCTGCTCTGTTCAGCTTCCTTCATTATGCTTCTCCAGAGCTCTCTTTGTTCTCAAACATGGTAATTCTTGGGTTCTTTATACAATACACCTAAAATGTGGATGGTAAAGAGTTTTTGTAGAATTTGAAGTTGCTCTTATTATTCCCAATGTTAATTCTACCACCACTTGTACAGAGTTTTTGGGCACATCTGATGTGACAGGAGAACCATCTGAGGGCACTTCCAGCAGCAGCTGGTTCTCCCCAGGCAGCTTTCCCAGCTCCCTTTTCCCAGCATCTGCTGTTGCTGCTGTGTGGAGCCAACTGATCCTGATATTGGGGTAAAATCACAGAATCCTGGAATGGTTTGGGTTGGACCTTAAAACCCATGCAGGGCCACCTCCCACCATCCCAGGCTGCTCCAAGCCCTGTCCAACCTGGCCTTGGGTGCTTCCGGGGATGGGGGAATCCACAACTCTTGATCCCAAGAGGGCTTTTATATCCCTCTGAATTCCCCTCATATCATTCCCAAAAGTGGCCCTGTTGGAAACCAGCATTCTTTAGGAAAAAAAGCCCAGGAAAAAGCCCAGGAACCCCAGGACAAAGCCCAGGAACCCCAGGACAAACCCAGGAACCCTGTTCTGAGTGCAGCCCTCCCACCTGGGCTCACGGATGTGGTGCCCAAGGAGCAGGGAGGGCTCTTTGCCCAGGCTGGAGGTAGAAAGGATTTCAGTTCCTAATGGTTCACAAGTACACGTTTCTTTCAGAATTTCAGAGAAGAAAAACTGTGTTTGGAGGAAGGAATGCAATTCCCTCTCCCCGCAAAGAGATATTTATTCAGAAGCTGGAGCGGGTCCAGTTCAAATGTTGAGCACTGAGCCAGCACAGAGCAGTCCAGCACATGTTCCTCACCCTGCAGGTGCAGGGGGAGAGTGACTTTGGGCCTGAGCCCTTGTGAAATATGACTTTTACCTCCATGTTTGACATTTTCTTGCTCTTTTATAAGGAGTGATGGAAATGTGCGTTTTTCCTCCTTGCCCAGCCCGAGCTCCTCGCTCGTTAAAGGCTCTGGATTGACAAGGCCAGAGACTGCAGCCCTGTGTTCACCCCAGGTGAAACACGGCCTGGGAAAGCTCCAGAGCAGCCTGCAAAAGCTTCCAGGGGTGCTGCCTAAGCTCAGCCTTGCCCTGGGCAGGAATTCATCCATTCCACTCCAGCTTTTGCCTCCCGAGCCGGCCGGGAGGAGCCGGTCCTGGTGCTGCTGTTGCTCCTTTAAGAAATTTCTTGGATCTAAACAGACCACCCCAAAGCTGCCTCCGGAGCAGGAGGCACAGGAACCTCATCATCTTCCCTCTCCCTTTGTACACACAAAACTGAGCACGGCTTTGATGGACCCCAGGTGAAAATTCCGAGCTTGCCATGAAAAATAAGGAGCAGGAAAAGATGACTAAATGAGCACATCCAGGGAGAAAACCTCAAACTGACGCCTCGTTTTCCTCCTCTGCTCTTAATCACTGGGGGATTTGTCCTCCACAATGAGGGAATGGCTGAATTTTAGGGTAATTATAAATAGGGGCTTTGCATTAAGTGAGCTCTGGGCTGCACATCCCAGTCAAAGTGAAGGGTTAAGTACAAAGATTTTTGCGCTTCTCTCATTTTTCCAGCTAGGAAAAAAAAAAAAAAATCAGACAATTTAACTTTGGAGAAATATATGACATAAAACCCACGAGGTTGTCTCCAAATCCAGCTTGTAATGATTGTCCAACTTCCAAGAGGAGAGGTAGACAAACACTCCAATCCAACAAATCACTGAAGGATATAAATTCATGTGTAACAGTGATACTGCTGACCTCAAAAATGGAACTTGCCAGCTAATCTTGCTGTAGACAACATTTTCATTACTGCCCTATCCTCGATCCCGTTTTTTTAAAAAAATATTACTATTTCTGTGGAGAAATAAACTTCAGCAAAGTCTCTTGTGATGAAACTGGCAGCAGTGAGATCATAGCATGATAAATAGCAGATTCCTTGAGCACAGATTTAGATAAAGTAACGCTAGAAATGATTAATTTTGGAGCTTTGGAATAAACAGTGCACTCATTCTTTTTGGGAACACACTCCCACCGTGCCTTGGGTCTCTGATTCCCTCAGTGAAGCACAGTCCTACAATCCTCCTGGGAAAGGGACAACTAGGCTGGAAAACCAAGCTTTCCCCTCTTTATCTTGGGCATTAAATGCTCTTGGGGAAAAGATTTGTGCCAATGGGGTCCTGAAGGACAAGAGCCCAGTTGAAGAGGAATCAAGGAGGGTAATTTGCTTTTGGGAAAGGGTTAAACATCAAAAGTTCTACTTCAAGATGTAGAAAATGGTGAAATGTGGAGATGGTCTTCAGAATGTTTAGCTCAGGCTTTTAATGCTGGGGCAGGAATTCTCAGATAAAACTTCCAGACATGAGTTCTGCTTTAAGGCTTGGCCAGAGCCAACATTAAACAGCCTTAAGTACATTTCTATTTTTTAAAAAAATCATCTTGATAGGTGGTGTTATTAATATAGCTTTTAATTTCATGTCAGAGTAGAGATAAAACCCCTTTGGATAAGGATCACTGTGGAAGTGCTGAGCTGGTGGATTTTAGCTGTGTCACACTGGGCAAGGGGAAAAGCACTCAACTGGGAGAGGGCTGGAACACTTCAGGGTTGGTACAGGTCCCATCTGGTGAGAAATCACTTTTTTGGGGCAATTTTCAAGAGACAGTGCTCTGATTTCACTCCTCCATGTCTGTCACCACATCATCCAGCGTGGAGAGCAGCACACAGGAACGTGAGATGTGAATTTAAGTGCTGAATTTAGCAGGCTTGGATAAATTAGCTTTCATATACTTCCATTGAAATGGGTTTTTTTTTTGTTTGAGGATAAATATTACTCACTTCCAAGAGACCTTTTGGTGACTACACAGGGAAAATGTATTTCTTTGTGTGGTTTTTGTAAGTTTATCTTTCATGGCTGGTTCATTCCCATCAGAGCTCCCATGCAATAATGACACAGTTTCTTTTCTGTCACACCTGCTTGGTTTGGCTTTTTCATCCACAAATCTGTCAAATTCACCAAAACATTCACCACGGAAACTGCTCATGCCCCTGGTTCTCAAGGAAGGAGTGGTGTCCTTTTAATTAGAAACCTGAATAATTTCTGCTCTAAAATCCCCAGATCTATACCCTATAAAATCCCCATATTTGTAATATCCCAACTTCTGATGTGAGAAAGGAGGGTGTTCAAACCTCCTCATATTTGTCTGGTAGCTGCATCCAGCTTTGTTTTCTGGAGGTTTTTAACTCCACTTTTATGCTTTATTCTTTCTTGTTCCTTCCTGTTCTTCCCAATACATTTCTGGAGAGAATTAATGGGAATTCTGCACTTGGAAGGAGCTCATTTGGGAGGAAAGGAGAACTTTGGAGCACTGAACAGTCTGGGCCTTTGCATATTGATAATTCTTGCTCTGCTTACACTTTTAGATACCCTTTCCTTCATTATCATTCAATGAAAATATGTTGGAATCCAATGGTAAAATAAGAGTATTTGGCTGATTTTTATGCTTGTAAACCAGTGACTGCCCAGTCCTTTGCTGGTAAATGAATAATTTTTCATTTCTGGCCCAGGCTGTGGAGCTGAGAAATCTTTGCTCCCTGGAGCAGCAGGGTCTGCAGGCCATGTTTAGGCACATTCTGCCTTGCAGTGACCTTTCCAAGAATTCCACACCCGCTCTGGGCACAGCTTCCTCTGCAGGTTTGCCCTGAAGTGCAAATCCATCTGTTTTAGGTGAGGGAAAGCAATCAACAGGTTGTACCCTTAACCCTTAAATCCCATATCTGGGCCCAGACATTTTTATTGCATTGCTTCACTCTGTGTGTTCCTCTCCTACCAAGTGAGAATTTAAAAGCTTGATACAAATGCCTCTTGAATAAGTTTTTTTTTTTGTTTGTTTGTTTTTTTTAAGCTTGTTGATTGATATTTATTCCAGATGTGGGCTGGGCTTTATTTATTTATTTCATACCTTTCATAACTGAGACTCAGGAGGCATTTGGGGAAGGTGGCTCTGCTGGGGGGTGCTCAGACACATTTCAGGCTGTAAATGACCAGTGAGGTGGCATTTCATGGCACAGATGCTCCCCAGCTTCTATTTACCAAAATTGTCCTGCTGCTTCCTTTCCATTCTGCCAGCTGCAGCATTGGAGGAGCTCTTTAATGTCTTAAGAAAACACAGCATTTTCTCCAGGCAGTGATTTCCCTGTCTCTGAGGGAGAGGTGCCCTCTCTGTCCCTCCTCAGAGTATTAGATCTTACAACTGATGGAAAGCAGTGGCATAAGCTGATTAATGGCAGGGCTCACCAGAGTTGACATTTGGGGTTACATTTTTTGAAAGACACTTCTGAAATTGAGCCTCTAATGTTATTTTACAGCCCTTTTTTTATGCTTTGAAATTCCTCTAGCAATACAGAATGTTATTTTTCCTTTTTATCAAATTTTAAGGGTATTTCAGCAATTAAACTCGGTGTGCTTCAGCCAAAAAACATTAAGTGCAGTCAGCTTCTTTGGCTTGTTGGATAACAATGCTTCCTGTGTTAGCAACAGAGGAAACATTGCTTTGTTTGGCACCTTGTGAAAAGAAAATTTCAGACGAAGATGGGAAAAATCTGCAAGACTGGGACAACATTTGACATGGAAGCTGGTGGTGAACATAAATTGTCGTGGTGCTACTAAATTTAGCAGAGCAGTTGGTGGGGATCCTTCATGTGCTTCCAAATGCATCCTGGAAGAGAAGTCCCACTGCTCCCAGAATAATTGTTAACCCTGGACTTGCACATTTGTTGTTTATGGTCAGAAAAAAGGAAAGTTGGGAATGGAAAATGCTGGGAAAAAGCAAGCTGTGCATGGGGAGCACAAAAAATTGGGTTATTTTCAGGAAAGGTTTTCCAGGTTTACCTCACTGCATGGATTTTGGCTAATGTGGACAGGAGGCTGAGCTGCTGTCCTCTCCTTCATGGAGCCACGTGTCATTCCTGCTTTTCAGCAAGCATTTCATCAGGATTTGGGGCTCCTGTGAGCTAATGTGGACAGGAGGCTGCTGTCCTCTCCTTCATGGAGCCATGTGGCATTCCTGCTGTTCAGCAAGCATTTCATCAGGATTTGGGGCTCCTGTGAGCTAATGTGGACAGGAGGCTGCTGTCCTCTCCTTCATGGAGCCATGTGGCATTCCTGCTGTTCAGCAAGCATTTCACCAGGATTTGGGGCTCCTGCGAGCCCCAAACAGCCAGAGAGGTGCTGGATTTGAGACTCCCCAAATACTCATTGGTGTGACAGGCTAATTGTCCTTAGAAAAATCCCTAGAGCAGGCTGGCAGGCCAGAATTTTGGATGTCCTCTGGCTAAATACAAGCTGGGAGGAGATCCCTGCTGGTGCAGCTGGGCCGGGGGGATTCCCCAGGCCGGGGCTGTTCCTGCTGACTCCAAGGAGTCACAGGTCACTGCCGGAGCCTGTCTGCCTCACACTGAGAGGGAACAGCCCAGCAACAGCCCAGGAACAGCCCAGCAACAGGAATAACCCCTGGCTCCTCTCTCTGGAGAGCCAGCTCACCCTTTTTTCCCTTGTCACAATTTTTCCATACAGAAGATGCAGTAAAACTTCCTTGAAGCCCAGCTGACCCTCAGGAGCTTTTTGACTGGATCCAAATAATGCAAGGGCACAGCTGATGCATGTCCAACAAGGCAGAAACATTTCTCTACCTGTTTCTTTTCCAGCATTCTTCCCCAGAAGCAGGTTTGGAGTCACATCCACTTCACCACGTTTTCAAATTGAAAGGTGTAAGAAAGGTTGAGCTTGTTTGAGCTCAACAAAACCACTGCAGACTGGAAAGTGGACCTGGATTTTTTCATAGCTTGTTCACAGGAATGAATTCCAGCAGAATCAACTGCAGCTGCAGCATCAGCTCTGCAGTTCCAGGGTTTTCAGGTGATGCCCTGTGCTGCATCCTCACAGGGATGCAGGGAGAGTTTTGCTGTCACAGGGATGAAGGCAAGGTCGGTGCTGGGTGACAGGCAGGAAGCAAAGGTAAAGCACATTCCTGGGCAATTCATGGCACAGTTTTAGCTCTGGAATTCTCTGGCTGCTGCATTTCCTTGGGGTCCTGCAGCAGTGTTCTAGCACTGTATTTAATGTGGATTCAGGACAGAATTTCCAGGTCCTGGCGTGTGCTCGTTATCATGGTGCTGAGCTATAAATTCTGCTCTCATTTCAAAGCCTCCATTTCATGTGGAGCTCTTAAAAAGCCCCTAAATTGCCTTTAAAAAGCTGGCTTTACTTATTATATTTAATAATCATGCTTCCATGCTATGCTCTGTAGGAATTCTTGAGGGAGTCCAACAAGGTGAGGATTTCCCTCAGTGTTTACACCTGTGTTTAAAAGTGTTGTTAAGGGAAGTGTCCAGGTGAGCTTCCCCTGAGGAATAACACCTTGGAGAGGCTGCCACGGGATTTTGGGATTTTAGGAGGTGGCTGTTGATTGCAGAGCTTTCAGTGAATCCCAGATGTGATGACACATCTCAAGTGACTCTGGGCTTCTCTTCATTCCATATTTTCCTGAACCAGCTCCACGTGGCACTGAGCTTTTCCTTTGGGAAAAGGCCTGGAAATGGAGCTCCCTTTCATCTTCCAGCCTTCCTGGGGAAAACTGAGCATGTTAATGGAGCAGTGCTTAACAAAGCTGAGCTGCTGCAACTTGTGCTTTTAATCTATCCTGGATAAAAATGGACTGAACAGTTTCCCAGAACCAAACTTCATTAAAAAAAAGGAGTTTAGCTGTCTAGAAAACAACATGTGTATGTTGTTATACAAATATATATAGACTGTTATATAGAACATAAAAACATGGGACTTCAGTGCTTCACTGAGTACATCAACATTTATATTGCTGCTTTCATGGCACTTCAGCAGAAGAAATCATGAGTTCTACCTAAAAATCCCACAAACAGAAGGTTTTAAGGGTCAATTTTATATTTCCTGATATATTTGGTGGTATAATGTCAAATTAAAAGATGTCGCATGTAGTATTTCAGGTAGAAATTCTGATTATTTTCCAGTGAGTCACCAGAGAATGGTTTCCAGCGTTGTCCCCAAATGAAACAGTTTACTCTTGTGAGTTTGTTTTACTTATTTATTTTTAATTTTGGTGTTATTTGTAAGGTCAGGGCACAGTGAGAGCTTCCCCGAGGTTCTGTCCCCAGCACTGTGAGGGTAGGCAGAGCTCTGCAGAGCTCTCCATAAACAAACTGTCAGCAATGTTTGGATAAGAGCTGGGGAAGGACAATAATGAACCAAATGTACAAGACAGTTTGAAAAGCCAAGTTTTCCCAGACTGTTTATTTTTAACGGGATTCCACCACTAGAAGGTGCTTTTATTTGTGATGCAAATAAACACCATGAGTGTGCAGGTCTTCAGCCACTGCAGAGCCTTGGCAGTTGAGTTATTAGCAAAACAAAATGAAATACTGGATATTCCTTCGAATAAAAATCCTGTCTGGCACAGAGAAAATGATTTGTCCAGTCTCTAATTTAAAAGGCAAATAAAGCCTGGAATTCCCTGTGATTTCTTTGGAAAGTGCGGGTAAATCCAGGGTTGTGCAGGTGGGAAGGGATGTGGCATCACAAGGACATTGGCAGGGGCTGCAGCTGCCCCTTTTCCAAGGAGGTATAACCCCCCCTAGATCAGAGGTTGCCAGGTCTGGTTTGTATCATTTTCCTGCCCAGACTAAATAGAAAGAAATCCCAGATGAATGCCACGTTCACCAAAGGAAGCAGGGAGGAGTTTGCTGGGGTGTTAAAGCCAGGCTTTCCCCTGTGCCAAATCCCCCAAATCCTGCTGCTCTCAGGAGCCTCTGAGGGCTGGGAATGCCCAGGGTGCCTTAGGGGACTGCCCTGGGGACATTTCCAGAAGCTCTCTTGGATCTGCAGCCTCTGATCGTGCCCATGACCCTGTGGGGTTTGGGGTGAGGGTTGGTCCTGGAGCTGCTCTCTGCATTCCTTCAATCCCTCTCCTCTTTCCTCACTTTACTTTAAATTAATATATTTATATTTAAGTAAAATAATAATAGTAAATGTCATCACAGAATTGTTAAGGTTGGAAAAGACCTTTAAGATCATCAAGTCCAGCCATGAACCAGCAGCACCACCATGGTGAACATTAAACTGTGGTCCCAAGTGCCACATCCACAGGGCTTTTAAATCCCTACAGGGATGTGACTCCACCACTGCCCTGGGCAGCTGTGCCAGGGCTGGACAGTCCTTTCCATGGAGAAATATTCCCAAATATCCAATCTAAACCTGCCCTGGCCCAGCCTGGGGCCGTTCCCTCTGCTCCTGTCCCTGTTCCCTGGAGCAGAGCCCGACCCCCCCGGCTGTGCCCTCCTGGCAGGAGCTGTGCAGAGCCACAAGGGCCCCTGAGCCTCCTTTGCTCCAGGCTGAGCCCCTGCCCAGCTCCCTCAGGGATTCTGCAGCCCCTGCCCGGCTCCCTCAGGGATTCTGCAGCCCCTGCCCAGCTCCCTCAGGGATTCTGCAGCCCCTGCCCAGCTCCCTCAGGGATTCTGCAGCCCCTGCCCAGCTCCCTCAGCCTCTCCTGGTTCTCCAGACCCTTCCCAGCCCTTTTCCCTTCCCTGGACATGCTCCAGAGTGAGCACAAGGAGAAAGCCCAGGGATCCTTTGGTGGATGTGGCTCAGGTGTCACCACACAAAACCATCTGATGGATCCAAGTGCTCCTCGAGTGCTGAAGTTTCTGTCCCCAGCCAACCCCAGCACGGGGCATTTTTATATGGGCAGAGTGTGCCAGGACAGGGGGCAATGGAAGAGAATGGGAAATTGGGAAGGAATTCCTGACTGGGAGGGTGGGGAGGGGCTGGGATGGAATTCCCAGAGCAGCTGGGGGTGCCCCTGGATCCCTGGCAGTGCCCAAGGCCAGGCTGGACACTGGGGCTGGAGCACCTGGAACAGAGGGAGGTGTCCCTGCCATGGCAGGGGTGGAATGGATGAGCTTTAAGGTCCTTTCTAAACCATCCTGTAATTCCTTGACTCTCCAGGCCGTTCCCTTTCCCTCCATCCCTGTTTGCTCCCTGCTGTGGCTCAGCTGAAGGATGCTGTGCTGGGATCAGCTACAATAACAAATCACTCGTGGAGTTGGAGGTTTGGATCTCGACTTGGATCCCTCATCTTGTTCTTTGAGCAAAGCACACAGCTGAGAGCTGGCAGCTGGCAGCTTTTTTTGAGATGTAAAGCTTTGAGCGTGGAACCAATGGAAAATGTAAAAATAATTGTTAAAACACTGGAAAAAAAGATTCACTTTGACTCAGAGCATTTTATTAGAGCAAACCAAACCATCTTGCTGGGTTCTGACTGTTTTAACTTTTCAATTGTATTCAACAATTTGAAATGAAAGGTCATTTCAGTAGAAATAATGACTTTTCCCCTGAAGCCATCTAAAAAGGATTCACAATGGTATGAAGCTTTTGTTTTTACATAAACAATTCATTAAGATCAACATGAACCTGCAAAAAAAAAAGTGCCATCAATCAACATGTGTTTTTGCTTAAAAAAAAAAAAAAAGAAAAAAAGAAAAAAAATCCTGTTCAAACCAAACCAAGAGATGTGGGTTGATTATTTTGCACCAGCCCAGATTTATGGGTGGCTGTAAATCAGCTTCCCCCTCCCAAGCTGTAAAGGAGTGATAATGCTGCTCTTGTTCAAATGCTGGGCTTGGAGGGTCTCCTGCAGGAGTGAGGGGCCAGGCTGGATCCTGCTCAGGCTTGTGTGTCCCATGGACAGGAGCAGGAAATCTTGGAGTGCCCTTCAGAGACTGCCTGCCACATCCCAAAGAGGCTTTTTGTAGCTTTGTTTAATAAAACCAGCACAAACGGTGAGAGACGTGGGCTCTGTTCCTTGCCCGTGCTGCCTTCAGCTGGGAATTAATTAATAACTTGGAGTTATTTTTGTAAGCCTTGAGTAGCAGGATATTATCTGCTGTGTCCCGGGGCTGCACCTCCTCGGAGCAGCAGCCAGGATGTCTGGGAGGGCTTGCAGGGCTTTTCCCCCCTCTCAGCCCATCTGCTTGCCTGGATGAGCTGCTCTGGGAGTGGGCTGCTCTTTGAAGTTTGTTTGGAGTCCTGTCTAGACTCCCAAAAAATTCCTTCCTCCCCAGCTTTGCTCCTCTATTAAGCAAAACGAAAATGTTTTTCAAAGTTTTGCCTTTGAGAAAGGTCATTTCTCATGCCAGTCCCGACTAAACTTTTGGGAGAGACAAAAGCTTTTGAAATTGGTGTGCTGGCCCCTGAGCTGCTTCTTCCCTCCTGGTTTAATAAACCCACCCTGAACGACTTTCTCTGCAGGGAGAATTGAAATCCCTGTACCTGGTCTGCTTGGGTTGCATATCCAGGTCAAAGAAACTCCAAATTTGAGAGTTTGGCTTGGTTTTGTTTCAGATAATGCTCGTGGTTGATCTCACCCACAGATACTGGAGGAAGAGAAGCTTTATTGCTTTAAATTGGGCATGGAAACATTCTCTGTGTTATTTCTCATTGTTCAATTTCTTAATATTTGTTCATATAGCCAAAGATACTTGTTTTTTTCTTAAATCATAATGATTTTCTTAAATCAGAGTGAACTGCAGTGTGTTTTTATAGATATCTCCCGCTGATTTTTCCTTGGAATGTTTTTCAGCTTTTACGTGCAGTCATTATTTCCTGGAGGTTGATGGTTCTACTGTTTATTGGAGATTTATGTTTAATCTTCATTTCAAAGAATCCTAAAAATTATCAATACTTTTCTTTCAACCCAGTGTTCATTCCTAGGAAAAACCCGTGCTGCTTGGAGCTGCACTCATGGCAGTGCCCTCCTTCTTCTAAAAGAGGTTTTGTTAACAAGCCCTGCAGGTTCTGCTCTGAAAGAATCTCAGGAACCATGGGAACTGTGCTGTAGCTTTTTATCAGGCTGATTCAGATATTCCCAGAAGCTTTTTTTTTTTTTTTTTTGGAGCAGAAATCATAGTAAAATTTTGAAGTTAATTCTGTTTTATATCTATGAAAAAAAAATTTGTGAACTTTTCCTGACCCTTCACACTCTTCATTTGTGCTTGAAGCTGGCACAAATTTCATCTCATAACTCTCAGAAGGGACTGAAATATCTTTACTTTTTTCCCCCCTTCCCTCCTTCTCCCCAGTCAAACCTTGTCCCAGGTCCAAGGACAGTGTTGCTGCAGTGGAAAAGAGGTTTAGGATGGAGGATCCTGGAAGCCTAAAGCATGAGCAAGAGCAGTAGATCAGGGGAAATTTTAGGTCTAAAAGGCAGCAAAGGAACTGATTTTCATCAGCTTGTGTGGTCACCTGTGGGCCTGAATTATTTGGAGAGAACAAGTGGCTGTGGAAATGTGAGCACAGAATCCCAGAATTATTTAAAGTTGGAAAAGGCCTCCAAGATCTTCGAGTCCAGGTGTGCCTGGTGCCCGCCTTGTCCCCAGCCCAGAGCACTGAGTGCCACCTCCAGGTGTTCTTGGGCACCTCCAGGGATGGGGACTCCAGCCCTGGCTGCTCCTGTCCTGCCTGAAAGGGCAGGAGAACAGAGCTCACACAGCACAGAGTGGGGAACCTCTCCCAAATATTCCCCCCCCGCCCCATCTCCCCTTCCTGGGAATGTAATCCTGGCAATAAATCCTTACTTCAGCCTTTCCCAAACCTCCCTTTCAATTAAACTCATTTTATTTCCCCCACTTGACTCCTTATCTTTCCTCCAGCTCACACAGACTTCCAGGTGGCCAAATCCCATTTTCCACTGGATCTGTGAGGCCAGAACTAAACCAAGGTGACTTTTCCTTCTGGAGGCTGAGTCAGTACTTGGGAGTTCCTCAGCTGGGGCAGGGTTTGCCAAGGAGAAGCAGCAGAGTTTGTTAAACTTGGGAAGGCCTTTCCAGGGCTGGGTGGGGCCTGTGGGGTGCTGGCCAAGTGAGGAAGGAGTTTGGCTGCAGGGAAATTGGGAAATTGGGATGTGCTCCCAAACTGGGCTCCCAGCAGAGCTCAGGCAGCTCTGCCCACCTGGGCAGGTCAGTGTGGGGCAGGAGGGGCAGAGCTGTCACTCTGTAATTCCCATTCCCATTCCTGCCTCCCCTGTTTCCAGGATTTCCTCTGCTGGACACTCTGTGTGCAGGGGGAAGGCACCTGGAGTCACCCTCTGGGGCAAAAACCTGGGAATCCTCCGGGATCAGCTGGGCTGGGCTCACTCCTGCTTAGGAAACTCCTTCTAGTGCTGAAAGATGCGTGGAAAAAGGGAACCTGGCAAAACCAGAGCAGTCCAAGTGGAGAGAAAGGGTAGGATAAATCCCCACACTTAAGGATAAATAATCCAACTTTATTTTTACAAAATAGGACCATTTAAATGAGTGTGTTTCCATCTTGAGAAAATTCCAAATGTGAATTTATGAGAAAAAAAAAAAATGATGTATTTTAGGGTTATTTTTGTAAATAAGTGATACAGGTTTGCAGTCTGGCTTTTTAAACCAGTCTGGCTGGTTTTGACTTGTAAAAAAAATAAATTTACAACTAGGACAGGTTTGTAGGTAAAACAACTGACTTCTGTCTTGCTTTTGGGTGAAATATTTTATTTTAATAATAATTATTTTACAATATTTTGTTGGATGTGTTGTATTCCTACTTGTTTGTTGTTTGAAAGTCAGAGGCAGGGAATTGTACTTTGGGGTGCACATACAGCTGGGTGTCCCAGGCATCTGTGTGACACACAGGGCCAGCTGATGTCACAGCCTGGTGACATGGGCTGCTGGCACAGCCAGCCCAGGGAGGCACAGGGAGCTGCATGGATCCCTTTCCATGCCTTGGAAGGGTTTGGGAGGCACAGGGAGCTGCATGGATCCCTTTCTGTGTCCTGGAAGGGTTTGGGAGGCACAGGGAGCTGCATGGATCCCTTTCCCTGCCCTGGAAGGGTTTGGGAGGCACAGGGAGCTGCATGGATCCCTTTCCCTGCCCTGGAAGGGTTTGGGAGGCACAGGGAGCTGCATGGATCCCTTTCCCTGCCCTGGAAGGGTTTGGGAGGCACAGAGGAGCTGCATGGATCCCTTTCCATGCCCTGGAAGGGTTTGGGAGGCACAGGGAGCTGCATGGATCCCTTTCTGTGTCCTGGAAGGGTTTGGGAGGCACAGAGGAGCTGCATGGATCCCTTTCTGTGCCCTGGAAGGGTTTGGGAGGCACAGGGAGCTGCATGGATCCCTTTCTGTGTCCTGGAAGGGTTTGGGAGGCACAGGGAGCTGCATGGATCCCTTTCTGTGTCCTGGAAGGGTTTGGGAGGCACAGGGAGCTGCATGGATCCCTTTCCCTGCCCTGGAAGGGTTTGGGAGGCACAGAGAGCTGCATGGATCCCTTTCTGTGTCCTGGAAGGGTTTGGGAGGCACAGGGAGCTGCATGGATCCCTTTCCTTGTCCTGGAAGGGTTTGGGAGGCACAGAGGAGCTGCATGGATCCCTTTCTGTGCCCTGGAAGGGTTTGGGAGGCACAGGGAGCTGCATGGATCCCTTTCCTTGTCCTGGAAGGGTTTGGGAGGCACAGGGAGCTGCATGGATCCCTTTCCTTGTCCTGGAAGGGTTTGGGAGGCACAGAGGAGCTGCATGGATCCCTTTCCTTGCCCTGGAAGGGTTTGGGAGGCTGCTGCTGTTGAAAGCTGTGTGGGATGGCAGCCCTGCAGCTCTCTGGAAGCTGATATTCCCTGCCAGAGCTACAGGGCTCACTGAAAGGCATTTCTGGAGATCCTTTCAGCTGAAAAAGCTTTTCTCCTGGAAGAGATCCATAGGATGGGGATAACACTGTGCTAGGAGTGTGTGTGTGTATATATATATGTATATATGGAGAGAGAGAGAGAGAGAGAGAGAGAGATAAATAGATAGATGGATAGATAGATGGATAGATAGATAGATAGATAGATAGATAGATAGATAGATAGATAGATAGATAGATAGAAAGATATAGATAAATATAAATATGTAGCTCTGTAGAATTCACAGAATCACTGGGTTGGAAGAGACCTTCAAGACCATCGAGCCCAGCCCAGCACCCCAACTCAACCCTGGCACCCAGTGCCACATCCAGGCTTTGTTAAACACACCCAGGGATGGGGACTGCACCACCTCCCTGGGCAGCCATTCCAGAACTTTATCACCTTTCTGGAAAAAACTTTTTCCTAATATCCAACCTGTATTTCCCTTGGTGCAGCTTGAGGCTGCATGAAGAAGCTTGAGGAGATTTGTGGTAGCTCCTCTTTCTGTTTAGTTTTAAACGTGTAGATGACATCTGTAAGGCAACTTCAGGATTCCTCATATGATAGTCTAGTCATGTTATTCATTTATTATCTGCTCTAAAATCACTTCTTTATTTCCTGGTTTTGATTGGGGATTCAATCAGTCAGAACTATGTGTGTGTATTCTAAATCTTTCAATTTTTTTTGTCATGCTTCCTCTCTAGAAAAGTAATTATAAAGTGTGCTCAGATTTACTCAAATCTGAGTATATCTGAAGTAAATCTGAAGTGCTAGATTTACTCAAGTGAATCTAGATCTTATGTAAAGAACATTAAAATAACAAGAGGTTTCTAATTACACGAAGAACAAGCAAGAGAAAATAGTACCATCACCACATGACAGTGTGTGTCATCCAGATATGTCCTGAAATAGTGGACATTTCCTCACAGGAGCACAAATCCCAAACCCGTGGCTGTGAGCTGTGCCTGTGCCAGGGACTGGGCCAAAACCAACCCTTGGTGCTGCTGTGGGAGGATGATGGAGGATGAGCAAGTGACAACGAAAGTGTCACATTGCTCAGGGACCTGTCTGCCAGTCCAGCCTGCTTCCTGTCTAACCTGTGCACCTTTGTCCTGGAGCAAAGGAGGCTCAGGGGCCCTTGTGGCTCTGCACAGCCCCTGCCAGGAGGGCACAGCCCCAGGTCGGGCTCTGCTCCAGGGCACAGGGACAGGAGCAGAGGGAACGGCCCCAGGCTGGGCCAGGGCAGGTTTAGATTGGATCTTTAGGACAATCTCCCCATGGAAAGGGGGCTCAGGCACTGGAACTGCCCAGGGAGGGTTGGAGTGCCCATCCCTGGAGCTGCCCAAGGAGTTCCTGGAGGTGGCACTGAGTGCTCCAGGCTGGGGACAAGGTGGGCACCGCGGTGGCTTGGACTGGGTGATCTTGGAGGGCTTTTCCAATCTTAGCATTTCCTGATTCTGTGGTTTTATAATGAAATGCTGAGGAGAAGGCAGAAATCATGGAAAATGACAGTGGGAATGAGCCACGGGAAGTCACCTCCCCTGACCTCCTGGCAGGGCTGACTTCAGAGCGCTCTCACCTGGCCCAGGCTGTAAAAACTGCAAAGCTGGAGCTGCTCCAGCCTCCCTGGGCCCCAATTCCAACTCAGCTGCTGAGGACAAATGGCCTTTGGGATTAAATGCTGGCCACAGGGACTCCTACCATTCCCCATGCAAACCCTGGGGACCTGGGGAAGGGTCTCGCTTTTCCTGGGCCTCCCTGGTGCCTCTGCAAACCTGCTAATGACCCTTCATTCCTTTTTTGGACCCTTCATTCCTTTTTTGTACCCTCCATTAAGCTGCAAGCTCAGGAATTGTCTGTTAATGTGTTCAGACAGTGGCCAGGGCTCCAGCAGCCATCCTCAGGTACAGACTGATCCGAAGTGACAGCAACAAAGACAGAAAAGTTGTGCAAATATTTTGGAGATGAGCTGAAAATGCCCTGAGTTGTTCGGTGTCAAATTCTTTAACTGCATGTTCTAAACATCGAAATGTTTTCCTTTTTTTTTTTTTTTTCTTTTTTGTTTTTAATATGGCAGATTTATGAAGCTCCATCTCATCACTGGTGATTAGGAGCGTTAATCCTTCTAATTTCCCTTTTCTAAGGAAAATGCTTTGGAAGCTGGTGAGGCAAAAGATACAGTCAGCCTGAGGTTATTGGGAATACAATGGTATGGAAGTGGTTTTCCTTTATATAGGGAACTGCTAATTGGGAGTTAGGGGCTGCTAACTTTATAGTCTTGTAAAACTGCACCGACTGGGGCTGACACTTGTGTAAAGTCTCCAGGGGGAAAAGCCAACTTTTCCTGTCACTCCACAGAAAAGGTTAGGAAAGCAAGGGAAAGAGCAGTTGTTGTGCTGTTTGTGCTTCAGAAATTCACGGCTCTGTAATTTAAAAGCGAGATTTCAGACACCCTCGTGGTGCTTGCAAGCAAATTGCAAATGTTCTTTCTGAAAACGGCGGAACGAATTTGAAAATGGCCCCAACTTCATTTGCACGTGGCCAGACCCAACTCAAATTCCCATTCCCGAGGTTTTCAGAGAGCCAGCAAGTGGAAATGCATCTCCTGTGAGTTGGGGCCAGCAGAAGCCAGGCAGGGGAGCAGCCCAGAATTTGTATCTTGGGCACAAAATGGCTAAATACGGTTTTGTCAGTATTTTCTGCATACAGAGGTGGTAAAAGCCTGTTGTTTTAAGCACAGACCACTCTTGTACCTCCTTTCTTGCCTAAATAACAGGAATGACAGTGAACAGGTCTTGAGGATTTTTAGAAATCAATCTTTCTGAGGAAAAAAAAAAAAGAAAAGCATCATTTCCTTAATTTTTAAGATGTGCTAAGAGTGTATAAATCTGAGTCTTGGGCCTTGAGGGAGTGCAGTGCTAGGCTTGTGCAGGTGCACACAGTAGTAAAGGCAATAAAGCACCCAAAGTGCTCAGTGCTCTTGGTTTATTCAGATCAGTTCCTGAATTCTGAATGGAAACTGGACCAGCAGAGATGTCGCCCCTCCCTGGACATGATGGAATGGGACATGGTGTTCCTGAGGGCTGCATGCACGAAACTCAGGGTGGTGAGGTTAGGGTTTGGTTTTTTCTGAGGTAGACCATGAAAATGTCAGGTTTGTAAATAAAATGTTGCTGTTAGAGGTGTGGAGTGCTTCCCTCCCACTCTGCTCCCTGGGACACCGTGGAAGGGGCATAGTCAGTAGGGCTTTGGGATGGTGATTTATGGCCCTGGGCTGCCACAGCCCAGTGTCTGCACTCAGAGAGAGAGGAACTGCCAGCAGAAAATGGGTGAGAAGTGACAAGTGTCCTCCAGGTGACAAATATCTGCCTGTCCCTTTGCATTTGAGAAACTGGTAACGACTAAATGATGGTAGAAAAAAAACATTTTGTACATTTGGGGGAAAACCTCAAAGCTGGGATGCTTCTGGGCACTGCAAATCCTTGATTGTGGGTCAGCTCCACTCTGGAGCTGTGGGGAAATGATGATTTTATATTTAATATCATATCCCCAGCAGATATGATATTTATCAGGGTGAGTCCTTCCAGCACCTCACATCTGTCTGGCACAGCAGCTGGCCAGATGTGCATCTCTGACTGGGAGAGAGCAGGAGAGCCAGGGCCAGCCTGGGCACCAAGACATGACCCTGACATCCCTGTTCCCAGCAGAATCCCCTCTGGAAAGAGGGGTGAGGCCTCCCAGCCAGGCTGGAGGTGAAAATGGGCTTTTCCTCTGATTATCCAAGCTCTGCAAGGATTCAGATGGGACTGAGAATGAGGCCCTGCATGACTTGGATGAGCAGAGCCTTGGCCTTGGCTGGCTCTGCAGATCAGCCCTGGGCATGCAGAGTTCCCTGAGCCTCCCCAGCTCCAAAATCCCAGGAAGTTTTGTCTCTGATGCCTTGTGCAGGCTGCCCTGGAGCAGAGGCTGGGCAGAGCTCCAGAATAAAGCAGGGATTTATTCAAAGCATCTCCTCCATGGATCCACCTTGGGCAGCACCAGAGCCCAGCCAGGGCTGCACCCAAGATGAACCAAAATGGCCCAAAATGCACGGCCGGGCACGGGCTCTGTCCCTGGGATCAGTTCTGCTCCATTTGCACCTTGCAGTTCATTGTCCCATCCCAGCTTTAGCCCCTGCAGTCCCACCCTGCTTGTTTTTCTCTCTCCAGCCCACGGGGTTTGTGCTCTGGGGCTGAGATTTGGATCATTTGTCCTTGGTGCCCAGCTGGAGCAGGAATTGTTTTGTCTCCCTGCTCTGTGCACAGAGCTCAGCATCCCCTGATGTGAAGCCCAGCCCCACACACTAAAGCAGCACAGAATGGGAAAATAGAAAAGCCAAACCTGAGGCATCATGTCCATCAGCTGTGCACTAATGTTCCCACCAGTTCCACAGCCTTCCCCATCCTCTGAGCTCCTGCAGCAGTGGCACTGCCTGGCTGTGTGCCAGTGGCTGCAGGAAGCAGGGGTAAATCCCAGCATTATTCTTAGGCAGGGAAGGAAATGAGTGATTAAGTGTACATGGGGCTCAGAGTGTCCAACTTATTATCAGTGCTGGTATTCCAGCTATGCACAGCTCATGGATCAGGGAGAGGGAAAGCATTTCCTGATAGCAGCCTCTGCCTTTCTTCTTGCCTGATGCAGAGATAAGGCCCTGCCCTGATGGGTCTGTGGTGGGAGATACTGAGATTGATTAGGTCTGTTACTGAGGGAATAGGTCAGATCCCCACAGTGAAAGCTCAGCTTCAACTTTGATAGCTCTCAGGCTGTGCTTTTATGTTTTTCCTCCCCTCAAAAAGGGCTTTTATATCTACAAAGAGATGTTGAACTCCTTGAGAAAAATCTATTTGCAGAATCAAGATGGAGAAAATAAAACAGTGCTGGTGCTTTACCTACAAATCTTGATGGCTTTTGTAGTGACATTTAGTCTGTGCTTGAAGCTCAGATAAACCAAGGTGATGAGCATCTCATACACACATCCTGTTAATGCTGCAGTGACATCTTCCCTCTCTATTTTGATTTACTTCAAACATTAAATAGAGTGTAAATGATTTAAATATACCTACAGTTGTAGTTTAAAGGTTGTTTCTTGGAGGGCTGCTCACTTTTTAAACTGATTTCAGTAAAGTTTGTGTCACACACCAGCTGAATTCACACCTCCAAGCACAGGGTTGAAGAAGTTGTTAAAAATTATCCATTTTGCTGTGCAAAACCCCTCCCAGCCCTGTCCAGGTGTCTGGCCATGCTTTGGTAGGTTTTCCAATCCAGAATCAAAGTGTTCAAGTGGTTTGTGGTTCCTCAGGACACACGAATATTTGTAGCCTGTGGTGCCACCAGGAGCAGCTGTCCCTGGTGCAACTCTGGCTTCATCTTCTAGAGCCTGAAACCACTGTCAGGACTGACAGGAACCTTTACCTGCATTTTAAAATGGATAATTTTTAACAACTCATCAGCAAACCCTGCCTGTGGTACAGAGGGAGGCTGTGAGGAATCAGGAATTCAGGAATCCCATGGTTCTCATGGTCCACATAAAAGCTTGGTAGAGAGGGTCTAAGGAAGTAGGAACAAGGTTTGGAATCCACAGCTTTAAAAACCTGGACTGAGTAATGGGAAATGTTTTCTGTGGACCAGCATGTGTGGAAACAAGGAAAATGACTTTCCCATTGAGAATAATTTACTGCTGTGCTCTTCTTACAATATTGTGGAATATGAGGGAGAGGCCTCTGCTGTCCCTGAAATGTCCCAGGTGATTTGGGACATTGGGGGCATTTGGGACATTTCATTCAAAGGAGTTTCTCAGAGCTTCCAGACAGATTTGGGAAGTCTTTTAAGTGATTTTAAGGAAAAAGAAGAAAAATGTGGTTTTTTGCAGCGAATTTCAGGATATTTTACATGCAGAATCAGGGAATATCCTGAGTTTAGAAGGGATCCACGAGGATCCTTGTGAGCTCTAAGCTGGAGTTCCCTGTGGAATACCTGTTCTGGAAGCCCTGGGATTGCCTTCAGAGCTCCCTTTGGCATCCTTTGGTCTTTTGTGGTTTTGTTTGCTTTGCATCTCACGTGCCTGTTTGTTTCCCAGAGATGTGGAGCTGTTTATCTGGATCATCAGGGAATATCCAATCTGTTAACATGTAAATACAGCAGCTGTTATTTGTAGAGCTCTTGTGGCCACTGATCTACCAATTATTCTCCAGTTGTTATCTTTGCTATTGTATTGCACTGCTGGCTCTTGTAAAGTACATTTATGTGGTTTTAATGTGTCCTGGATATGTAAAAAAGGCAGGAGTGAATTGTAGTCAGATAATTCCTGGGATGGTGGAAGGAGATTCCAACCCAAAGCATTCTGGAATTCTGTGATGCAAATGGAGCCCAGCTGATCACATCTCTGCTCTAACGCTGTCAGAGCTCCCCTCACACACAGTGCTGCCTGGGAAGGGGATTTTGGGGAATATGTTCATCCTTCTGCTCTGCAGGAGTGCTTGGAGTGGAAGTGTTTGGGCAGCTGAACCCAAATCCTCAACCCCAACCCATGGAATCTTCTGGAATCTTTATGGCTCTACCTGGTTTCTGCAGGGAGATGTTTGGAAAGAGGAAATCGCTCTGGCAGAATTTACCAACAGCACAGTCACTTTTTGGTGTCCTGCAGCCATCTCTGAAAGCATGGGAGGATCTGGAGTCCAGCTGAGGCTGGGCATGGCTGCAGAGCAAAGCCCAAGTGCTGAATTGCACTGCTGGAGCCAAGTTTTGCAAGCAGCCTCTCAGTTTTTCCTTTCCATCCATTATCTTCACCTCGGGGAGATGACTCATGGGGTGAAGGTTGCTGCTGTGGATCAGGTTTGGTGTTTCCAGGGTCCCGGGATGGCTCCACGGAGCAGGGCCGAGCACCACGTTGTTGCAACATGTTAAATTGCTTTAAACACAGGCAAGCTCCCCATCATGCTTGGGGTTGATCATTGCCACATTTGTAAAAGCAAAGCTGAAGACATTTTCTTGGCAGGGTCCAAGCTCCACCACACAACCCCGTAACGTGATCCGGGGCTGGAGGAGCTTTAGGACTTGTAGGGAAATGAACCCTGGAGCCTCAGCATGGGGATGCTGAGACCCTCAAGGATGTAGAGACTTTTAAAGCAGTCATTTCACTTTAGAATTCATTTCACCTCAGACTTTTAAAGCAGTAATTTCATTTTGTTGAATTAGGTTTAGGCAGTTTTACTTCTAAGACCTTCCAGATTCATTCTGGTTATCTCAGAGCCCCCCAGACAACATAAGTGGCTGCAGTTTACTTTTGCTCTTAAACTCTGCATTTAAAGAGAGCCTGGAGGTGTGCATTTGTTTTTATTAACACTTGGCATAGCCCAAAATGCACAGTCCTGATAAAGACAGGGTGGCTGAGGTGGCTGTTAACTCCAGAGGTCTCTGCATTTGTTTTCCATCCATCCCTCACAGATCCTGCTAAGGGAGAGCTCCAGCTAACTCAGGAAGCTGTAAAAGAAAAGCTCTGAGGTGAATACACCAGATTATTGTACTCAAAAACCTCAAATCTCATTTGCCAGCTAAACACAGCATTAGAATTAAAATATAAAAAATAGTGAAAGATAAATATTTCGACAATACCACTCCACTGAGGAGACTTTTCTGCATTACTGAACACCACCAGCACGTTTTTATAATAAAATGTCCCGTGGATTTCAACAATGCATTCAGTCATTTGCTGAGGAGCTCCTGGAATACCATTGTTCCCAGCCATGACTTTATTTTGTAGGTAACTCTCAGGTTTCAAAGTCATTAAATGTTATTATTCAGGCACCTCTCCTGTCCCCCTGCCATTCTCTCAGCAAGCCTGTGCCACTCAGCAGCCCCTCTTGATTAGACCCTGTTGAGAAACAAGCAGGTGAAAGAGCTTTTTGTGCTCTTGGCCACTGGGATTTGGGAAGCCAGGAATGAAGGTTTCTCCTGCCCCGGTGGGTTTTTAACTCTCTGAATTCCTGGCTTAGGACAGGGTGGGTTCAGCACATCCTTTGTGTTTGCTTCTCATTGTGATGGAGCCTCCTCTGGTCCTGGGAGTTCTGTAGGAATCCTTCTGGCCCCTTGAACAGCAGAGGTTTGGATTCCAACCTTTTAATATTTTTCCCCTCCTGAAGCATTTTACATTTTCACATCCTGTAGTTCTGCTGTCTTTTGGTCAGGTGCCAGGCCTTGATTTGGGAATTGGATTAGCAGGTAGGTGGTCAGCAGAGAAGAACACCAGAATTTCCAAGCTAAACTCTGGAGGGAGGAAGGAAGGAAGGAAGAAGGAGATTATACTGCAGTCTTACTAATAATGCCTTCAGACATGCTCAAAAGTGAGACACATGAACTATAAATAAACATGAGCTAATAGATTCCTATCATGCTTTGGGGTGCTACTGCACTATAAATAAAGTGATAGATATAAACAATAAACAAACACAAGGAGTGGCTGGAGCTGTGCCAGGGGAGGGTCAGGGTGGATTTTGGGCTTCCTTGGCACTGCCCGGATCCCCAGGGAATGGGCACAGCCCTGAGGCTGCCAGAGCAGCTCCAGGGATGCCCAGGGTGGGATTTTGGGGTCTCTGTGCAGGGCCTGAAGTTGGACTCAATGATCCTTGTGGATCCCTTCTAACCTAGGCTATTCCCTGATTCTGCATGTAAAATATCCTGAAATTTGCTGCAAAAATCACACATTTTTCCTCTTTTTCCTTAAAATCACTTAAAATACTTCCCAAATCAATCTGTAAGCTTTGAGAAACTCCCTTGAATTCAAGAAATGAATAAAATAAACCCCCTAAATCAACACCTGTCCCTAGGCCTCAAGACCACACAGTTTTCCAGCACTCCAAGGACTTGGAGAGCACGAAGGGATGTACAGGGATGTGTTACCTCAAAGTATATTTGTAATTATTATGTATTATATGTAATTATATATTTTATATATAATATCTATAATTGTAAGTATTATGTATATATAATATTATATATATTATGTATATACTATGTCATAGATATAATTGTATGTATATAATATATTTTATATATATAATATTATATCTATAATTATAAGTATTATGTATATATAATATATATATTATGTATATACTATGTTATAGATATAATTGTATGTATATAATATATATTATATATATAATATTATCTATATAATTGCAAGTATTATGTATATATATTATTATATATATAATTGTAAGTATTATGTATATATATTATTATATATATAATTGTAAGTATTATGTATTATGATTCAGCCTTTGCTAATGGTTACCACAGGGTGTCATTTGAGATTTCTCCCCTCCAAGCTCAGCTCTGTGGGAAGTGCTGATTCCCTTGAAGTGGGTGGTGTTGGACAGGAAAGGAAAAAGCCAAGGGGAGAGAGGAGCTGGTTTAATGTAGTCCAAGGGTGAAACTGAGAAATGGAAAACACAGAGCAAGTGTCAGGAATGAAAAACCCTCATTGCAGGATTTGGTGGCCTCAATTATTAACCATAAAAGTGGGTGGTGGGAATTCTGTGTTTGGTTTAGTTGCAGCAACATGAAATAAACTTTTCAGAGTGCAGGAGGGAATAATTTCGCATAGGGAAGAGGCAGGAGTGGATGGAAATGTTGCTGATTTCCCAACAGAAGAGGGGAAAGTGAGACACTCAGGCTGGTTCATTGAAGTTTCAACATGATTTCACTCCATGCTTGTTGCCAGGTTAACCAGCAATTGTTGATTAAACAAACTGAAAAGCATTCTTCTGGCCAGGTCTGACCATGTCACCATTCGGGGGCTTTTTATAAGGTGTTAAATGAGATTCTGACATCCTTGGAGGCGCAGATGGGCTGATGTGAGCCTCTGAGAGCCCGAGGGTCTGACCTGCCTCGCTGGGACTGTCAGCACAGCAGGCTCATGCATTTTGGAAGCTTTTTGCCAATTTAAAAAGCACTCAGCCCAAATAGTTAATCTGTCTCTCTCTCTCTCTTCCCCCTCCCCAAGACTCAAAGAAAAGGGAGCCAAGGAAAAATTTATTAGAGCACAGCATGCCCATTCCTTTTTCTAATGTTAACTAGGAGTGTTGGGGTCAGTTAAAATGGAGAGGGATTTAACCTCTTACTCCCCAGCAGTGAAGAATCAACACAATGCCTGTGCCAGGCACGGATTTGTTGGTTTTAGGTTCAAAAATCACACATTGCCACCTGAAGGTGTGTGATGGTGTTCACAGGGGTCCAAGGAAGAGGGAAGAGATGAGGATCTGACTCCATGGTTCAGAAGGCTGATTTATTATTTTATGATATATATTATATTAAAACTAGACTAAAAGAATAGAAGAAAGGATTTCATCAGAAGGCTGGCTAAGAATAGAAAAAGAAAGAATGATAACGAAGGCTTGTGTCACAGACAGAGAGTCCGAGCCAGCCGGACTGTGATTGGCCATTAATTAGAAACAGCCACATGAGACCAATCCCAGACCCACTTGTTGCATTCCACAGCAGCAGATAACCATTGTTTGCATTTTGTTCCTGAGGCCTCTCAGCTTCTCAGGAGGAAAAATCCTAAGGAAAGGCTTTTTCAGAAAATATCATGGCTACAAAGGTGGAGTGGCTTCAGCCAGAAGAACCATTCAAAAGCAGATGAGCTCTTTAGGCAGCACAAACCAATCTTCAGAGACCTTGGAGTCCAAGTGTGGAGCATCCAAAGCCCTGTGCAGAGGGGGCTGCAGAGCCCCTGACCTGCAGATCAAAGGCTGGCTTGAAGCCTTGCTCCAAGTGGGACATCAAAAGTCAGCAGCTCCCCCAGGGCAGCGCTCAGGGGATGTGCCAGGGGCTCCTTCCCTCCCCAGCTCCCTCTGGAACAGCGTGTCCATTGTGGGGAAATGAGCCCAGCCTCCCTCCTGCCTGCTTTGATCCCAGGGTTGGGTCAGCACATCTCTCTTTCCATCTCCAGGCACAGATGGCACCCAGAGGGACATTTTCCAGCATTCCTCCCTTTGCTGTTAAACACAACTAGTGCTTAAGCATCTCTTTACCTGTAAAAACCTATAAATATAAACAATAATTAATATATTCATAGTATTTAATTACTATTAATATCCATAAATATATATAATATAATATATAATATATAATATATAATATATAATACATAATATATAATATATAATATATAATATATAATATATCATATATCATATATCATATATCATATATCATACATTATATATATAATATATTATATATTCTCTATTATATTATATATATTATATATATAACATATGATATATTATATCTAATACACGGACATATATATAATATATATATTTCTAAATAATATATTTATAGATAATAAATAATAGGAACAGAAAAGCTGGCACGTGGAGGTTTGTGCTCCTCCTGCTCTGCACAGGCTGACAGGTGTGGTGGTGCTCACAGGGGTCCCAGGACGAGGGAAGAGATGAGAATCTCACTCCATGTTTCAGAAGGCTGGTTTATTATTTTATGATATATATTATATTAAAAGTAAATTATATATCAAAACTATACTAAAAGAATAGAAGAAAAGGATTTCATCAAGAGGCTTGCAAGCAATAGAAAAAGAGTGGAATGATTAAAAAATCTTGTGATTGACCAGACAGTCCGAGCCAGCTGGGCTGTGATTGGCCATTAATGAGAAACAACCACATGAGCCAATCACAGACCCACCTGTTGCATCCCACAGCAGCAGATAACCATTGTTTGCATTTAATTTTTGAGGCCTCTCAGCTTCTCAGGCAAAGGGATTTTTCAGAAAATATCCTGGCTACAGACAGGCAACATTGGAATTAATGGGGTTTGGAGGAACCAAAAAATGCCCCAAAACCCAGCTGTGCTCCTGCTCTGCAGGAAATCCTTGGCACCAGCGGGGATAAGGACAGCAGGGTGGCCTCCCTTGGAGCCACATCCCCCAGCCCTTGCTGGGTTTCAGCTGGAGCCAGGGCATCACCAGAGCGCTCTGCTCTTCCCTTCTGGCCAGGTTTAACCCTTCCCTCCCCCAGGAATTGTCCAGCATGAGCAGTGAGAGGCAGAACCCAGAGCGAGCCATGAGCTGGCTCTCCTAGGGAGTGATTCCTTATGGCATCCTCTGCAGCCTCGAATGGAGAGCCCTTTTCACATCTGGAGCCTTTAAAAACCACTTTGTGCCACTGTGGACACTCTGGGGTGGTGGTCAGGGCTGAGCTCACAGTTCTGCCACAGCACAAGGAGGATTTGTCTCCTTCATCCACACATTTAGATCAGCAGGCAGGAATTTCCTCAGGAATCCCTTCTGCTCCTTGGGGATACAGAGCCAACCCAGAAGGGGTTAAATAGGGCTGGGACACTGCAGTAGGGCAAAAATTATTTTTTCAGCCTGCTTTGCCCTGCTCCATCCTCTCCATGTGTTTTCCTCAGCTGCATCCAAGTTCTCCTCTTCTCTTCTCTTCTCTTCTCTTCTCTTCTCTTCTCTTCTCTTCTCTTCTCTCCTCTTCTCTTCTCTTCTCTTCTCTTCTCTTCTCTTCTCTTCTCTTCTCTTCTCTTCTCTTCTCTTCTCTTCTCTTCTCTTCTCTTCTTCCCAATTTATTATAAAAATATATTATTTTATAATATATATGATCTATAATAACATATGATATTATTAATATCATAATATAGACTATAATAAAAATATATTATTATCCTATTACTGTGTATATGTTAATATTGTGTATACCGTATTATTATTGTGTATACAATATTATTGTGTACATTAACATATATTGTGTCTATATTAATATATACAATAATATATTAAAATAGATTTATTTAATATTTATATATTAAAAACATATTTTAAAAAACTACCCAGAAGTATGAACATCCAGCAAGACAAGTGGCATTTAATCCTGACTTCTCAAAAGCCAAATGAAAACTTTTTGTGATGCAAAAGGGGTGAATTGTTACCAATTGTTCTGATTTGTCCCTCTTGTTGCCTTGACCCCCTCAGCACTGCATCCATTCTCCCTAAAATGCAGCATTTTGGAGCAGCCAGAGGAAGCAGCTGCAGGATAATTTTCACAATCCAGGAAACAAGTTCAAATAGTCCCAATATTTATCAGTCAGTGTCAGGGTAAATTTATTGGCGAGTTGAACTGAAATTATGATAGATCCATTCCATACCTGTTGTTTCTCTTCCTGTACTGTGTGCTTTTTCTTTCCTGGAGGTATTAAATAGCCACATAAATCCTGGTAATCCTTCATTCATGGGATTTGAGGGAAGAAAGTCCAGGAAGAAGGCTGTCAGGAGAATGGACAGTTATTCCAGAGGGTGTGCTGCCAAAAATCTCATTGTTGGAGGGTGAGAATGGCTTCTGTCACAGAAAGGAGTCACCTCAAGGAGGTGGTTTCTTCTAACAGCTTTTGCTAAACCATTTCACTTGATTCAGTCTCACAGGAATTTTATTTTTTTTTTATTCAGATGGAAAAATAAGCATTCTCCTCGGTTCAGGAGAATTTTTTCCCCCTAAATATGAATTATTGTGCTGCTGGTGTGGGCAGCCTGGAAAGCTCTTTTAAGGTGGGGATGGATTGCCTCACAAATTTTAGTGATTGTTGGCCAATAAGAAAAAGGTGCTTTTTCTGCAGGTGGGGTTAATGCTGGGGCTCTGTGCAAACCTGGAATGATGAGCAGTCACTGTGAGAGTGGGATTCCTAAGGATGCCCTGCATCAATTAAACAAATCTGAGTAACCACAGAAAGCCCATTGTGCACTGCATGAGCTCTGTGTAAATCCCAAACTGGTTTGGGGTGGAGGGGATTTAGAGCCCATCCAGGGACACCTTCCACTGTCCCAGGGTGCCCCAAGCCCTGTCCAGCCTGGCCTTGGGCACTGCCAGGGATGGCCACAGCTCCTCTGGGAATTCCATCCCAGCTCCTTCCCAATATCCCCTTTAACCCTCTTACTCAACACTCCCATATTGCAGCCCAATCCAAGCTTCATTAAAAATGGCATTTTTAGTTTAATCAGAATTATTTTTGCTTTTACAGTTTTTCCCCAGGTTTCTATCAGTGATTTAATAACAAGTCCTTTATTTCTGTAATTATTCGTAAAGAGTGGAGAGGGCCAGACTGGAGCCTGGTATTTAATTTTATTTTTAAAAGTCTCAGTGCTTGGAAAGCCTGACTTTTTATCTAAAGCTGGAGCTGAGCTGTCCTTTTCCCTCTCTGGGACAATCTCAGTTCAAATAATGCTATAAATAACATTATAGCTCAAAGCACTATAAAGTATAAAATAATTCTTCTCATCTCCATCCTCTGCTCTGCACATTTAAGAAGATTTATTATTACACAGGTTTTTCTGGGAAGAAATCTTCATTTCCTAGGATGCAGTTCTTTAAAGCTCACATATGAAATGTGAAGGAAGATGAATACAATCCCCAAACCAGTTTAGTGGAGGAGCTGGGAGCTGGAGCAATCCTGATCCATGGAAAAGCCCCAGTAGCTTCAATGGATTTTGGATCTTGGCCCACGGTTCTGGCTTCCCACCTTGTTCCCAGCTGCTGAAGTGCCTTAAAAGAGGCTAAAAATACATCAAATAGTTCTGGAGCATTATTTTGTGTATGTGGAAGCTGTTTGAGTTGCCTCGTTGAGCTCTGGGTGGTCCTTGGCCGTCTCTGCTGGTCCCGTGGGCTGTGCTGAGGGAAACTGGAGCCTCTGGAGTGGACAATTCCCAGTTAGCCAGCAGAGCTTGGAGACAGGAACTGCAGGGAAAAAAAAATGGATCCTGAGTCTGGTGTGGAAAAGAAAAAAAAAAGTTTTATTCTGAAAAAGGAAATTTTCATTTTTTAGGAGAGAATGCACCTTGAGGAGGTGGAATGTAGGGATGATGGGAATGATGGATTGACACATCTGGGTGTGGGATGGCCCTGAGCTCCCTCATCCCCATCCTTTCCTCTGGGGAATTTCTCTTTCTGCATGATGAGACAGGGAGAGACACAAAGACTTTGTTTCTCCCTGCCCAAACAAAAGGTGTCAATAGAGGATCCAGTTTAAAAAATATGGATTTCAATTTCAAGGAATCTTGTTAAACTGTTGTCCTGAGGTGTGTGGAGTTTTAATTTTTTTTTTTGTTAGGGTTGGGATTAAATGTGTGAGATGGTTTTTTGTTTGGACTTAGTTGTTTATTAGTTTTTATTTATATTATATTCTTATAAACTGTGAGCTCTACAGTATTTTACACTAATAAATTAGAAATGGAGTTGTATCTCTCCATGAGGTTTATTAAGGATAAACTGTTTAATTAAGAAATGACACAAATTATTTTTATTTTATATTATTTATATTAATATATTATTTTTTATATTATTTATATTAATAACTAATTACTCATGGTTTGTAATGTGGATTTTTAATTTAATTATATAATACTACTTAAATTCATGAAGAAGAAGGTCAAGAAGAAGGACTAGTTTCTTAAAATTTCTATCTTGCTTTATATATATTATTTTCTTTTAAAACCTTAAACTCTAAGTGTTTTACCATGTGATATTACACACTTCTATTTAAAATACACACTCATAATCTTCGTTCTATTCTTTAATTTTGGAAGTTTTCTCTACGGCTTTAGATCAAATGCAGTGTTCTCTTGGGAGTCAGTGCCTGTCAGCACAGAAAGTCTGAAATTCTCAGCACCCAGGGCTCCAACAAGGAGCAGCTGTGGCTGCCCCCGGATCCCTGCAGTGCCCAGGGCCAGGCTGGAGCACCTGGCACGGTGGGAGGTGTCCCTGCCCATGATGGGGTGGCACTGGGTGGGCTTTTAGGGTCTCTCCCAACCCAAATCAGTCTGGGATTCTCTAATTCTGTGAAATCAGTAAAGAATTCTCTGAATTCAGCAGAACTTGGGTAAGATTTCAAATTCTTGGGAATTTTTTGGGAAAGATGCGGTGGTTTTTGGGAAAGGTGCTCTTGGAGGGCTCAGCTCAGGAGGACTAAAGGGTGGGCACTGCTTTTAAATCCAACATTTTGCCTGACCACTGCTCCCTCCATCCATCCATCCATCCATCCATCCATCCATCCATCCATCCATCCATCCATCCATCCATTCATCATCCATCCATCATCCATCCATCATCCATCATCCATCCATCCATCCATCCATCATCCATCCATCCATCCATCCATCCATCCATCCATCCATCCATCCATCATCCATCCATCCATCCATCCATCCATCCATCCATCCATCCATCCATACATACATCATCCATCCATCCATCCATCCATCCATCATCCATCCATCATCCATCCATCCATCCATCCATCATCCATCCATCCATCCATCCATCCATCCATCATCCATCCATCCATCCATCCATCCATCCATCCATCCATCCATCATCCATCCATCCATCCATCCATCCATCCATCCATCCATCCATCCATCATCCATCCATCCATCCATCCATCCATCCATCCATCCATCCATCCATCATCCATCCATCCATCCATCCATCCATCCATCCATCCATCCATCCATCCATCCATACATCATCCATCCATCCATCCATCCATCCATCCATCCATCCATCATCCATCCATCATCCATCCATCCATCCATCCATCATCCATCCATCCATCCATCCATCCATCCATCCATCCATCCATCATCCATCCATCCATCCATCCATCCATCCATCCATCCATCCATCCATCCATCATCCATCCATCCATCCATCCATCCATCCATCCATCCATCCATCCATCATCCATCCATCCATCCATCCATCCATCCATCCATCCATCCATCCATCCATCCATTCCCCTTCCTGTGGTTTATCCATTCAGATCCTGGGTGCTTTCAGGCAGGGATCAATCCCATTCTCTCAGTTCTGGTGGCAGCAGCACCAGGGATATTTTCTCCAGCCTTGTCTCAGGAAATGCTTGACAAAAGGCAGCTGTAGCAGTTCCCAGCTCACAGCATTTCTGAATCATTGCAGCCATGTATCAGAACAAAACCCGAGGATTTGGGATAACTCTGAGCTTTGGGAAAAGTTTGATTCTGCTCTAAGCCTGAGGACTGGTGCTTTACTCTCTGGAATAAAAGCCGTGCCCATGAGCATCTGTGAACTCTGCACAAGTTCAAAAACCAGAACCAGACCCACACTTTGTGGCTTCAGCCCATCTTTCATTCATTAATTTCTAAAGTATTTTATGGCCTTGGTTATCTGGCTGCTTCCTGATGCCTTTAACAGCTTCCTCAGAGCAAGTGAAGGTAATAAATTTACAATCCCCATTCTTAGAGAAGTCTTAAGCAGAGTCACTTTCTTTAAAATAAAATAAAAAAAGGAGGGGGGGTGGTTCATCGTTTGATCTCTGGATGTCTGGCAGCTGGTAGGGAAACAATGCAAATAATGACTGGGACTGATGGAACAGAGAGGAAGAAAATCTGATAATTGGGCATGCAGGGAAATGTATGAAGTGGAAGATGCTGGATCAATCACTGGAGCTGGGCTTAGGGAGGGTATTCCCAGCAGCATTCCCAGCTCAGGCCCTGGTGGCAGCACAACTTGTTAATCATCACACCATCAGCCTGGCCAGAGTGCAGCTCCATAACTCAGCCTTTTGTGTTGCCCTGGATGCTATCGAAGCATTCCTGGAACAGTCATTTCCTTCTCGACCTCCATGGAAACAGCCATAAAACAATTCTGAAAATGTCAGGAGAAACTGCATCTAATGGGGCAGCTTTGGCCAAAGAAAACATACTTCAGTTTTGAAGCCTTCCCACCAAAACACTGAAGTCTTAAAGCTACTAATAGGCTGTGCATCAGTGCCTGAGCACTTTAGCGTGACATTTAATAAAATGTAATTCATATCCCAGCCCTGCTGAAGTCACAGCAGTCACCAAGGGACACTGGGAACTTTCCAGAAGGGATCACACAAAGAGGGAAGGACACCGGTGATAGAGAGGGACCGGCTGGCTGGAGTGTGCCACCAAGATCCCAGCAGGAAGGGTGGCAAAGGCTCCAAAGCCCCCTCACTCTGTAAATGCCCTGGGAAGGAGCACTTGGAGCTGTTGGGAAATGTGGCACACAGCACAGGTGACAGCAAGGAAAACGTCACACCTCAGAGCCAGCCTGTGCTGACAGCTGCAGGGCCTGTCCATGTGTTTTATTCCGAGAATTTGGGCTTTTTCTGATGCTGCAGGGAAAAGGAGAAGGTTGTTCATGATTTAAGTTGCCTCTGGAAAAGCAGGTCTCTGGATGGCACCTCTGGGATTTACTCCACAAATTCTGCATTTCTCTTACTTTTCCTGCTCCTATCCCTTTGTCAAGGTGTTCAAATTCACAGGCTCATCAGTTTTCCAGTATGATTCCATCAGTTCTATTTCTGCCACCCCAGCCAAGGATCAGTGAAGTCCTTGGATGGGACAACCCAACTGTGACAGTGTTCATGGGGGTTCTTGGATGAGGGAAGAGACCAGAATGTTGACTCCATGTTTCAGAGGGCTTGATTTCTTATTTTATTATATATATATATATTACATTATAACTATACTAGAAAAGAATAGAAGGAAAAGCTTCATCTCAGAAGGCTGGCTAAGCTAAGAATAGAATAGAAAAGAATGATAACAAAGGCAGCTGGCTCAGACAGAGAGAGAGAGCCAGCTCTGCTGTGACTGGTCTCTAAATCTAAACATCCACAGGAGACCAATCACAGATGGACCTGTTGCATTCTAGAGCAGCAGATAATCAATGTTTACATTTTGTTCCTGAGGTTTCAGCTTCTCAGAAGGGAAAAAATCCTAAGAAAGGATTTTCACAAAAGATGTCTACGACACCCAACGCTCCAGGTGAACAGGAGAAGCTCATTCTTGTTTTTTGGCACAGGATAATTCTGTGCTGTGGAGTGTCCACAGTTCCTAACTCCCCAGGAGGAGTTGGGTGATGGAAAAAAGGCCCATGGGGAAGGGTTTGGCAACCACTGGGAATGCTCTGTGTGCCACAGAAACCCCAGTGAGAGTAGGATCATGGAATCATGGAATGGTTTGGGTGGGAGGGACCTTAAACATCATCCCATCCCACCCCTGCCATGTTCAGGGACACCTTCCACTATCCCAGGGTGCTCCAAGCCCTGACCTTGGACACTTCCAGGGATGGAATAACTTCCCTGAGGCACAGATGAAGCACAAGATCTTCCAGACTTCTCCTTTCTCTCCTCCACTGGAAGGCACCCACCATAAAGAACCTTCCCAGGACCTTTTTTCCATCACCAAAGTCCTTTTTGATGCTGTTTCTCCCCAAAAGCAAGCTCTGAGGGACACCCAGATCAACAAAACACATTTCACTGTGGAAGGAGCAACTTGGAATGGTTTAAGTGTGTCCATCCCTGTAACTCCTTAGAAATCCTCTGGAGGGTCAAAGGTTGAAGGCAGTCCTTTGAAGAATCCCACATTGCTGAACTTCTCAGGGAATCCCAGCAGGAATGTTAATTGAGCAGAGTCACACATGGAACACACTTTATGTGTTGTGCACACAGTAAAACTTTAATAAAAACCCTCAAAGCCATTTTTTTTCTGAACGTGTTCCAGCCCAGTCCAGCAGAGATTTTAAGTAACTTTAGGAAAGTTAAGTTGAGTTGAGTTGAGGCTTAAGTTTGTGCTTAAATACTCAGCTGTAAGAGGGTCCATATCAAAAAGGGACTAGAACCACAAAAACCCAGCCCAAAATGCCAAGGACACCAAATGATCCCAAGCTCCTGAGCTTGAAGGGAAGAACTATTGTGAATGCCTGTTCATATTTATCTGTTTTAGGAGCATCTTACAGTGTATTTGTTAGGTAAATGGACCATGTCAATTGAAAATCCATGACATACACAGTCCATGCCTCTCTTCCAAAATGCTTCATATTTATAAATATGAGTTATTTCTAGGTTCTTGTTTATGTAAAAAAATATTGATTATAGGAGAACTTCAGACAGTTTGTCTCAGAAGTTCCTGTTTAAATTCCTTTTCCATTAACAACACAAATACTGCTTTTTTCCTTTTTTTTTTTTTTTGAGAAATAAACCATGAATAACTAAAAGTTTTCACCATGTAATTAATACATCACCACCTTGAAAGGGCTCAAACTTTCCTCAAGGTGTATCAGCAAAAGCAGACAAAACATCCTGGAGTTATTTTTCCAGAGGACGGTCAGAAGTGGCGTTGCAGTAAATCCCAAATAAATCCCAAATGCCAGGGCAGCCGTGCTTCTCCTCCTTTTCAAGTGAAGCCAGCTCGGAAACTTGGAACCCTTTTGGTGGACAGCCCCTGCTCCAGCCACTCCTTCCCAAGTTTTTCAGGGAGGGACGATCAGAACGTGGCCAGTGAATTCGTGGGATGATGGCACCAGCAAAAACAGCGTCCTCAGCTGAAAAACAGCTCGGAAAAACTGAACTTTTCACATCCAGTGAAATGCTTTCCCTTGGTGTGGGCTGGGAAGAAGATTCCCACTCTGTTCCAAAGCTTTTGGTAGCCAGTGCTGCTGGTGGGGTGTTGGTTCCCTGTGAGCACAGGGTGAGGGTGGAAAATTGGGATTTCCTGCCGGATGCCAAGGCAGGAGCCCCATGCAGGAGCACAGAGCAGAAACCTTTCTTGCACTAAAAAGAGGCTCCAAATAAAACCAAAATTCTTAAAATGGGAAAAAAGTGGGAGAAGCTTGATGTGGGGCCCCTCACATACTGCTTTGCTCATCCTTAGTAATTCTCCACAGGCCCTCTGGGATTTATTCCACAAATTCTGCATTTCTCTTACTTTCCCTGCTCCTATCCCTTCATCAAGATGTTCAAATTCACAGGCTCATCAATTCTCCAATATGATTCCATCAGTTCTATTTCTGCCACTCCAGCCAACAATCAGTGAAGTCCTTGGAATTGCACCAGTCTCAAATTTATAATTAGAAATATTTTAATTGCTGTCTCTCATGGAGAGGAAGATAACTTATCTCTCCTAGAAATAAACAAATCCAAATGGAAAGAATTCATTCATCATTAAATCATTGTCTCCAGAAAACCTACAAGCAAGATGGATGATGCAGGGGAGAGATAAGAGGATTAGAAATATAATTTTAAAATTGTCTTAAGGGGAAAAGTTTACACCCACAGGAGTTAAATGATACCCAGATCAGTTACAGAGAATTAGCTCAGCTCAGCCCCAACTAAACAAAGATATTGGCAAAATAAAGCTAGAAAAATAAAATGATGGGCAGCTTCTTTCAAAGCTGTGGTGTGTTTCAAAGAGCAGAAACGCTCAAGAAAGGAGAAATGAAATATTTGAGAAATTCAGAAGGTTTTTAAGTGGAGTTTAAATATTGTCTGAATAGGTTCACATAGAATTTTTTAATCATTTCCACACATTGTGGAACAGGGTATGAAACTGTGTATTAAATAAAATACTCCAGGGTGACAAGTTGAAGACAATCTGGAGCAGCCAGGAACTGAAGGGACCTGGGATAAATGCAGGAATCCACAGGACAGCCACTGCAAAACTGGGATGTGGGAGCTGCTTCTAATGAAGAGCCCGCTTTGGCTTTCATCAAAACTCACCCAAGTCGTGCCCAAACTGGTGAGATTGGGTTCAGTGCTCTTATCTCAGCACAACTCGATTTCAGGCAATAATCTTTGGGATGGCCTCTCCAGCCTTGGAAGATGCCAGAGGTGAGCACTTCTGGTCCCACTCTTCCCAAAGAGAGGCACTTCCACAAACACATCAAAAGCAGCAGGGTGAACCTTTGCTCTTTGGATAATCCTCCAGCCCTGGTACCAAGGCCCATATTTTGTTTCAGATGGCTGAATATTATTTTTCCCCCCTTTTCTCTGGGGCTTTTCTGAAATATTGACATTAATCTGCTGAGTTGGAAGCCACCCAAACTCCCGTATTTCTTATCCTCCCCACTCGTCTGCACTTCAGATCTGTTTACCAAAGGGCCTGCATTGCATCCCCATAAATCCTGGCATTCAGCTTTGCTGTGATATTAATTTATTGGTGCATTTTCAACATCAATTACTCTCTATCTCAACAGACATAATTCTCTCTTCAAAGCACAGGGAGAACTCTGCAGCCCTTGGCTTTCCTCATCCCCTTCCCTCCCTCTGCTCTGGGAGTGTGGATCTGAGCAGCTGCAAAGGCATCAATGGGAAGGGTCCCTGCTCCAGGGGGATTTGGGGTTTCCTGGTGTTCTGCTGGAATGCTGCTCCAGAAGCTGACAGCAAACCCATGTTTGTGTTGGTAGGAAGGAGCTGGAATTGTGGTGGAAGCTCAAACATCTAAATGGGAGAGCAGGAGAGGGCAAAGGCTTTCCAAATGCCAAGATTTTAAACCACTTTTAAGAGTTTCAGTTGAAGGGAGGCCATCAACTCTTTATTTTCTTAAACCTGCACAGCAGGAATAAATACCTACAGATGTGCACATCTGCATTCCAACCCAGAGCTCCCCGCTCCACCAGGCATTGCCCATTAGGGGAAAACCATTCCAAGTCTTGACTCCTTCCAATGAAAAATGGCAGAAGACAATTCTTTGGAAAAGATCTTCATCCCAGATCTATTCCTAGTGTCCTAACAGTGCAGGGAAAAGTGATGGGAGGGGAAAAAACTGCTTTAGTGAAAAAGAGTTGAGTGCCTTCATTTTGTTCCTTCCGTTGGAATGTAAGTGGGGCCTTGGAAATGAAAAATAACTTCTCTTTAGTGACCTGGTGCAGCCTGGAAGTGCTATGGCAGTTTAAGAAACGCCTGTCAGCCCATCCCTGATGCAGAGGGGGAAAATGAGAAGCACATGGGGCTTTGATCCCAAATCTGACACCGTTTTTTCCCCCTCATCCCCTGCCCTTGGAGGTGCTCAGGGTGGGAGCCTTGCAGCCTGTGCTTTCCCAAAAGTTGGGAGCATTTCCCTGCTACTTGTGGCCAGAATTAATTGTCATTGAATAAGAATTATAATTATTGCCCCTTGTTTTTTCACTCAACGTCTCAGAAGTTTTCAGTTCTGGGTAGTGCAATGAGAAACTCCCAATTTTCCATTTTTTTCCCTAAAAACCCAAATCCCTTCCTCGCGAGGGGAGTGAGACCTGCAGGTGCTGTGAGGGGATTCCAGAGGCAGAAAACCCCTAAAATTTTTCTCACTTCTTTTTTCCCCAGTTGCCCAATCAGCCCAACCAGAGCTGGCTCCCATGAAATGATGGAAAATTCTTATTTTCAGCCCACCACCCCTCTGAGATTTATTCCTGTGCAGCTGCCACAGCAATTCCAGCCTCCCTTTTAGTCTAATTTTCCCTTAATTTCCCCCCTATTCCTATATATATTTTCTCCCTAATTCTATATATTCTATTCATACATCTATTTCTCTATCATTCATTTAAATTCCCCTATTTTGTCCAGCAGTTATTCTTTAGTAGGTTATTAATTCCAGTGGAAAGGGAGTGATTTTTCTGCAGTCCCTTTCCATTGGGATACCTTTCCATCTTGCCCCACTAAACTGCAGCACAGATGTTAAGCACATTTCACTGTGCAGTCAGCGTGTGCATATTTTTAACATAACTTGTCTTGAAAATATTTATTCAAGCCAAGACAACAGAAAATTAGAGTAATTTGATTGCTCAGGCTTAAGGAATAGATTACTACTGTTCCAGATGTAAGGAACAACAGACTACTTGCTCTCTCCAGGCTGAAACAAAAAAAAAAAAAACTCCTTTGGCTCCTGATTCCAACCATATTTGCTATTATGTTCCCAGTAAATCTTTTAAAAATTGAGCACTTTTAAAGATTTTCACTTCCAAGCTCTGCCAGCCGGCGCTAGGAGAATTCCAGCCCCCAATCAGCTCGTTAGCAAGGGGTTCAAAATGGGCCCTGCTCCAAGGGGGCAATTCCAGAGTGAGCCTATAAATCATCCTTGCTGGGGAATCAGGGGGCCAGATATCTCTGGAGCTCACTGGGGGCTTGGACCGTGCAGGGTTTTCAGCAGTCAGGGCTGATCTCATTCCAAAATGAGGCGTTTGGCACAAAAGTTGCATAATCTGGTTTGCAGGTTGGTTTTTTTCTCTTCTCATCTTCAACTAAATCTTTGGTTTTTTGTTTTTTTTTGTTTAGCTCTGCAGTTATCACTCCAATTTTGGACCTGTTTTTGTTGGGTTTTCCCCCTCTCTTTGTGTGACTTACCTGCAGTTCCCATTTTTATGCTGATTCTTTGTATCTCTCACCGTGTTTCTGAGTGGGTGGAAACGTGCAACAGCAAAGCAAGATGGAAACCCTGATTTGCCTTCCCAGGATTTAAAATACATATTCCCAAAAGCTTGTGTTAGTAAGGGGTTGTGCAATCAGACATCAGGAGATTGTGGGGCTGTGGGAGGATATTTTAAGGTGAGAGCTGCTGACACAAAACCAGGGTCACAGCTCCTCAACACAGATGATGGGCAGATATTCTGCTAAAATTACAACTTTGCTCTGGGTCTCATCTCCGTTTTCCTTTATTTCTGGGGGTATTTGCCATTTTTATCACTCTCAAAGACAGAAAGTCAATGATTAATAAAGAAAGAATTAAGGTGGAAGGTCGCATGCTGTTAAAGAAAGGATCATTCTCAGTCTATCTCTGGTGTTCCCTCCAAACTCTGTGCTGATCCCTTCTCCATAGGCTGCTCTGTTTATTTGGAAGATTATTTTTCAAGGATTAGCTTTCTCTTTTTTTTTCCCCCTGACCTTTTTCAACAAAAAAATGTCTGTGTAGGGTTTTCCAGAGCCTGCACTTAAAGCATTCTTCATTACAGATCCCCCTCTCTGTGCCACCAGCTGACTCTGCTCCAGCAGGGCATGGAAAAGAGACAGAAAAGCTTTGCTCCAGTGTCTGCCTTTACTTCAGGAATTTCCTCATTTAGGGTGAAGATGAGCACGAGGAAATAGCCAAGAATTGCTCTTGTACAACAATAATTGTTCTTGTACAGCAGCTCCCTGGGTTTAAAATGATTTCCTGAAATCCATCCTTTCTTTTCTGTGTTCTGGACAGCAAAGAATGCCAGATATTTCTGCAGTCATGGCAGATTTTTCTCCTGTCTGAGCTGAGTGAAGGAGTCACTCAGTGAAGTAAAGCACCAATTCTGCTCCTTTTTGAACAAACCTTGGGCCTCCCCTTAGCCTGGGTATAACCATGCTTAGGGTCCTTCCTTAAAGCCAGGTTTAGTGAAGAACAGCCCTTGGAGTCACAGCTCCCTCAGTCTGAGGCAGTGAAAGCAGAATCTGTAAATGGATAAAGGAATTTGGGCTGCTCAGGTGCTGGGGAGCTCCAGCAGCTCTGTGTGGGCTCTGGCAGCTGCAGGTCTGAGCTGTGTGAAGGGAGAGCTCCTTCCTTCCTGGCCTTCCAGGGCACCTCTGGAGGAATACAAATGTTTGTGTGTGTAGGGTCCTTAGGGGCTGGGTTGCTGCTGGAATCCCAGCACCTTGTGTCATTTTTCACATAAGAACCAGGATGGAGCAGAGCACCCTGCGCAAGGGAACCCGAGCCCCGCTGCTAAATGGGAACTGACAGCCCAATGAAAACAAAAGCCTTCATTTTCCTCATTTGTCTGCTTTGTAACCAGCCAGAAACTGCTCTTATTAGATCTCCAGGAGAAATCCTGGGATTCTGAAACTGCTGAGTACACACGAGCGGTGCCACGGCGTCCTCGCCCCGTGCCAAAGCAAATCCTGCAGTTGAGCAATTCTGCTCCGTGTTTGAATGGGCTGGAGCCTTTGCTGGGGCTGAGCTGCTTGTAGGAGGAGCTCACAGGTAATCTCTGCAGGTTAGCAAGGTGACACCAGCAGACTCTGTGGCCTTGGATTTAATTTAATTTAATTTAATTTAATTTCATTTCATTTCATTTCATTTCATTTCATTTCATGTCACGTCATGTCACGTCATTTAATTCCATTCCATTCCATTCCATTCCATTCCATTCCATTCCATTCCATTCCATTCCATTCCATTCCATTTAGTTTAATTCCATTCCATTCTGTTCCATTCCATTCCATCCTATCCCATCCTATCCCATTCCATTCCATTCCATTCCATTCCATTCCATTCCATTCCATTCCATTCCATTCCATTCTGTTTAATTCCATTGCATTGCATTCTGTTTAATTCCATCCCATCCCATCCCATCCCATCCCATCCCATCCCATCCCATCCCATCCCATTCTGTTTAATTCCATCCCATCCCATCCCATCCCATCCCATCCCATCCCATCCCATCCCATTCTGTTTAATTCCATCCCATCCCATCCCATCCCATTCAGTTTAATTCCATCCCATCCCATCCCATCCCATCCCATCCCATCCCATCCCATCCCATCCCATCCCATCCCATCCCATTCCATCCCATCCCATCCCATCCCATCCCATCCCATCCCATTCCATTCCATTCCATTCCATCCCATCCCATTCCATCCCATCCCATCCCCTCCCATCCCATTTCCCCAAGCTCCGCAGTGGGATCAGGACCAGCCCCTCTGCCTCGTGCCCTGGCTCTGTGGGTGCTTCAGGGTTTTGCTCTCTGGTCCTTTTGTGCCTCTTAGGCCACAGCAGGAGGTTCTTGATGTCCCAGAAGATTCCCAACCAAGAGTCAGTCAAAGCTGTGCTTCCTGCCCACATCACCAGCCCAGATCACACAGAATTCCATCAATCCTGGCCTTATTTTATGTCCCAGGCTGCCCAAGTCCCACCTCTTTCAGTCCATAAAGCTCAGTGAGGTGGCTCTGGTGGCTGCCGAGCCCCTCTCCTGAGCTGTGTAAATAAACATTCCACTTAATTAAATCCTGGAGCCTGCTGAAGTGGCCTGCAGCAGATGAAAGGGGCTGCAGGCTGTCAGCCTGTGACGGCTTGGAAGGGCTTTCAAACATTTCTGTGCCTTTCTTTGCTTTTACTTTGCTGCCTTTATTTTCCTTGCTTGTAGCTTTAGAGCAGTTTGAGCTAATGGCTTTGTAAGGCACTTGTGCAGCTCTCAGAAGTGCTCAGCATTTCCTAACCCAGTGGCAGCTTTCCTGGAGGCTTCAATGGCAGCAGCAGCAGCAGCAGCGAGCCCAAGTGCCTCTTGAAAAACCACACTGCTCTCCTGGACTCCTGTTTGTCTTCACACGATAAGGGCAGCAGCATCACCAGGGACAGTTGAACCAGTCTCAATTCCAGCCCATTCCTGGGTGTCTGTTTGATCCCAGTGCCACCAGCCCCTCCCTTCCACGGGGCTGCAGTCAGGGCAGGGACACACGAATGTTAATTTGTTGTTAAGAGTTAATTGCTGAGGAGAAATCGCTGCTTGAATCAAACATGTCCCTGGGAAAATTCCTCTTTTCTCCCACTGTCTGTTGGGTTTGCTCCAAGTTTAATCCCTCAGGGCAGGGAATCTCCTGGCCCCTCTCCAGCCTGGCTCTTTCCCATCCCAGTGACACTGGGGACCGCTGGGGCTTTCTTCTGACCCCAGCACAAGAGAAGCCAGTCCCACCACGCTGCTCTCTGCTGACTTCCAAGGCTTCTGAAGTATTTTTGTATTTATTTATTTGAAATGTAAACCCACCTGCACTGCCTTCCATAAATACAAGCCGAGGTGGCCAGGACTGCTGCGTCTGCAGCTCGGTGTTTATCCACTGGAGCTGACAGCAGACTCTCTGGGCCTGGCACAAAGCCAGGGATAGTGGCACTCAGGGATAGTGGCACTCAGGGAGCCAAATCTGAAAGCTGGTGGCACTCCTGGACCCATGCCTGTTGGTCAGAGCTCCCTCAACCCTCCCAGAACTGGGAAGCAGCGCAAGGATCTGGGCAGGAGCTCCAGGGGCAGAGCTGGTGGCTCTGCACCCAGAGCCGGAGAGGTGGCCCTGCCCCCAGGAGGTCACCGTGCTCCTGTCTGGAGGTTGGGCTAGGAAAAAAACCCAGCTTTTTGTTCTGAGGAGCCAGCAGCGTGTTTGAGGTGCTGCTGTTTGTGCTCCACAGTGTGGAAATGCAATGAGTAGAGAGAGTTCCTTTTCCTCTGCCACAATTAAAGAGCTTCAGATACACAGGGAGAGCCTTGCAAGGGGCAGAAGGAGGCTGGAAAATTGCCAGGTGCCTCTTCCCATTCCCCACTTCCATCCCCTCCCATTCCTGGGAGTAGGAGCTTATCTTAAGGCTGATACAGAGTGGGCAGGATATCTCTGATTCCATTTCTCAAAGTCTGTTTAAACACAGTAAAGTGTTCAGAGGAGTTTGGGTTCTTTCTTGGAAGGTAAAACTGGGAAGGGCAATGTCCAGGGGTCACAGGGGACTGGATTTGCTCACAGCAGCTCTGTCAGCTCATGTCACTTATTTCCAGATTGGTCTCTTGGATTCACACACCCCACTGCAAAAATTGCTCCTCTTACACCCCTGTGCTCAGCTTTGCATTAGTATAGAAGTGCCCAAATATGTTTAATAAATAATTCCATCCTGGAAGGGTATAACAGAGGTTCTGCTCGTTGCTGACAATAAATAACAATTACATTTATTGCTTTAGATATGGCACTGCAGGTGACTAAAACTCCATGTCTTGGGGGGGCTCAGGTAGATCTGGACAAAGCTGGTGCAATAACTCCTTTTTTTTCCTAATTAATTTTAGCTTGAAGAAGCAGCAGCAAAGCCGTGATAGCAAAAATCTGCACAGTCTCTGCATCAGTCACATAATAAAAAGGCACTTTGTGCCAGTCAGAGCTTCTGGGCACAGGAAATGCTTCTCAGTGAACAATGGTGAGAAGTTTGGGATGTGACAGCATCCCAGACTCTGTATCCCAGCCCCAAAGCTGGCTCTGCTCAGCTTTGTGAGCACTGTGTCTGTGGGAGTGTGTTTGGGTAGGGATCAAATGCTCCCAAAGCTCCAAGGCAGTAATGCCAGGAAACCAAAATCACAGGGCACGATTTGCTCGTGGTTTGGAGGGAACCACATCTCCCAAGAATTCCCACCTTCAGCAGGCCCAGCCCAGGCTTCCCAAACAAGAGCCAGTGTGCTGGGAAACGTGGTGAAAAAAGGCACTTTTGCATGACTGAGATTTGCAGTTTGTCTGCCTTTGCACCATCCCAGTGGCCCTGGATGTGGCAGGAATAATTTGATCCCTTTACCCAAGATATTCCTCCCTGTAGATCCCAGTCCTGGTTTAAACACATCTTTTGGTGAATATGGCTCCTACTGCAGGTATTTTGCACCCTGCCTTTGGCACAAATTGAGAATATTTCTGACAGGTTGTGGGCTCCTCATCCCTGGAAGTGTCCAAGGCCAGGTTGGACACTGGGGCTTGGAGCAGCCTGGGGTAGTGGAAAGTTCCCTGCCCATGGGAGAGGGTGGAACAGGATGAACTTCAAAGCTTCTTCCAATCCAAATCTGTTTGGGATTCTCTGATTTTTTTGCTATTCCACTTCCACTATCCCAGGGTGCTCCAGCCTGGCCTTGGGCACTTCCAGGGATCCAAAGGCAGCCACAGCTGCTCTGGGAAAACCATGCCAGGGCCTCACCACCCTCACAGGTGACAATTTCTCCCTCATTTTTAATCTAAACCTGCCCTCTTTCAGTTTAAATCTCATCTCTCATGCCCTCCCCCCGAGTCTTTAATAGCTAGTTTTTTTAAAGATTATTGTAATGCTCTAATCTGCTGTCCCTGGCCTTCTATAAACACTATGGGTAACAGCAGCACACAAACCCCCTGTCAGAGGTAATTAATTTGGGAATTTGGGTGAGAAAATACACAGCTTGGCAGTGCTGTGCTTCAGGAGGATTAAAGACATGCACAAACCTGAAACAGCATCCAAAATCATTAACTGATGCTGGATTTTCTGAGTATCTCAGTAAAATCTGGATAAGGTTCAAATATTCCTCGAACATCCATGTGTTAAACAGTGGAAAGATTTTAGTCTTTTAATGCCACAGGGGAAGGAGTTTGGTTACTTCAGCACTTTAATTTAAATTAAACAGGTGTTAGATTGTGATATTTGACCAGAATCCTGAGCATGATAAGGGAATTGCCAGAATAAAAAATGCATGTTTCCAACATATTTCTCCTATCACTGATGGAGTGTTTAGACTTTGTTCAATCAGCGCTCTGTATCTCTCAGGCTGGAATCCTCCCAAAAATCCTCCCTCAAAAGATCAGAATTGCACTTGGGAAAGGTCTGTCTCCATCCTTTATCCATCAAGGTTTTCTATTTTGGGAAAATGGAGTCTTGCACACGATGGTGAGTGGGGCAAAGCAGAGGCTGAAGCTCCTGGCAGCATGGGGAAAGGACCTGGGAATGAACTTTGGGAAACTTGAAAAGCCAAACAGCACAAAAATCTGTCTTGACCACAAGGAGTGCTTTGGGAACTCGTTACAGATGAGTGGAGAAAGGCTGGAGGAGCAGGCTGTAAATATTCCCTACGAAATGAGGGAGAATTCCACCATCTCCAGTTCCCGGTGTCATGTTTGCCCCGGAGCCTCCAAGGAGAAGCTGTGTTTCCCTTGCCCTGTAAATAGTCCATACAAAATCCTCCTGGATGCTCCCAGAGCTGAGGGATGGCAATGAAGCAGCAGTGAAATGGAGCCCTGGAATGAGTGTGTGAGCATTTGAGCCCAGCACTATCCCTAGGCCGGGCTTTGGCAGCCACTGGCTCTGATCTCCTGCTGCGCTTGGGATTGCTGCTCTCCTTTTCCTGGGGAGCAAGGGTGGGAAATCCCTGGCCCTGCTCTGGGCTTTGCTCCTGGGGAAGGAACAGGGAATTTCCTAGACCTTGGCATTGCTCTGGGATTTTCTCCTGGGGAAGGAACAAGGGGTCCCCTGGAACTTCATAACCCTGGAACTGCTCTGGGATTTTCTCCTCAGGGAGATCCCCTTGAATTTCCTAAACCCTGGCACTGCTGTGGGCTTTGCTCCTGGGGAAGGAACAGGGAATTTCCTAAACCTTGGCATTGCTCTGGGATTTTCTCCTGGGGAAGGAACAAGGGGTCCCCTGGAACTTCATAACCCTGGAACTGCTCTGGGATTTTCTCCTCAGGGAGATCCCCTTGAATTTCCTAAACCCTGGCACTGCTGTGGGCTTTGCTCCTGGGGAAGGAACAGGGGATCCCCTTGAATTTCCTAAACCCTGGCACTGCTGTGGGCTTTGCTCCTGGGGAAGGAACAGGGGATCCCCTTGAATTTCCTAAACCCTGGCACTGCTGTGGGCTTTGCTCCTGGGGAAGGAACAGGGGGTCCCCTGGAAGTTCATCTGGACGTGCTGCTGTGCTGTGTGTTTATTTGGATTGCCTTGCCTTCCAGAGGGAGCCCATATCCATTTCCAGCCTAACGAGTTCCTTAAAGCATGGCAGTTGCCACGGCTTTGAAACCTAATCCCCGTGGCTCTGCAGTAGCACCACACCAAATGCTGAGCTCCTTGTTTGTGGAGCTAATAAAAAAATCATCAGTGGTTTATCCTTCCGTGAGGCTTCCGCGCCTGCTGGAGCAGTCAGGGCTGAGCAAGCCGGCTCTGCCCTGCTCCTGTTGATTCTCCATTGTACAGGCTGTTAACTTTTGGAAACCGTGGGCTGGGTTTTTGTGGCAGAGCCACTTCGGGGTCACGGAGCCCACAGACGTTTGTGCTGCTGGGTGCAATTAAGGTGAAGGCTCAGCGACGTCTTAATTGTGTTTTTTACAAGTGGCTCTTTTGCACCCACAAAAGCAGCCCTGGCTGAGCTTTGGGAATGCAGAAGGATTGGTGCCTAATGTGAGGATTCAGGAGATTGATTTGGTCAAACTTTTGGATTTGGTGGCTGTTGTTAGGCTGCCAGCATGAGGCTGGCAGTGCTGAGCTCTGCGTGCCCAGGATGGGATGGGATTCCCCGGAATATCCTTGGAAATCAGGGGGAATGCAGTGCAGGATGCTTCAGCCACTGATGAGGCTCAAGACCCCCCCCCCCCAAAAGCAGCAGTGAAAATAAATTTGGTTAAGTTTGGATTTAATTTTTCTTGATGTTAGTGAGTACCTGAATCCAGAAGGTCCCACTGAACCTTGGATTTAGGAAACCTTCTTACAGTAAATAAGTTGTAACTGTGGCTAAATCAATTCACTCCTTCCATCAATGAAGGGATTAAAAAGAAACCTCTGGAGCATTGATGTAAACCTTTTGTGCAGACTAATTACCTGCATAATTGCTTTTGTTGGCTGTGTGAGGACAGCCTGGATCAGGAGTGCCATGAGGGCAGGACACGGGGCAGGACAAGGACAGCCTGTGCTGTGATTGAAACCCAACCCAGAGCCATGAGCAGGGAGTTCAGTCTTCACCTCCCAGAGCCCCTGCCCTCTCCGGAGGCTGCTAATAAACGCTAATTAGCTGGAGGGCCTTGGTTCGCCGTTGTCTCTGGGGGATGTGGGTCAAGCTCCCAGGGAGCCCTGAGCTGGGCCCAGCTCTCCACAGAGCAGCTCTTACAAGTGGCATCTGCTCCACTCGAAGCAAAATTTAAGAAAACAGCCTTTTAGCAGAAGAAATGAAGTTCTAAATCCACCTTCCAAGCCTGTCTGAGATCAGGCCTGTGTGGGTTTTAGGGTGTAAGCTCCTCCTGAACAATCAATGTAGCTCAGTCCCAGCTTGGCCGAAGCATCCAGCTCTGGCATCAGTTAAATATTTACATTCCCCCCTTTTTATATAAATTGTGCTCTATTAGCATATGTTTCACAGTGTGGCCTTGTCTTTCAGCCTCTGGCTGCAGTTGGCAGTTTGTGCATTAATCACCATCGAGCCATGTAAAACCTGAGGCAGGAGCTGCAGCCATCAAACAGGCAGCATTTACTGCTCCATCATGGGCAGCCAATAAGTCATGGGGCAACGTCTGCCCCGTACCACGAGGATCTGCAAGAAAAGGCAGCGTGTTTACACTGGGGAGGCTGCTGTGGATTTAAGCAGTAATTGTTTCAGGCCCTCCATTAATTCATCAGCTGACACGAGCCCCGTTTTTCGTCGCCGCAACAAAAATAATTATCGGGCTCGAAAAAGTCATCGTGGATTTGCACGTGGCAGCCTTCTGCTGTAATTTTCTGCCCAGGTTATAAGGGTTTAATTGTGGCTTGCTGGTCTCCTCATCCTCTGCAGTCGGCTGCGGCCCCCGAGCGCTGAGGCGCGAGGAGTTACAGCGTGCTGCGATTTATGGGGGATGTAAATGATTTCTTGTTTGCCCTCCCTGGGCTTGGCTGCCTCTGCCTTCTTTCGAGCCTTTGTGGGTGGATTTAGTGCAGTGGCACTGATGGAAGCCAGGGACAAGCCAGCAGGTGCAGCCCTGTCCAGCCTCTTCATCCTCGTCCCCAGCACGTTCTGCTGGTGGGGAGGGAAATACACGGGAACCTGTGCCAGGAGAGGCCCCCAGGGTGCTTGTGCATGGCATTGGTGCCTTCAGGAGAGCAAATTCCACAAGTAAATGTGGGCTGTGGACCACTTGGAGTCACGAGGATGTGTAGGTGTGAGAAACCATACTCACTTTCAAAAAATTTTAAAGGATTTTTAAACCCTTATCAAAAATACAACAGAAAACTGAATAGAGAAAATATTACAGTGCTGGGAGCAGAGGATTTTTCCCACCATGTGCTCACCCACACAATGGAGGTTTCACCTTTTAACCCTTTAGCCCTTCCCAAAGTTTTGTCCATCAACTCCTTCTTTGCTCTGCAGTGGTGGAGATCCCTTCCTGACATCTTGATTGGAGGTCAGCTGCTGCCACAGTGATGAGCTGACCCTCCCAAATGTCCCAAACCCAGGCCACCCCCTGATAACAACACAAGGGGGGGAAACATAACAATACATCTATAAAACTTCTCCCATATATATAAAGTATATAAAAGTTCTCCACATACACATGATATTTGCCTTTTTAATTATGAGAGTCAACCGTTGCGTTACTCATTGATCACAGCAGGCTTTGCAAGGGAGGCTCTGGAGGGATCTCAGCCCTTTTCAGGCTCCAGAACTTTTGGGAGGGAATCGTTCTTCATCTGGGACAGCCCAGCTGTTGCTGTGCCAAGGTGTTGCCTCCCAGTGCTCCTTCCATCCCTCCCTGGACTCTTCCCCACCACTCCTGGCACTGAAGAATCTTCACTTAACAGGGCCCCAGGACATCCTTCTCCTTCTCCATTCCCTTGTGACATTCTGGTGGGTTTTTGTGACTCCTCTGTTTCTTTTCACATCCACCTCTGGACGACCCCTATCCAGTCATTTCTTCCTGCCTTTGTCAGCTTTTTGCTTCCTTCTCTTGCAGTTTTCTTTGGGTGCTTCCCATTTTCACTTTCTGTTCTCTCTGCCAGTCTGAGATGCCCAGAAAAGATCAGGGCATGGAAAAAAAAAATCCAGGTAGGTTTGGAGAGATTAAATTTGCATTTAATATGCAAATTCCACGTCTTTGTAAACTCGCCTAACTAGCAGCTCTGCTGTGCCCTCTTCCAGCGTTACAACTCCAACTGGATCCATATCCATTAAAACCTCTTTTTTATGGGCAGGAAAACACGGTGTTCCTTCAACATCTTCCTTCCACATCCCTCATATTTCAGGGGATATTATTATTATAATAACTCCTAGAAAACCCCTGTGAAAATTCTGTGAGTCGGTGCAGTGCAGGATGGCTCTGGCTCCACCTGCGCGGTGCCATCCCAGGAATGTTGGTGCTCCAGGTCTGCCTGAAGTGCCCTGAAGAGCCATCCTGGCCACATTTCTGCAGCTCAGAGGCACAAAGGCTCCACTGTGAGCTGGGAAATGCTGGCCCTCGGCCAAGTGGCCATTTCTTTTCTTCACTCCCTGTCATTAAAGCTGTGGCTTGCTCCAGGGCGCAGTGTTTTGCTCTTCTTAAGTGGAACTGTTAACGACCCAATTTGGAGTAATGTAAAGTGCACCCAGATTCCACAGTGACTTCTAAATCCATCCAACATTAATGATAATCTGTAATTAATAGCTGCAATCAAAAGGAATTGTAGGGCAGTAATTAGAAATTTAGGATTAAGGTATTAGCATATAAAACGGGCCTCTTAAAAACCTCTTCTTCCAAGAGATGGCTCCCATCCCGCGGAAGAAAACAATTTTTAACTGATATGACCTTAGCCAAAGATCAAGCTGCTAAAAATACTGATTTGAGGAAGGCACCAGGCTGCTGCCAGAACATCTGAAGGTATTTGAAGAGTTTGCAGAGACTCAGACATAGCAATCAAATCATTTTCTGATGACTTTGAGATTCAAGAATCACGTTTTTGAGAAGGAGTTTTCATCTCCCCATTAGCCTTTTGGGGTGGGTTTTATTGGAAGCCCCAGTGACTGCCCCCCTCTGGGCCAAAAGCTGGCGTGTCCTCATGGGAGCGAGCAGATCTGCAGGAAGAGGGAAGGCAGAGGGCTCAGGTGCACAAAGCACTTTGGCTCCCTGCCCTGAAACCATAAACAGGGCACTGGGATTCCTCCTAAACGGGTTAATCCTTGCCTTTATCTCCAGCCCCGGTGAGCTGGAGGGTTTAGAAGGACTCCCAGGCAGAGAGGTCCTGCTGATGACAGTGCCAGCAGCAGTGCTGAGGTGCTCTGATCGATGGAAGGGGTGGGATGTAAATGAAGTTCCTAACAATTTCCAGTCCTGCACTAAATGAAATCATCCCTCTGCACGTCTCCCTTTTGAAGCTGGAAATGAATGTCTCGTGGATTTGAAATCCACAGAGCCTGAATTGTTCACTGGTGTTGAAAATTTCCCTATCTAATGCCAATTATTAACCTGCCCAGGGCTATCAATAATGATAACACTGCAGATAAAGAACAAGTAGATGTGCAGGAGTTTCACATTTTAAGAGCTGGAACAAAATTAACCATTTGAAGGCTGTTGGCACCCCACAAATTCATCTCTGCATGGAGCAGCCTGGGGAGCTCCAGAGGGTCCTTCACCAGCAGGAAATGCATTTTGGACGTGGTGATGACAGTTTGGAACTCTGGAGGAATGATTTCAACCCTGTGAGGAGCAGCTGAGGGACCTGAGGGGGGGCTCAGCCTGGAGAAAAGGAGGCTCAGCCTGGAGAAAAGGAGGCTCAGCCTGGAGAAAAGGAGGGTCCTTCAGGCTCTGCACAACTCCTGGCAGGAAGGGACAGGGACAGGACGGGGAACGGCCTCAGGCTGTGCCAGGGGAGGCTCGGGTTGGATATTGGAAAGAATTTCCCCATGGGAAGGGGAAAAGGTGGTCAGCACTGGCAGGGGCTGCCCAGGGAGGGTTGCAGTGCCCATCCCTGCAGGTGTCCCAGGAATTCCTGGCGGTGGCACTCAGAGCTCTGGGCTGGGGACAAGGTGGCCATGGGGCACTCGGAGGATGCTCCAGGTATTTTCCAAGCTCTGGGAGTCTGGGATTCTGTGATCTGGTAAACTCCTACCCTCTGGGTCTGCCCAGGCGAGGTTCTGGCAGAACCAGCTTTCCCTTTGCTGTCTCAGCCATGGAATCAGGGGATTCAAGGAGCACAGCTAAGTGGGGAAATGCCATCGTGCAGCATTCCACCTCCTCACCAGGGACAGCTTTATCAGGTCTGCTCTGGGGCAGATTTTATTGTGTGTAATTGTAGGCTCTTGTCGTCTAAAATATTCAAAATAGCAGCTTCATCTGAGCATGGAAGGTGGAGGCATCTTGCAGGAGTATATTTTAACATGGACTTTTTTTTTTTAATAATCCATGGAAGCTTTGTCCTGTGGGATGAGGATTAGTATCTGTGCTATCACAGACTATTAAAGGCAGCAGATTCTCCTTGAGAGATGCCTGCCTTACCCAAAGAGCAGAAATGCTCAACAATTCCCCATCTTCTTGCACTTTCCCTTCATTCAACTGATTGAAGTATTCAAAATTCTCACCTCCTTTGGAAACGGGAGAATTCTAATGCAGACAGAGAGGAACCGATGTCCTGAAAATCCTTCTACAGGTTAAAGGTATAAGCAAAATTTGAGAAATATGATAGAAATTTCAGGATGGTGCCAGCTTTTAAACAGACAAGAAAATTAGTAAATAATGGGTTGTACCCATTGCAGTCTGTCTAAATTTCCTTCAGCAGCTCCGGGGTGGGCTGTGAAGAGGCTGGAAAGTGGCTGATTGCAAAATGGAATATCTGGGAGATCAGATGGAAACGTGTGGGGAGCTCACAAAGGATCAGGGGAGCAGAGAATGCAAAAGGCAGAAAAGGAAGATGAGGGAGATAGAACTGAGAGGAAAAACAGCCAGGAGGCAGATCTGTGGGAAGATCCTGGAAGGGATCAGTCAGGTAGGAACCAGACAGAGGGAAAGATGAAGTGTTGGTCTGGAATGTGCAGAAAAGCAAAAAAATACCGAGCACTTAGGATAATTAGCTTTTCTCTGAGTCTGTATAGCTTTATCTGCCATTCTTGTTTTCCTGGAGTTCTATCCAAGTGGGAGAGCTGAGGAGTTTGTTTGCTGGAGATTTTATTCCCCCCTTTAAGGGGGGGATTGATGTTTCTGGTGCATCTGCAGCTATAAAACGTTCATGGGTGATTTGGGCCAAAAGAGCTGTGCCTCAATCCCCTGTGCCTCAATCCCCTGTGAAGTTGTCCTGCCCTGACCCTGCTGCCAGCGTGGGATAACTCCCCGTGTGTGTCTGCAGTCCTGTCTTGCCCAATCTTGTTTTTAATGTCTCGGGAAATTGGGCTTTTATCACTTCCTTAGGCAAATTCCTCGACTGGATAACAAAGCTCACTTGGGGAAGGATTTCTGCTCAGCGAGAGAGGCTTGCAAATGGAAAACTTTTCCTTATGTTAAACATGAATTCTGCATATTATTCTGACTTCTTCTCCAAACACCTCCTTGTTCTTTTTGCTGTTGTGGGTATCCTGCAGTGAGACCTGACTTGCAATCACATTCATTTTTCTATCAGAAAAAAGAAATGACTCCTGATTCTAGAAATAATTGTATCAATTTGGTATATCAGATTAGAGAATACAAAGGATGTCCACGAGGAAGACACTTTGAATATTTTGTTTGCATGTTTTAACAGGACTTATTTTGCACCTTAAAAAGGGTGGGATTTCCATCTCTGCCCCACAAGAAGGTCCATCCAGGCCATGCTTCCACTGGATGTGTCCATTTCTCCTCTTAGCGTCCATCCATTCCTGGTGCCCTGGAGTCTGGCAAGCAGGATATCCTCATTTCTAGACTTACTTTGCTCTCTCCTTTTTTCTGCACAACAGATTTCAGATTCCCCATTCAAGTTTTCAATTATTTCTGGGCTTGATGTCATCTCAGTTATCTTCTTTCTTTGACTTATTGTCTCATCTTACATATGCAGGTACAGCTTTTTGTAAACCTAACTGACGTTTATTTAATCACAAAGGCTTTACAAGGCCTGACGTGTGAAATTCACTCCACACTTGTGCAATAGGGTGATAAAATCAGATCTTGGCCAACTCCTCTGTGGGAAGTGTGTTTGAATACACTTTACTTGGCTTTTCACAGCCTGTTGTGACTTCTCATTAACTTAAACCCAATGTTTCTTCATAGGTTGGAACAGATAATTATCTTGCCAGTGTTAAGAAGAGTCATCATTCATCTGGAATTATTCCATGGATAAAACCTTAACAGGATAATGGCTCTGTTTGCTGATCACATTTCTCAGGCTGACTCTTCTTCCAAACAAATCTAATTGTTCAGGGTGAAGATGGGCATTAGGGAATTTTAAGAAGTAAGAATGAGTTTTTAATTAACTGAATTCAAAATTCAGTTGCAATATTGACAGGACAAGAAGAAACGGCCTCAGGCTGTGCCAGGGAAGGGCCAGGTTGGACACCCCGAGGAGTTTCCTCATGGAAAGGGTCAGGCCCTGGCAGGGGCTGGAGTCCCCATCCCTGGAGGTGTCCAAGGAGCAAGGGCTGGTGACAAGGTGGGGACTTGGAATTGATGACCTTGGAGGGCTTTTCCAGCCTCAGTCATCCTGTGGTTCTGTGATCTGATATTAGGCAGATTTTTTCCCCCTGTTTTGAGGGGGTGACAGCCAATGGGCAAGTCTGTGCCAGTGCCCCAAATGCTGTGAGCAAATCCCTGACTCATCCCTTCCCAGGGCTGGCTGGAACTCACCTGGAGCTATCCCAGAGCCTTTCCAAGGGGAGGTGGCACCACTCTCACTTTCGTGCCCAGCAATCCTGAGTCATCACAGGTAGAAATGGAATTCAGGGATGTCTCCTGCACCTTTTTTCTGGGATGTTTTCCTCTCCTGCATTAGGGTGGTTTGTTCCTACATGGTGTAGCTGCTCTGTGAGTTCCCTTCAATCAAATAAAGTGCTTATTATGGGCACAGTGATGCTTTGCTCTTCTTTGGAACTTTAATTGAGGAATATCAGAAAATCACCAGTCACCAGCCTGCAGAACTCCCACAAACAGGAAACTTTGGTTATCTAATGTGGTTTCTCCTGCAGCTGAGCTGAGGGGTGTCTGCTCTGTGAGATTCACGGTCATGTTTTCAAAGCCTGGTTAAGAAAACATCAATATGAACACTCTGGAGTTTTAGAAACCAAAATACTGCGTGTGGTCATTGTGTTGTCAGTTCTGGAGTTTTAAATAACAAATGCTGCATGTGGTCACAGTGTTGGTAGTACTTTCTGTTTAATTTTGGTTAGTGTGTGGTACCTGTTGGCAGAATTCAGTTGTTTTGTGGGCTCTTCACACTGAAATATTTCCAGGTGAGCCAGAGTAGCCACAGAAAATCCATTGTGGAGTGCCAAACACGAGTGTGTGACTGAGGAAAGCATTGTCTATGGGTTTGAGCTGGGCCTGTGGACACAGGGAGGAACCGCTTGGGTCCCAGTGATGCCACCTCAGCTCCCACTCTTGGAGGGGTTTTCCCACAGGGGTTGTCCCATTTCTTGGCCAGGAGAGCTGGAAGGGTGAGGAGGGACAGGGAACCAAGCATCCCAACCTCAGGCACAGCCTGACACCCCCCAGCCCCTGGGCAGTGTCTGGTCACTGGTTATTTGTCACCTACCCCCCATGACAGCAATACTGGCGCTGGATCTGCTCTTTTGTCCTTAAACCCTGCAAATTTAAGCCATGTGGTCCCAAAAATGTGGGTTAATGAAGGGTTATGTGGGTTAGAAAAGCTCAGCTGTTAATTAAAAGCAGAGAATGAGAAGGGATGGGCCCAGTGGGCCAAAATCTCAGCTGGTGCCATCGGGTGCCACCGCTGGCTGTGCCACTGCCCAGGGCTGTCCCCACCAGGGGGCTCTGCCCTGGGGACCTGCACAGGCCAGGCTGTGCTCCTGGGGGAGTTGTAATGCCTTCAAACCCCATGTTTACACTGGGAATACTTGGCAGAGCACTGGATAAGCAGAGCTGCCAGGTGAGCTTTTAAGCCAGGCTTTATTTATGAAGAGGGCACGGGGCTGTGTCTGAACCAAAGGGCTCCGTGGGTTTGTGTGACCTGGTGTTTACAATTCCTTGTGATTTTTTAATGAAACAGAAGAGTTGCCAACACATCAAATAAAGGCAGAACATCATTGCATATCCTTGCATGCCGTGTTTTATGAGTGAAATCTCAGAATCAGCTAAAGGATGGTGTCAAAGCAAAATGAATGCACTTCAGAGCATTCCTGTTCTCTAACTCAGATCCCAACTCTGCCTTCCCTGGGCACCTCTGAGATCACCTGCACGAGCTTCAGGTGTTAAGGTTCTTGGAGAAGTGATGTCACAGCTTCTTCTCAGTAAATGGAAAAGTGAACTCAGTTCGTCATTGGCGATTCCCAAAATGGGCCTGACTTAATTGATTCAGCACTCCACAATTCCTGCTGCATCTGAGGCCTGTCTTTTTTACCACCTTCCCAAAACCCTCTGGTTTTTATGGATTCCCACAACCCAGCACCCATCCAGGGTGCAGGATTGGGCTGTGGGATGCTCATTTTCATGAATTTTCCATGATTGGCACCCTGAGCACTGCTTGGTTTGATTTCACCTTCCCCATCCCACACTCAGTGCTGTCCAACACCACTCTCCTCCTTCTCCTGGTCAGGTGTCTCAGGGCTGGCTGGACACAGGGAATTGGGAGGTGCTCTGCTTTCCCATGCCCTGGAATGTGTGTACACACCCCTTCTTCCCACCCTCCCACCATCACTCTCTAAAGCTCATATCAAATCTATTTCTCCCTGGGGGATGACCCCAAAAGCCTTCCCTGATGCCTGAGCAGCCTCACAGGCTGCAGGTGGACCTGCCCTTAGAGGGAGACACTAAATCCTGGATGAAGTTTGGATACAGGAAATGTTCTACTTGATCTAGAGCTGAGGCAGGACATGCTGGCTTAACACCACCCTCCCTGTGATTTGCTGTTTAAAATATAAAGTACAGACTTAAATCTCCATGCAGCTTTTTCCTGAAGAGGAAGGAATTCTCCCGGCAATGAGCAGGTGCTGCTGGGGTTCAGATCAATCCTTCCAGCCCTGCTAACTTCAGTGTATAAACCACATCCCTTCTCATGCACATGAGTTTGCAGGATTCAATTAATTGGAAATATTAATAGATAACACCATAGATAACACCTTCAGCAGCCTCTCAGCACCGTGTTTCCCTCGGCTCTACCACTGCAGAGTCATTCTGCCTCTCTAAAGCCTCTGGGGAGATTTTAGGGTGGGTCAAGACCATCCCAAAGATTGGCTGTGATACCTCAGGTTTTGGCTTTTCCATTTTCAGACTCTGTGCTGCTTTAGTGTGTAATTCTGTGATTCATATCAGGGGATGCTGAGCTCGGTGCACAGAGCAGGGACACAAAACAATTCCTGCTCCAGCTGGGCACCAAGGACAAATGATCCAAATCTCAGCCCCAGAGCACAAACCCCGTGGGCTGGAGAGAGAAAAACAAGCAGGGTGGGACTGCAGGGGCTAAAGCTGGAATGGGACAATGAACTGCAAGGTGCAAATGGAGCAGAACTGATCCCAGGGACAGAGCCCGTGCCCGGCCGTGCATTTTGGGGCCATTTTGGTTCATCTTGGGTGCAGCCCTGGCTGGGCTCTGGTGCTGCCCAAGGTGGATCCATGGAGGAGATCCTTGGAATGAATCCCTGCTTTATTCTGGAACCTGTAACTGTTTAATTAGCAGGAGGCCTTGCAGGGATCAGCATTGCCAAACAAACTCCAGCCCTGGCCCGCTGCCTTTTCCCCCTTGGCTGCTCCTGCTGCCCAGATGGCTCAGCCTGCCAGCACAGAGCATCAAATCATTTTATTCCTATGACAGCAACTTGATTCCTGATGATATAGGATCCATATATTAACAGCATCTCGTGGTTTTTCTCTTTTCCCCTTCCAGGAGTGAATTCCTCGCTTGTTGCTGATTTCATGCCCACGTCCTCATGGAACATCTCAAGTGAATTAGATAAAGGTAAGCAGGCAGAAAAAAACCCTAAATCACCTGAATTCAGATTTAAAAATCTCCGTTTTTCTTGACTTGACCAAATCAGCAAACAAAGGGGATAAGGGGGTATCCAAGATAAACCTCATTTGCCTCGGGATCTTTTGACATTTAATTCCATGTGGTTCTGGGATTTCTGGAGATTGCTGTGTTCATTTCTTGTACCAAGAAAATGTTCCACAGGGCAAAAATATTTCAAGATGTTCTGTCACACATTTTTTTCTGGTGGATCTTGGGATTTGAACTCAAAATTCACAAGCATCAGGCACTGAGTTTGCTCTATATAGTTTGCTCTCGTGTTTTATTCCGAAATTTTGCGGCTTTAATAATACAAAATACATTTGCAGGTGGTAATTAGGTGTAATTTGGAGCTCTCCAAGGGTTATATATTGTAAAAAAATGAGAGGTTTATCATTCTCCTTAATTTTGTAAATTAAGCACTGGTAATTTAAGGCAAATTGCTGAGGTTCCCTCATTGCAAGGCAGTGGCTGCAGCTCCTGAGTCAAACCTGTGCATCTTTCAGGATGCTCTTAGCCACCCTCACTGTGCAATTTGTCAACCACTTTTCATTTGCCAGCCATTTACTGCTGAGATGGAAATTTCCCACAGTGGAATTCTGCCCCAGATGGTTTTCCCAACTGTTTTTGTCTGTTTTGTTACTGGTTTTTTTGAACATGTGTTGATAATGTTTGATGTTTATGCATAAATATGTTTTCTGTGCTTAGGGATGAGGAGAATATGTGATTCTGGGTACTCTGGGTTGATCCTTTCACATCTGCCTTCCCAGCAGGGAAGGAGCAGGACTTTGTGGTGATCCAGGACACAGTGGGGAAGATGAAAGTCAAAGGTCTGGTGCTTGCTGGTGGGAAAGGGAGGAAAGCTTGTGGTCATCCAGCAGAGAATTCCCAAATCCCAGCAAATTTTGCTGAGGGAAGGAGTTGACAGAATGGAGTTCCTATCCCACTGTAGGGATTCACCCACGTGCTGGCTGGGCTGTGCTCAGGGAACATCCCAGAGCTGGGCAGAAGTGAAGCTGCTGCTTGTCCCAGGCAGGAGCATGGAATCACAGAGTGCTTTGGGTTGGGAGGGACCTTAAAGCCCATCCAGTGCCACCCCAGGGACACCTCCCACTGCCCCAGGCTGCTCCAAGTTCCATCCAGCCTGGCCTTGGGCACTTCCAGGGATCCTGGGGCAGCCACAGCTGCTCTGGGGCACCTGTGCCAGGCTTCCCCACCCTCCCAGGGAAGGATTTATTCCTGATATCCCATCTAAACCTCCTCTCTTTCCACGTTTCTTCCCTGTTTGGCAGCTTTCTTTGGTTTTTCAGAAAGCAGGAAATAATTAAGTGGCCTAGAAAATAAAACTTAAAAGTTTGGAAAAGCCAGAGAAGGCAAAACTTTGACTTTGGAGAGTCCAAGCACTGTGTGATTGAACCATCTCTCAGTTACCTCCATGGCACCTGTTGCTGAGCTGCAGATATTGTCAGGAACAGGTAAAATGAACTTCCCGGCTTCTAATCCACCTGGAATGTGGCAATTAGCAGGGTTTGGGCTGAGTCCCGCATTCCTGGGGGATTACCGGCCCTTTGCTGCGGCTCATTAGCATTTACAGCGCTGGCAGCTGCCACACCTCAACTCGGATTTACATACGGGATTAAAACAAAGCCTTTATGCCCGAAAAGCTTCGTCAGAGGGGCGGCTTCTGCCAGCAGAGGCACGCAGGTTTTGTCTTGTCTCACCTGGGCTTTCATGTGGGAGCTGCTGCTGCTCCCCTCAAAGCCCTGAAACTGCAGCTTGGACCAAGCCAAGCCCTGGGCAGCACACGCTGAGCTGGGCACTGGAAACCTCCGAGGGGAAAATGAGGCTCGGCTCCCGTTTGTTTTGCATCTCAAGGAGTGTCTTGGTTTGAAAAGACAGGTGTCTGCTAAGGAAGGCAGGAGCCTCCCCTGAAATGGAGAATGGAAACGCCCTCCCTCCAGAATTGTTATAGTTTTGAAATTAAGGGGCTCTCAGGCAAAGATAGGGGAATAGGAATAACATTTTATTTTATTAGGAAAGTTAAAATACAAATGCAATAGTACAAACAAGCGAAAAAAGCCACTGACAGGGTCAGAATTCAACCTCACACGCTGTGTGTCAGGGGGTGGCACAGCCCCATCCCATGGGGGCTCAGCCCTCCTGCAGTGCCAGCTGTGGTTCTGCTGGAGCAGGGATCCTGCACAAGGGGGGAGTTTTCCTCTGCAGCTCCAGGGCTGCTGGAGATGGGCCTGGGCTCCCTCTGGCAATGCAGGGGAGAGGAAAGCTGCTCCTCTGGGAATGCAGGGGAGAAGGAAGCTGCTCCTCTGGGAATGCAGTGGGCAAAGGCTGCTGTGGTGTCTGTCCTGGTTTGAGAGGAAGTAAGTTTTCTGGGATATGCTGTGGTCACCAGTAGGTGTCCAGATTTTAATATTGACGCCTGGTGTGGCCACTGGAGACATTGGATACGCCTCTGAGAACACAGGGGTATCCAGCCATTGTGGGAGCTCTGGGCAGGCAGAGCCCAAGTTTTTAACCCCTTTTTGGACAATGAAAACTTTACAGAACATTAACCTTTCCTAGAAGAGAGATAGAGATGAAATGGGAAATGGGCAAGTGTGATGGAGGTTGGTGCAAGTGAGAGATGTCGGAAGAGTAGAGAAGAATCTTAGGTGGGAAGAGATGATGGAGTGGCCTTAGCTGGACTCTTCTTGTTATAGCCATGGACAGAACCATGTTCCTTGTGACACAGGGACTGCATCCAGGGGGAGGCAATGGCTCAGAGCCAAGAGGGTTCAGTGTTGGTACCCCTCGGCCCCAGGGGGTGAAATCTGGGGGGGACAGGTGTCCCCAAGGTGAGACTGTGCTCTTTTTGGAACGGGACGAAGCATCCTTAAAAGGACGACCCTAGGAGCAGCTCTGGTCCTTGTGCAGTGGTGAGAGCACTGGGCATGGAAGGGAGAGGTCACAAAGGCAAATGTTCTCCAGGCAGTGCCACGAGTGACACAGAAACACACAAGGTCTCAATGGTGTTTCCTGGGGAAGCCCATGGTACAAGGACTCCTCTCCTCTTGATGAACTGAGGATTGATTACCTAAAGGGTGGTGAAGGACCGGGAGTTGGTGATTTGGGGAATGGATGTATTGGAAATCTGGTGGGGGGAGGAGGAAATGTTTTTGGGATGTTTTCATTTTCCCTGTGTATTTCTTGTTACTTAGAGTTGTAGTTTAGTTAATAAAGTTTTCTTTTCTTTATTTCTAAGTGGGGGCCTGCTTTGCTTGTTCCTGGTCACATCTCACAGCAGACACCAGGGAGCATATATTTTCATGGGGGCACTGGCATTGCGCCAGCGTCAAACCGTGACAGTGTCCCAAAGCTCAGATTGTACCCAGGTAGGAATGCTTGGCTCCTCCCCTGGGCACAGCATCTCCCCATGGGATGGTGTAATTCTATCAACCATGCAGGGACACTCACTGGCCATGAACAGAAGATAATTAATAATGAATGGCTCATTAACAGCCGATATCTCCTGGAGGGAGGATTGGCTGTGGAAGAGATAAAGAAAGCTGCCCCATGAACAGAGATAACCGCCCCACCTCTACAGATGGGGATAGAACACACAGCCCCAGCCACATCTTGCATTTCCAACCAAGACAGGGAGTCAAAATCTACTTGTTTTCCAGGAGGTTGCAGTACTCCAGCGTCACAGTAAAACTCATTTTAAAGCCTGTTAAGTTCACCACATGAAAGTGGTTTCCAAGCAGATTTCCCAATTAAATCCCTGCCTACTCTAAGTGGCTCCAACTCTACCTGCTGCCTTTTGGAAATGAGCATCTCCTCCTCCAGCGTGTGCTTCATGTTGGGGAAGGAGGAACAGCTTGATAATAATATTCTGCATTTTGAAATAATGACTTAATTTGGTGCTTTCCCTCGCTGGGTGAGTTCTGCAGTGATTATCTTACAACTGAGCCCTATTCAGGTTTCAATTTCTATTAAATAAGCTAAATCGACAGCATTAAACAGTTGCCTGTTTATTCTTTTTAGCAGGAAATTAATTTAAAAGAGACGCAGCCACCCGTGAAGAGCTGTTGAAAGCAACGATTGATGGGAGGGAGGAGGTGGTTTCTCACCAAAACCTTAAAAAAACAAACAAACTGGGCATAAAAAATAAAAAAATAATCACTTTTAAAACAGGGGAGATTTAGCTATGAGCATTTCTCTCTCTCTCCCCACTAGTAAACCATGGTGTGCAGAGGGAATGCCACGAGGGAGAAAGAGAAATGAAAATATGTTTCTATAAATATTTAATTCTGTAAGGAGAAATAAGTGAAGTTTGGGGGAAAAAGGGGGCTGTGGTGGTAGGAAAAGCCCCATTCCGGGGGGCTGGTGGCAGCACATGGAGCTTTTCACTTGCAGGTTTTTTGAGATTCCCTTTGGTGTGGAGAGCCTGGAGCAGCCCCAGGTGGGAGATCTCCCATGGGGCTGTGATTCAAGAGGCTGGAAAAGCCTCATCCATGTGCTCCTGCACAGCCCCAGGATGTGGCACTGGGATTTCTCCTTGGATTTCTCCTTCCCTTCTGTCCCCTCTCACCACCAGTCCTCCTCCAGCTCTTTGTCTTGGAAAGCTCCCAGTTTCCCATCTTCTTTTCCTTCTTTAGAAAGGTGAAGAGCCCTGCATTCAGCTGCTCCTATCCCACAAAACAGATCATGGAAGGAGAGGCTTTTCCTTCTTCCTTCCATCCCGTGTCAGTTTATTTACAAAGCAATAGGCCTGAATTGGAATGGGAGCCTATTTACATCTGTTACACTGGAGGAATTGTTTGGGATCTCTTCATCCTTAGGCAAAGATAATATTGGAGCCCTTGCCAGGAAAGAGACAAATATATTATTTGGAATATTATTGTGACTGTGAGTAGGGTTCAGCTTCAGTGGCTGTTCATTCTGCAGGGCTGATAAGAGAGTGGCTGTTCATTCTGCCCTGGAATGGGTCCCCCCAGTGCCCCATGCCCACCTGCAGCCTCCTTCAGAGGCACAGGGATGTGTCCTGCCTGTGCTTGAGATGGGGCTCATTTCTTCTGTTGGTTCCTCCTCCTCCTCCCAGGATCTCTTCCTTGGTCCTGGTCCTTCCAAAGAAAACCATTGCTGTGAGTTTTTTGCCTGTTTCCCTTTTCCTTTCATGGCCTATCAGCTCTGGCAAACAAGTATAAAGCCTTGGAGCTTGGGAACCATTTCCATTTCCAGACATCCACCATGCCAAGCCCAGACTCTGAGCTCCCCACAGCCTCTGTGGGCACAGCCCTTCCCAGTGCCTGGAACAAACATTCCCTGGAGAGCTTGGCAGAAGATTCAGCTGGGATTTATCCTGAACATTCAAAGGCATATCAAGGATCACTTGATATCAGTGATCTGGGGATGCACAGCCCAAAATGAGATTGGAGGGTCCAAAAAAGGCGTGGGAGAGGTGCAGTGTTTGGGACTGCATGTCCTGAACTTCCTGGAGATCCTGGTGGGGGCAGAACATTCCCTGGAAGGGCTGGACAACAGCTCCAGCACAGCAGGAGGGAAATGCAGACAGGAAGGTCTGCAGGACATAGGGGTGCAGCCTTTGGCTCACCTTCACTGACAAACCCAGCCACCTTGGCAGGGAAAGGACCTGCCTGGGAGTACTGTGAGGGAAAATCTCAGTGATCTCCCAGGGAGGATTGGACTCTTAGGCAAACTACATCCCAAACAACATAAACACACCCGAACGTGGGGAAAACCAGGTGGGTCGAGGCCTCCTGCCTTTGGCCCCAGTCCTTCAGAGATTCCAGATTCTCCTTTGAAATCACTGGATGCGAATTTGATCCCTGTGCTGAAAGGGGAAGAATTACAGCTTTCACATTCATGCACAATTTACCTTTCTATTTTCCTTTATTATCTGGGGGATATGGGGTAAATCAAGCTCCCCTGGTGGGGCTCAGGGTTCTGATTCGATTTGTGGGGTCCCGTTAGTAGCAGGGCAGTAAATTACTGCTACTTTGTTTGAAAATTTTTTTAGCCACAGTACATTAGCTCCTTTTGTTTGCTTTTCCACTGACGGAGTGCACGTTTTTATTTGAGAATTTGTGTTTCTTGAATGTCTCATTTATAAATAATACAGGGTGTGAAATTCGAAGGTCACAGAACACAGGCTGAAAATGAAACCGCCCTGAGTAACTTTGGGCTTTCATGGCAAAAATCTTCCACAAAAAGCTGCACTTACATCAAATTCTTTGTATAATCCGAGTGTGCACAGTGAATATTGACCATTATACATAAGGTAACTATATATAATAACCTTTTCCTGGCTCATCCAGCTATCTTTGTTTATTTGAAAGATTGATAGATCAGAGGGTCAAGGGACGTGTTTTATTGTACGTTTCTGTTCCAAATTTCCTGACATTTTTGGTTGAAAAAAAAAAAAAATAGACCTTTAAAAGGCACAGAAAGGGGTAATAAGAACCAGATCCTAAAGTGATGCTATGTCAAAATGTCAGAAATAACAGCTTTTCTTTGACTCCACAGCATTAATCTTGAGGCACATACCTTTCCATACACCCTCCCTTTAATGCTTGGGTTTTTCTTTGTGGCTCTTTACTGCGGAGCAGCTTCTAAAGTGACAACAAAATCCCTTGATGGTTTTCAGTAGTTGGCTTTATAGCTGGATGTGGACATTTGTTTACCTATTCCAAATCACTTTTTTTTTTGGCGATAAAGTTTAGAGGTTTCCTACTTGGGCTATAAAACTGGTTCCTGAGTAAAGAAAAGCTTCATTTCCCCTCAAAGTGACCTCTGAGACATCTGTCCTTAAAGCTCAGAGCTGTCTGATGAAAGGAGGGGCAGAAACAACTCTCAAATGCATCCAAGAGTTCATGGAGGGCAGGGAGTTGCCCAGTTCCCACCCAAAAGCAGTGGGATTCAGGTTCCAGATAATTTTTTGGAAGTCTGGCTTCCCTCCACGAGCCCAGCGCCGTCTCTGAGCTGCCAACTATCAGAATATCAAAATTAAATCTGAGAATCCCAGTGACAGTCACACATGGAGATCTGAAAAGCCATCAGGCCTCAAGCTGTGCCCTGCCTGGTTGAGGTCAGGGAGTTATCCTGGCTGGCGCTGAACCCTCTGGATGGAGTCTGGGAAGGGAAAGTCCAGGACAGAGCTTCCATGTGCATCCCAAACTGACTCCTGCACATCTCTGGGAAACCCGCTGGAGGTAAAGCTGGGCAAACTGAGGCAGCAGAACGTTTCCTTTGTTCCAAGACATTGGATATTTCCATGTGATTATCTGGATTTCTTTAACCCTGATACTCTCCAAGAGTTGCCAGATCATGACTTGAGTGCAGCATCTCTTCCCTCCCACTGTCATTCCTCTTGTTTATTCATTTAAAATAAGTGAAATTCCAAGTGGGAGTTTTCCTTTTACCCTGTAAATAACAAGGTCTGGTGATCAGACCCACGGGGAGTTGTCTTCCTCTGTGAGTGATGGGCAGATTCAGCAATCCACGGGGAATCCTTTTTCCAAGGGATGTGTGTGGCCATGCTTCCATCAGACATCCTGCTGCTTCCTTCCTTTGCATGGAGCAGCCAGCAAGCCTCTCCAGCATCTTCACTCTTGGTGGACTCTGTGTTTGACCTTCTCCAAAGACAATTATTCCTCATGGAAGATTCTCAGTGGAGTGAGCTTGGTGGCGGTGCCGATGTTTGGGGGTGTGGAGCACATCCAGGTGTGGCACCACAATGGATTCATGGATGATCCAGGGCTCTGAATGAATGAAAATGCAGCTTTCCCTGAGACACTTTTGGGCATTTTTCCAGTGTGTGCAGTGACAAAGAACCAGGGACCTGCCAAACCTTTCAGTTCACAAACATAATTCAAGGCCAGGTTCACAGAATCACAGAATGACCGGGTTGGAAGAGACCTTAAAGATCATTGAGTCCAACCCAGCCCCAACACCTCAGCTAAACCCTGGCACCCAGTGCCACATCCAGGCTTTGTTAAACACACCCAGGTTGGATGGGGCTTGATCAGCCTGCTCTAGTGGAATGGTCCCTGCCCATGGCAGGGTTTGGAATGAGCTGAGGGCTGAGGTCCCTCCCAGCCCAGACCATTCCAGGATTCCATAAATGCAATAAGCACTGGAATGTTGGTGTCCCAGTGCCTTACTCCAGCCAGGAGAGGTTCTGCTTTCTGTGCTGCAGTGCAGGTTTGAATCTTCAAATCCAGAATTAAGCAACTTCTCCAGGCCAGCAGCTGGAAAAGGTGTCCCCACAGCTGCCTGAGGAAAGGTCTGGAGATGTTTGCAGAGAACTGTGTTGTTCCCCATCTGCAGTGGAAGGAACTTGGCTCACCAGCCTGTCTTGTGCACCTGGATTAAAGCTGGCTTAAGCTTGAGCAGAGACTTTAATTTTAGCTTTTCTTTGAATATTCCAAAAGATCAGAAGGGCAGAAAGAGAAGGATAAATGAAACAACAACTCTTCTCATAAAATGACCCTTCCAGGGTCCAATCATGCATCCCCGTCGTGCTTTAAACACCTTGTGAAATCAGAAACATGCAGCACACACGGTGCTGGGGGGAAAGGTCTCCCTGTGGCCAGCAAAATCCTCCTGCAAGCCAAGAGGGTGTTACTGCTCTAAGCTGTGTCTTTGGTAATTTAAGATAGAGTAACCATGTGGTCACAGAGCAGATTAACATTCCTTGGCCGGCCAGGACGAGCTTTTATTTTGAAAGCCACCTGGGTTCCACTTAAAAGTAGTAGAATAGTGGAGGATTTATTAGGACTGGGCAGGCTCCTATTTAACAATGTCAAGGCAGAGCTGTGGAAATACAGACACTTTTCTTCTTAGGAGACACGCAACGCTCTACATTTCATCCTTGCACAGCTGTTGCTGCTCTGTAACATCAAACCAGCACAAAGTTTGGCCATGAAGGATACCTAATATTTGGGTTTTATATGCAGTGTCTCCAATTTACGCGCTCAGAATCATGAGGATGACTTATGATGTGTTGTGTTTGCCTTGGCAATGGCTCAAACCCAGAAATATATTTCAGGCTTGGCTTTCCAGATATTATCTCAAGTCATTTAAAAGTTCATTATAGGGCACCCGCTAGTGCTGCTCTAGTAAAGGGGCTGTCAGCATTTTTCAAGGGTTTATAACTCAGCCATTAAAAAAAACCCTCTCTGTGGGCTGAAACTTGGCATTCGGGGTCTAGGCCCAGCAGTAAATTGTTTTTACAAATTAAAAAAAAATCAGTTTGGCTATTATTAAATTATAGGTGGGCTAAATTTTATTTAGAACTCTTTCAGGCTATTCTCCCGTACTTCTGTAAATTAAAATGTTTCCCAAATGTTTTTATAGAGTGCTACTCTAAAATATGGACAGGCTTTTGTTGTGTGCTCGAAACCCTGAGATTTAACTTAAAATATAATAACAGTGCTTATCCCAGCATAGCACTTTTCACCTTCAAAGTGCTTTATGAGCATTATCTCATTAATGTACATAGCAGCCTCCCCATGATGTAAGAGGGATTATTATCCTCACTTTATGGCTGGAGACATCAAGCCAAAAGGTTTAAGGCTGTTTTTAAAAGGCCTTAGTTGCACAAATCCCATGTGAGCTTTGATTGGCTTTGGGTGTCTACTTCCCTTTGGCTCTTCTAAAAATCACAACTGAGCTGATTCACTCCAGGCTGCTCCGAGCCAGGATTAAACTCAGACTTTCCAAAGGCCAGTGCCACCAGACTGGATCATTCCCAGTACACAAAACCCATTCCTTTCTTCTAAGAAACTGTTCTTTAGGTCAGAGGGAGTCAACTCCATCTGGAGGGCTCCTGGATGGTAGGAGAGGGGCAGATGAATTATGGTGAGATGGTTTGGATTGGAAGGGACCTTAAATCCCATCCCATTCCACCCCTGCCATGGGACACCTCTCACTGTCCCAGGCTGCTCCAACCTGGCCTTGGACACTTCCAGGGATGCAGGGGCAGCCACAGCTTCTTTGGGAAAACCATGCCAGGGCCTCACCCCTGTCACAGGGAAGAATTTCTCCTTTTGATGGGTTTTGGAAGGTGAGAGACAATAAAAATACAACTGGGCTTCTCTCCAACCCCTCCACACCAGGCAAGGGCAGCAATGGAGGAGTTTGGTGCGTGCCAGGGAAGGGATGCTCATAATTCTGTGTGCCTCAGCAGCAATCCAAGGTTTTTGGGGAGTTCATCTTCAATTCCAAAACTGCTTTATCTGTGAGAAACATTTCCCAGATCTCCCAATGGCTTGAAACCTGCCCTGTTTAAATCTCATCTCAGGTGAGCTGCTTGATCTGGTTTATGATTCAGATGCTAAATGTACAGATTTGAGGACTAATCTAGGGTGAATTTAGGAGATGAATTTGTTTTAGTTTTTCTGCAGTAGCTCCTGGAGGAAGGTTGAGAACAACCAGAGGAGTCAGCAGCTCCTGAGGCCACTTGTGTTGGTACTTAGAGAGAAGTTGCAGCCACACTTTTTCACTGACTTACGATTTCTATTGATACCTCAAAATCCTTTTCTAGCCTTTGGAAACGTTCCCTACATCCTCAGTCCTTTATTTGCCTCTCCTGTATTCCTCAGGACCTTCAAACCATCCTGTTCACTGTGCTGTTTGTCAGGCAGCCCATCCAGGGCTGTTTCCCTCCCTGTTGGGCTGGAGATGGCTGAAGGAGCATTATCAGGAATTAAAGAAATGGCTGTGGTTCAGAAATGCTACATTGGGTAATTAACTGTGGTTCTCTGGTCCCAGGCCATTAGTGGGGCCTTATTAAACCCAGATTGTGCAGAGAGCCCAGGAATCCAAGAGCTGGCTGGAGCTCTGCTTCCCAGAGAAGGTGTCAGGATGGCAGGGCAGAAATGTGCCTTGGGATGGAGCTTGGAGAAATGGTCCTGGGGAGCTGAGGAGCCATGGGACACCCCTGAGGGACTCTGGACCCTGCTGTCCGTCCTGCAGGGCTGGGATCTCTGCCCTTTTAACCCATCCACAGGTTCCCTAAATAATTGGATCCGTGAGGGTGCCAGAACAGCTGTATTTTCATAGAATCATGGAATGTTCAGGTTGGAAAAGCCCTTTAAGATCACCAAGTCCAACCAGCACCATGTTCACCACTAAGCCACATCCCCAAGTGCCACTCCACATGTTTTTTGAATGTTTCCAGGGATGGTGACTCTACCACTGTCCTGGGCACCTTATTTAAACACTTTACAGCTCTTCCCAGGACATTTTTTCCCCTGATTCCCAATCTAAACCTCTCTGGGTGCAACTTGAGGCCATCCCCTCTCATGCTGTCCCTTGCTCCCTGAGAGAAGCACAGTTTCACACCTGCACATTAGAACTTAATTGAAAAAATACACGTGGAAAAAAATTATCTGTGGACAGGGCCTGGGTGCCAAATGTTTGTCCCAAATGGCTCCTGGGACCAGGTGAGGACAGGGAGGCTTTGTTCAAAGTGCTGTGCAAACACAGAGTAAGTTGTGTGCTAAACAGATTAAAAACAAAGGCAAGAGATACTGCTCTCCACAAACCATAATGAAGGGAGGAGCTGGGCAAGCCAAGATTACAGGAATAATTAGGGAAGTGGCTTACTTAGGCAGGCTGGGTGGCTGAGCTGGTTTGGAACGTGCTGGAGGGTTTTTTCACACTTTCAGGAAGGTTTCTTGCTGGAGTGAACTGCAGGTGGACTTGAGAGTGATGGAGCACAAAGCAGCATGGCACCAGTTTGGGGATGGAAACGTCCAAGGCCAGGTTGGACAGGGCTTGGAGCAACCTGGGACAGTGGAAGGTGCCCCTGCCTGTGGCAGGGGGTGGAAATGGATGAACTCCAAGGTCCCTTCCAATCCAAATAATTCTGGGATTCCAAGTTCACTGACTGATTTTGGCTTTTCTTGACCTCCTGGTCTGGCTCTGAGAGTTCAGGAGCCAGATACAGTCAGGATTTCCCATTCCTTGGCCACCCTGCTGATGGGACAGCCAGCAGTTGATGGTGGCCACCATTAGTTTTGAACCTCTGACATGGAGAGGAGAGCCTGAGGATTCCATTCCCCATCCCCAAGCCATCTCCCTCCCTGCCTTTAAAGGATTGAATGAAGTGGTGAATACAGTGAATGAGGAATGGGCCTCTTCCTGAGGGATGCCCAGTGAAATAGCCCTGGACAGAAGGCAGTGCTCAGGAATGGATTAGGAGAGATTCATCTTCATAATTTTAATGTCATTTGATTTTTCAGTCATGAGCCCTATTTCAGAGTGGAGGTAATCTTCAGTACTCTTAGCCATGGAAATACTGAGTGAGAATAAAGTCTCCTTTCCCAGATATGATCCTTATTCCTCCTCTCTGCAGCTGGTGCTTACAAAATTATAGATAACACACTCTCTGCTCTGCCTGCGAGTCACTCAGAATGGCTTGGAGACAGGATCACAGAATCCTGGAATGGTTTGGGTTCTTAAATCTCATCCAGTGCCAGCCCTGCCATGGCAGGGACACCTTCCACTGTCCCAGGCTGCTCCAAACCCTGTCCAGCCTGGCCTTGGACACTGCCAGGGATCCAGGGACAGCCCCAGCTTCTCTGGGTCACAGGATTTGCACTTCTGAATGGTTCCTTTCACATGTTCCTACATTTGGTGGATTCTGGCATGAGCAGAAGCAGGTCAGCATCAAAATGAACAACTGGAGTGCTGAGATGTTTTTCCTGTGTTTTGGTTAGGAAAAAGAAAAGAAAAAAAGTAGCAGTGTTTTTTTTTTCTGTGCTAAATGAAGCCAAATAGGAGATGTTGAAACAGCAGAGGGAACCCTGCTATCCACTGTGACAGTGTTCACAGGGGTCTGAGGATGAGGGAAGAGATGAGGATCTGACTCCATGTTTCAGAAGGCTGGGTTATTATTTTATGATATATATTATATTAAAACTATACTAAAAGAATAGAAGAAAGGATTTCATCAGAAGGCTACGTAAGAATAGAAAAAGAAGGAATGATAACAAAAGCTTCTGTCTGGGACAGAGAGTCCAAGTCAGCTGGGCTGTGATTGGCCATTAATTAGAAACAACCTCATGAGACCAATCCCAGATGCACCTGTTGCATTCCACAGCAGCAGATAACCATTGTTTGCATTTTGTTCCTGAGGCCTCTCAGCTTCTCAGGAGGAAAAATCCTCCTTTGTCTCACTTCCAAAGACAAGCAGGAGCTTTCTCCACAATGCCATCCCTGCTCTGGAGCCCTTCATCCCCCTTCTTTTCTCCCCAACCCCAGATTATTTCCTGACGCTGGACGAGCCCATGAACAACATCACCACCACGCTGGGCCAGACGGCAGAGCTGCACTGCAAGGTGTCAGGGAACCCCCCTCCCACGGTGAGGTGGCTGAAGAACGACGCGCCCGTGGTGCAGGAGCCGCGCAGGATCTCCTTCCGAGCCACCCCCTACGGCTCCCGCCTGCGCATCCGCAACCTGGACACCACCGACACCGGCTACTTCCAGTGCGTGGCCACCAACGGCAGGAGGACCGTGTCCACCACCGGCGTGCTCTTCGTCAAGTTTGGTGAGCCTGCTCCTCAGAAACTGACCCAGCTCCTGCTTTAGGAGAAAGGGTTCGGCCGGGGGAAGGCAGCGCGCTGGTGCAGCGGCGGCGTGGAATTGTTGAGGCTTGTGGAATTGTTGTCAAACTTATTGAACTTAGGTTATGCAGAGAGCCCAGGAATCCATGAGCTGACTCAAAATGGGCTTCCCAGAGAAGGTGTTAGGATGGTAGGGCAGAAACATGCCTTGGGTGGAGCTGGAGAAATGCTCCTGGGGAGCTGAGGAGCCATGGGACACCCCTGAGAGAGACTTTGACCATGCTGTCTGTCCTGCAGGGCTGGGATCCCTGCCCTTTTAACCCCCATCCACAGGTTTCCTAAATAATTGGATCCATGGGAGTGTAGGAACAGCTGTATTTTCATAGAATTGTGGAATGTTCAGGTTGGAAAGGACCTCCAAGGTCATCCAGTCCAACCAGCACCCAGCACACTGCTAAACCATGTTCACCATTAAACCATGTCCAAAGTGCCACAGCTTCAGTTGTAGGGATGGTGACTGCCTTAAGCAGACTGTCCCAACATTTTTTGGAGGAGAAATTTTCCCAATATCCAATCCAAACCTCCCTTGGAACAGCTTGAAGCTGTTTCCTCCTGTCCTGTCCCTGGAGCAGAGCCCGACCCCCCCGGCTGTGCCCTCCTGTCAGGAGCTGTGCAGAGCCACAAGGGCCCCCTGAGCCTCCTTTGCTCCAGGCTGAGCCCCCATTAATGGGGTACCTGGGTAGATTCAGACCAGAGGAGAAAAACTCCTTTATTGTGAGCGACCTCTGTGTCTGGTGAGTGAGAAACTTCAGCTGGCACTGCAGGCTGAGGGCCTGAGATGAGACCCATATATACCTGTCAGGGAAAATAAGCACTCATTGCCCCAAGTTTATATTGAGATAACTGCCTTCAAAGCTGGTCTTACCACTCAGAAAATTCCAAACAAGAAACAGGTTTTGTGTGTCTTCTCCCCCTCCTCCTCCACGGTCAAGGGGAAATAATTCACTGAGATGAAGATATTTGCACACAGTCCTGGTTAATCCTCTTTGGAACTGGACAAATAACACACAGGGAATGATGGATGTGATGAGTTTCATCTTCTTTTTTTCATAAATCTCCCATGTTTTCTGATTTCTGATAAGAAATTAATCATTAGGTGTTCTCCTAAGGCAGTTTCAAGAGGAGGGTGAGCTGCTCACCTGTTTTTTGTCCTTGTGTCATGTTCTGCAGGCAATACAGCCTTGTCTTTGGTGCTGAGGGGCTGCCACTCCTCTGTTCAACTCCATAAACCACAGCCAGCACCACAGACTGGTGCTTTTATCTTTTTAAAAGGCTTTCAAAAGCTTCCTGCTTGCTACCTCACCGTAACTCATCCTGCTGTTTTTCTTCTGTCACTTTTCCAGGTCCCCCGCCAACAGCGAGCCCAGGATCCTCGTAAGTCCTTTCATGTCTCTTCTGTGCCTTCATTAATCTTGCATTTCAGCAGTCAGAAGTTCATTTGTCATGTGGTGTGACAGGAGCACTTTTCCATTCTGCTTTTTAAGTCAGATGGGATGGTAATTTATTGTAACTGAGTTATCTGTCTCGCAGTGATGTTTTCATGTTATCGTGTCAACTCCTGTTTCTTACCCCAGACTTCTTAATTTGCAATATTATTACCTTTGGATCCTCTGGTGCCTTCAGTCTGTGGAGTGATTCCAGTGCACCTACAGGTACTTCATCCATGTCACAGCCCAGTCAGGGAAATATTTATCACTACAAGCAGATTTTACTGCCCAGGGGCTTCTTGCTGATTTTAAGGGTCGTAAACTGTGTCTGTCTCTCTGTACCTGTATTAATAAACTGCCTGAAAAGATTTTTTGAAGATTTTTTTTAAAGATTGAGTAGGTGGGTGGGAGCAGTGGCTGTTTGTACCAGAGCTCCCTGTGTCCTGGAGCCCAGGTTTGGCTCCTGCTGCAGGCTCTGAGCACTCCCCACGTTGTATTTTGGCAGTGGAGCTTCTGTCTGGGGCAGTTTTTGAGAATATTCACTTCTAACTCTAATTTCAAAATAGCTGATCAAACCTGCTCACCTTTCCGGTGCCTCGCTGTTCTCAAGTGTGATCTCTGGTTTTTGCTTTGGAAGGGGAGCTCTTTGCTGGGGTTTGGATCCTGGAGTTTGCTTTGGAAGGGGAGCTCTTTGCTGGGGTTTCAGGGGGTTCAGCCCTGTTTGGTGATTCTCTGGGGTTCTGGGGAGGGAACGTCTCCTGCTGCTCTGGGATTTGGGGGCTGATGGGCTCTCCAGCAGTTTGGAGAATAAATCAATGAGGTGAGAAAATGGGGATTTTGTGCTGCTCCCACCTAGTTTGGGGTTTCTGAAATTTGTGGGTTAAACAACACCTTCTTGGTGGTCAGAGCCCACAGAGAGCAGTGTGAGCACAGAGAGCTGGGCTGGAATTTCACTGTCTGGGCCACTCAGGATTGCCTCACTTTTTAAAACAAGATACATTTGGGAATCTTTTTTCCCATTTTTTCTTTCTGGCAAGGGGTTTGGTGGTTTTTTTGCTCCCCTTCCAAAAAAAACCCCACAACTTAACCAGCTAAAATACACACAAAGGATGTGGAAAGGTGAAAAGAAAGGGAGATGTTCGCTTTAATAGTTGATTTTGTAACCAAAAAAGAAATTGAATCACACTTCAGTTGCATTTTGTGAAATGCAGGAGGGAAATTACCTCGAATTCTGGTTCTTTGTGTTTGCTGCTCCTTGCATGGAAAAGAATGTCCTGGGAACTGGACTGTGTGACCCTCGTGTCACCTTCTCCCTGTACAAGTTGAAAAATTCACTTGTAGCTATGAAATTCATTTTTCTCCTCTTTTTTCCGTGCAAACCAAGCCCATCTGTGGCAGTTGTCAAGCTGCAGGGTGAGATGAAGTACCTGGCTGTCCTCCCTCATCATCCTCCCTCTGGGGAAATGCTTTCCTTGGGAACAGTCTGGAAGCTGGGCCATAAAATCAGGAAAGAACCTGATGCAAATTCCTGGGCCTGCTGTTGCCATGTCTTTATCAGTCACCCATGAGTGCAAGGTGCTCTTCATTTCCAGATTTCATTTGAGGATCCTGTTCTTAAAAATATCCACCCACTCAGCCCTTTTCCCTCCATAATTTATAGAAAGACAGATGGGCCAAGTGTGAGTGGGAACGCCAGATGATGATTTCTGTGAAAGGGACAGATAACACAATAATTCTTGTGGGTTATTTTTGCTGCTTTCCCTAAGAGAAATGGCCAAAAGTCTGATTTGGAAATCAGTCTGAAGCAAAGTGCTGCTGGGTGGGCAGCACTGCCTGCCCTGAGCATCCTTCCTTTAACTCTGCCCTGCTGGACAGGAGGTGAAACCCCTGGGATCACATTCCATGGTGCTGCTCTGCTGCTCTGACTCAGCTGGGAGAAGCTTCTTTTGTTAAAAAAAAAAAAAAAGCCCAACAAGCCCTAATTGTGCTTTAGAAAGAAATAATTATTTATATTATATAACAATAAAAATATAATATAAATATATAAAATGTTTAGAATAAAATATAATATAATATATAAATATTATTTAAAATAATATAGAATATAATATAAAATTATTTAGAGTAAAATATAATATATAATATAAAAAGTAATAAAATTATAAAAAGAATATAAAATATTTAATATAAAATATAATATACACATTTGAAATTATAAAAACAATATAAACTATAGCAAAGTTTATATAAATATATAATGTTATTTAGATATAATACAGAAATATAAAATGCAATATATTTAATTTTTATTATATAAATATATAATGTGTGGATACAATATAGAAATATAATATATATATATTATTTTAATATAAATTTTAAAATAGTATTTTAAAATATAATATAAATGTATATAATATAAATGAATATTATATTATATTATATTATATTATATTATATTATATTATATTATATTATATTATATTATATTTAATATATTTAAAATAATAATAATTTTAATATAATATATTGTATTATTGTATCTTTGGGTGCTACAGCTGCAGGGCCAGCTCCAGGCAGCTCAGGGGATGTGGGGGTGCTGTGGATGTCCATGTCCCACAGCTGGATGTGTCCCCAGGAGACAGCTCAGGCTCTCCAGCTGCTGGAATCCTTTCCACGGTGTGGATGGGAAGAACTTCTGGAAGAACTTCCATGGATGGAGTCAAGGGCACCTCCAGAGCAGCCTGGGAGGGGCAGAGAGGTCAGGGAGCCGTGGCTGGAAAAGCTGGATGCACCACCCTCAGCTGATCTCCTTCTTTCAGCCATGAACTTCCAAATTCAAAGGCAAATTGGGTTGATTTAATGTTTTTAGTTTATTTTTAGGGAGATCAAAGGCAGCATTTTGGTGGTTCACCGGTGTATTTGTGCATTGCTCTGTGTCTGTGTGTCGTGCACACAAATTTGTCCCAGAATCCCAGGAGGGTTTGGTTTGGAAGGGACCCCAGAGATCCCCTGATTCCCACCCCCTGCCATGGACACCTTCCTCTAAACCAGGAATTTGCGCTGTACCCATTGCTTCTCAAAATTTCCCCCAAACCCCAGATTGTTAACATTATTTTTGAAGTTCCTGTGCTGCATATCCCTCTGAAAGTCACTTTTATTCATCATGCACGGCAAGGCTGGTCCCTGAAGGACACAGAAATGTGTTTTCACCTCAGGGATCAGAACCAGAACAAGGTCAGAGCACAGCAGAGTCCTGGGGAGGAGAGGATTTAATGTCACAACAGAGATCCTGTGGCCTGGGAAATGTTCTGTGCCCAATCTTTCTGTTCTTCTTCTCTCATTCTCCATTGTTCCCCTTCCCCTGAGCCTTGGCTTCGTGCTTAGCCCAAACTTTGACACTGCAGGAGAAATCTTGGGCACAAATCACCGAAATCTGGGGCAAGAACTTCCACAAGAGCTGCAGTGAGGAAGAAAAGGAAAATGCCAGTTTGCATGGGCTGGTGTAAAAATGAGCTGGAAAAACCCTGCTGGAGTGGAATCCAGTGGGAAGAGTGCAGGAAAATGCTCTGTATTTATTATTTATTGTGTAGTGAGCATGTTCTGAAGAGGTTTAACCTGGATGTGTACAGCAGGGATATATTCCCAAGTGGAATGTGTACATGCTGCTGCCAATATTCCTCTGGAACAGTCCTTTTGTTCTTCATGGAGCCTCTTCTATATATAAATACCCTAAATATGGCATTGTTTGTTCTTTATTTAACCACTGGGAACGAGGAGAGGGGAAAAGAGGAGACAAGAGGGCTGTAACTTTAAGGAGCATCTGATTCATAAAATGAAATGGGGTTTGTGATTCCCAGAAATAAATAGCTTGCAAGGCTTGAGAAACCACAACCCCCCCCCTTGGATTTTCCCATCTTTTTCAGTCATTGAGATGATTTTTTTTTCTTTTTTTCTTTTTCTTTTTTTAACTTTCAGCTAAACACATCTGGGTTTTTTAGTAAAACAGATCTTTTTGTACGGTTGCTCTGTGTGCCAGCAACAAGAAAATGTGTAAGCACTGGCCAGCATCCAGGTGAGGCTTGGCCAACTGTGTGTGTGTGATTGTGGATTTCAAAGAGGAACACAGAGACTCTCCTCTTTTGGCCACAGAAGGTAAAATTTAGAGAAGAAGAAATGCCAATCCAGAGGCCAGAACAGATTCACTGCTCCAGCAGCATCCTGGGAGTGATGTCCCTGCACTCTGGTGCCAGGTTTGGCTCCTGGAATCCTGGAATTCCAGCCTGTCCCACATTTTGTGGCTGGCACAGAAACTCCCTCCTGCTGTTCAGTGATGGAAATTTTGAATGAAGGCTGGACACAATTCCCAGGTGCTTTTCTGTGGGATCTTTTACAGTCCCACTGTGTGCTGGTGCAGCAGCTCGTTCCTAGAGCCCTGTGGGATGTGAGACACAGCCCTGAGGTGGGATATTCCATGCAGAGGCCAACATAAATATATCTGGGGGGGAAAAAAGCCCCACGTGGGGCGAGACTGGAGCCTGAGGGGCTGATGCTGACACAAACCATGTTCATCCTGCTGCATGACTTCATCCCAGGGCAAATAATCCCCCCTCAGTTTGCCAGGGGCTCAGGCAGGTTATCTGCCAGGGCTGCAGGGGGAACGTTCCCAGGGAGAGCTGCCCTTGTCCTCTCCATGGGCTCTTTGATCTGCTGCACACTTATCTCTCTCATGCCACTGATGCCTCAGGTTTGGCTTTTATATCTTCAGACTCTGTGCTGCTTTAGTGTGCAGTTCTGAGCTTCACATGAGGGGATGCTGAGCTCTGTGCACAGAGCAGGGAGACAAAACAATTCCTGCTCCAGCTGGGCACCAAGGACAAATGATCCAAATCTCAGCCCCAGAGCACAAACCCCGTGGGCTGGAGAGAGAAAAACAAGCAGGGTGGGACTGCAGGGGCTAAAGCTGGAATGGGACAATGAACTGCAAGGTGCAAATGGAGCAGAACTGATCCCAGGGACAGAGCCCGTGCCCGGCCGTGCATTTTGGGGCCATTTTGGTTCATCTTGGGTGCAGGCCTGGCTGGGCTCTGGTGCTGCCCAAGGTGCATCCATGGAGGAGATGCTTTGAATAAAACCCTGCTTTATTCTGGAGCTCTGCCCAGCCTCTGCTCCAGCTCAGCCTGCACAAGGCACCACCACTGTCTCATCTTTCCCCTGGACTGTTCTGCTCTGGCACTGGGGACAATGGAGTGGCTGCTGAGGGTGCTCAGGCTTTTGGGATTTTATTGGGATTTGTGCTCTTGGGTTTTCCTGAGTGAGCAGAAAGAACTGAAAACCTCTGGGTAAATGTAACACAGAATTTGGGAAGCCACAGTCAGGTCCTGTATGAAGTGAATTGGCTGCAGGGCCTATTCCAGGGTGTTTTATCACCTCAGGGTACTTAGGTAGCTAAATATACACCTTATCTGGGAATCCCAGGCTCCTTTGCCTCTCCACCTCCCCTTATCTCCCAGACACGTGGGAAGCTGAGCCGAAGTCAGGTTTAAGGTGTGTTAGAGGGGCCTGAACTGGAGCTGCTGCAGCTGGAGGGCACCTGGGCACCTGGTGTGGGGGAGCAGCCCAAACTATTGCAGGAGTGGCAAGGGAAAAGGGACAGGAAAGGGAATGGGATCAAAGAATGGGCTGGGCTGGAGAGGACCTCAAATCCCACCCAGTGCCACCCCTGCCATGGCAGGGACACCTCCCACTGTCCCAGGGTGTCCAGCCTGGCCTTGGGCACTGCCAGGGATCCAGGGGCAGCCACAGCTGCTCTGGGAATTCCATCCCAGCCTCTCCCCACCCTCCCAGGCAGGAATTCCATCCCAAAATCCACCTCCTCCTGACTGCTGTGGCCCTGCATCACCCGCTGATGTTCATGTGAGCAGTGCTGCTAACAGCCAAGTTCTTTGCCAGGAAAAGCTTTAAATTGTGTTTTGTTAGGCTGTGGCAAACATACAGAAAAGAAATTGGCCTGGAGTTTGGTGAAAGACTGACCTTAGAAAGTGCTTTTGGCTTTTAAAAGGTGTCTGATAAGCATTTCTGCAGATGCCAGCTGGAGTGCTCCCTTATCTGTGGGCAGTGCAAACAAAACCCTCCCCTCCTGCCCACATGTGGCACGGGGAAAGGCCCAGCAGACAGAGCTGCGTTATCTGAAAACAAATTAATTACAGAGGTGTCAATATTTTTTTTTTAGGCAGGGAGTGAAGTGCATTAGGGCTGGGGCATGGGGAGCACAAGGGGCAGCCAATGTGCCATTGATGTTTGGTGTTCCCTCTGTGCGGGCTCACCAGAGCAGCTCTGATGGGGAGAAATGTTTGGGGTGGGGGTGGCCCTTGTGGAATGCTCCAGTCTGGGTTTGAGCGTTTGGGGTTTCCATTTCCATCAGGAAAGGATTCCCTGGCCTGGCATGTGGGATTTGTGGCCAGATCCTGGGGACTGGGGGAGTTGAGAGTGAGGATTACATTGAAAGAGGCATTTGTGCTGTCATTCCATCTTTATTGCCTTTATTTACATATCAGACTTTATTTATATTCATATTTATATATATATACATTAAGACCTTACTGCCTTTTTTAACCCTGGATCCAGGAAATTCTCAAATCCCTCCCAGGGTCCTGGTTTTTTATTGGACTCAATGATTTTTCCCAACCTTTATAAATCTATGATTCCAAGGGGACTGATAAGTGAAGTACAGATATGGATAAACTTTCCTTTCTCTAATTGGATATCTCAGTTATCAGCCTTTCCACAGCACTAAAGAAATCCTGTGATGACATAATTTGACCCTGAGTTACAGACTCTCTGCCTGTTTTCCTGATTTATTTAAAAAGGGGCAAAATGAAGATCATTTTGAAGTTTTTGACAACAGAAAGGCAAAAAAAAAAAAATCAGGAAAGGCTGGAAAGTTGCATTATTTCTGCTGATCATTTCCTCCAGGCTGTTGTGTGTTCATGGAGATATTCTTCAACTCCTGTAAAAAATAATAAATATCATTGAGCCCAGTTGGCAGTCTGGGTCTGACCAATAACAAACCCAGTCTTGTGAGTTAAACCAAAAAGCCCAACCTGCAAATATTGTTCCCATTTGTTGGAACCCTGGTTACTGAGAATTTTAGACTTTCTGTACTGACGAACACTAACACTGCATTTAGCCTAAAACTCTAAAGGAAGCTCCCAAAATTAAATAATAAAACTCAAATTGCAAGTGTGTTGTTTAAATAGAAGTGTATAATATCACATGGTAGAAAACTTAAAGTTTTAAAATACAGTAATGTATATAAAACAAAATGAAAGTTTTAGAATAGAAGCTAATCCTTCTTCTTCGTAAGTTTAAGTAATATTTTATAATTAAATAAAAAGTCCACATTACAAACAACAAGTAATTAGTTATTAAGTTAAAAATAAAGATAATTTAAGTATCATTTCTTAATTAAGCAGTTTATCCTTAAAAAGCCTTATAAAAAAAGAAATACAACTTCATTTTTTAGTTTATGAATGTACAATACTATAAAACTCAGAGTTTATAAAACTGTAATATAAATAAAACCTAATAAACATCTAAGTCCAAACAAAAACTACATCTCACACATTTAATCATAACAAAAAAGGTTCAAACACAACAACCATTAATGCCTTTTTCCTTGGTGTCACCCTTTTTGTCTGGGTTGGAATTCACCTCCCAGGACAGGGGATCTGTGTTCCTAAACTCCACATTAAGGCTGATCCTAAGTCTGCTTGGAAACAAAGCTACTGGATTAGATTAAACATTCTGAGCTTCCAAACTTTGCTTTTCTTATTTATTAATAAATATTGTCATTTTTTATTATTTTAACAAATATTTTATTGTTTATTAATAAAAAGCAAACTTTGATTTTCTTTTTGCTGAAACCAAGCTGAGGCCATCAAGCCTTTGTGTCAGAAAATGAAAATTGCAGAGCCCCTAAGCCAGCAGAGAGCAGGGAGGTGCTGGCAGTGCTTCAGAGCAGAGGCATAATCTGCTTTTCCCATATTTCATGTGGTCATTCCAGGTAACAGCTCTTTTGAAGCCAACCCCAAAATCCCTGCTGGAGCTGCTAAAAGCTTGCAGCAGCTCTTGGGGCCAAACCACTGGGTTTTGGTGAAGCGTTCCAGTGCTCAGGAGCTGGGCTTTGCTCTTTAAGGCAGGTTTAATCAAAAAATTCTCGTTTAGCTCTAATCAGAAGGACATTTTAAGTGGCTTAGAGGGATTTCTTTGAGCCTGAGGGCTGTGAGGAAAGAGCTGACAATATTGCAGTGACAATGGATTTCTGCCATGCTGGCCTGGCTCAGCAGAGCCTGGCTTTGGAAGGACTTGGCCTGAATGTCAAAGAGGACAGATAAAAAATGATGTTTTAGGGAGTCTCTAATTCGTGTGAGATTAAACCTGACTTTTGTTCTGCTTGGGGCAGCACAGGAAAATCACTGATCTGTTGGCTGATTTGTGAACCCAACCCAGCTCCTTCTTCAGTGTCCTGTCACTGCAGAGCTGCTAAAACAGAGGTGGGAGGTGGTGTTTTGGGGACAAAGATTGTATTTTACAGTAGAAAATACACCTCAGTCCCAGGCTTTGGGAGCTTTCTCTTCTGTTTTGGGTGTTTGCTGCTCTACCTTATGCAGTTAAAAAATAAAATAAACCAAAATTTAAATTATTTGAAATCAAGGTCCTTGATTTCCCTCCCCACCAGCCTGTGGTGGGTTCAGAGTCATTCCAAGGCTTCAGTGCTGCAGGAGAACAGATAATTTGAGTTTTTCTTGTCCCCAGTGCCTCTGTTGCCCAATGTTTTACTCCTGGGGAAGAGTGGGAAGGGCTGTAGGTGGAGGAGGAGGGAAGAAGGGAAATAATTCTATAACCTGGGTGTAAAATGTGTAAAATGGTGTTTGGTTGTCATGAGTGCAGTGTAACTGAGTCAGCAAACTGACAAATGAAATTGTGACTTAATTAGGATTTTCTGGAAGAGCAAATGGAACATCTCTCAGGTGGAACAAGTGGCTTTCAGAGTCCTTGTTTTGCCTCGATCCCTGCAGTGTCTGGCGGCCAAATGCTGCTCTAGAACTTTCCTGGGAGTGGCTGGGTGGAAGGGGGGGAATAAAGAACTTCTCACACATTTCAGAGCTCACTTTTAATATCTGAGGTCATCCCTGAGGTTCCCCTGGGCCATAAGGCCTTTAATTAGGAGGGAAATCCTATTTAAAGGCCTATAATGTTTCTGTGGTCACAGTAAAACCTCTCACACAAGCCAGCAGTAAAATCTCAGTGGGCAAATCTCAATCCCTGTCTCATTTTGTGCTTTTACCTCAGTGCCCAGCTGTTGCTGACGTTCCTTAACAAATCCTCTCCTGCTCTTTTGGTTTTGTGTTGATGGGGACCAGGGAAAGGAGGAGCACTGAGGGATCTGCTGGAGGTTCAGCACATCCAAAGCTCAGCTCTGGGCACAGCTTCCAGCAGGTTTTTGGTTTATCTGCCAGCCTTGCTTCCAGTGGGCTGGAAAAGGACTGAAGATGAAACATTTCAAAAATTGCAGTGAAAGCTCTGCAGGTTGCTTGTGGTAGGAATTATTCAGGAGAACAAAATGTAGGAATAATAATAACAATAATTACAATTACAGCCTTGCAAGCCCAGGGCACTGGCAGGGGGAGAGGCAGCATCTGTGGCTCTGTGGGATGGATTTGTTTCCTGTCCTGGGCGTTCTTTCAGCCACATGAAAAGTCCTCTCTGTCTGTATGGAAATCTTTCCTTTCCCTGGACGCTTTGGGGTTCTGCTCCCTTCAGAGCCTTTGCTCTTTGCCTGCTGGGACATCCCAGGCTGGGATCAGCATCCAGAGCTGGGTCCTGGAGCTCATCTGGTCCCTGAGATCCCTGTCCCAGCTGGGAGCTGGGCAGCTGCAGAGCTTCCCTCCCTCCCAGTCATGGAATGGGTTGGGTTGGGAGGGACCTCAGAGCTCATCCCATGGCAGGGACACCTTCCACCACCCCAGGGTGCTCCAGCCTGGCCTTGGACACTTCCAAGCCACAGCTGCTCTGGGCACCCTGTGCCAGGACCTCCCCACCCTCCCAGGGAACAATTCCTTCCCAATATCCCATCTAAACCCATTATTTTTCAATTTCAACTCATCCCAAGCTCAACTTAAGATTTTACTCCAGGCTTCTGCAGCCTTCAGGAGAACCACTGTTAGGGCAAGTGTTTACTCAGCCTAGTAAAAACATTAAAAGTGGGAGTAAACCTGTAGTGACCCAGAGGGCTTTCATGACTTCAGTAGGGTGTAAAACCTTGGGAGTGAGTTTTCCTGCAAGGATAACATCACTGCTCAGCCAGCCTCTGTGTAGTTACTACTCACCCCCAATGTGTGCAGCTCCATCACAAAGTCCTGCAGTGCAAGGGAGAAGATTATAAGGTGTTACATTATTTATCCTGATAATTAAAACCACTCCTGACATTCCAGCTCGGGCTGTTCAAAGCAATAACCCTGGGCCACCTCAAATACTGTAAAAGGAGTTAATCATCCATTTCTGAGTGTGTCAAGTTTATTGATCTTGTTAACAGGAAAACATGTGTGGTTACCTGGGTGAGGAAGGAAAGCACTTATCAGCTGAGCTGGTGTTTGGATGCTGTTGTTGGTGCCTGAGCCTGCCAAGATCAGTGCTCAGCAAAAATGAATCACAAATGTTACCCTGCCGTGGTTCCCCAGCCAAATTTCTTGTGTGGGTGAATTTACTTTAAACAAATACATTTTCTCTCCCTCCTGATTCTGCTGCAGATGAATGGACACATTATTTTGCCCAGCAATTAGCACCAAGAGCACTTTGCAAGGCAGTCCCCTTTCAAGGTTCACAGCTGGCTTAAGGATCCGGGGGACTTAAAATGAGAAGGGACTGATGCCTTGTGCAGGCTGGACAGAAATCCAGAATAAAGCAGGGATTTATTCCAAGCATCTCCTCCATGGATCCACCTTGGGCAGCACCAGAGCCCAGCCAGGGCTGCACCCAAGATGAACCAAAATGGCCCCAAAATGCACGGCCGGGCACGGGCTCTGTCCCTGGGATCAGTTCTGCTCCATTTGCACCTTGCAGTTCATTGTCCCATTCCAGCTTTAGCCCCTGCAGTCCCACCCTGCTTGTTTTTCTCTCTCCAGCCCACGGGGTTTGTGCTCTGGGGCTGAGATTTGGATCATTTGTCCTTGGTGCCCAGCTGGAGCAGGAATTGTTTTGTCTCCCTGCTCTGTGCACCGAGCTCAGCATCCCCTGATGTGAGCCCAGCCCCACACACTAAAGCAGCACAGAATGTGAAAATAGAAAAGCCAAACCCTGAGGTATCAGGACCATTGCAGTCCCCACTGCTGTAGAACTCCTCTCTTTGGGTGTGGCTCAGTTCTGGGGATTTTCAATCAACTGGGGCACATCTTTGGGGAAAGGAAAGTTGATTTGATGTCTTTAACTTCTGAACATGCTCATGCCTGGGGTCAGATGCCCCTTTAGGATCCTGAATGTACAAACACTCCTCCCTTTACAGCCCAGCTCCTGACTCTGCCAAGGTGGCCCTCAGAGGTCACTTTTCCACAAGCTCCTCTGGGAATTGTCCCCATCTCAATCCTGAGTTGTTTGGGCTTCATTCCAGCCGTTCCATGGCTTGGTTTGGGTGCTGTAAGGCCAGCAGACATGGAGTGATTTGGGTTTTCCCAGGATGGACAGCCCAGGATCTCCTGCAGAGATCGTGGACAGGTTTCTTCTACAGCTCTGGGATGGAAACTGCCTCAACCTGCCTGTGTTTAAATTCCTTTAGCAACTCCCCTCTCATGTCTTCTTTAGCTACTTTTGGAACAGAAACTATTTTATTGCATTTAACTGATAAATTTCATTCTTTTAACACCTTTAACTCTGGTGACGCTTCCATCATTTCCGTCTTGTGAGGAGCAAATGTGAATTACAGCAGAAACTCTTCATCGTGGACTTGAAAGCCTCACAAAGCCTCTTTTGCACTGTTGGCAGCTCTGACAGTTTTGGAAATGGCCTTGTCTGGCTTTTGCTCCCTGTGGTAATTTTTCAGCACTTATTTTAAATTTGGTGGTGTCAGTTTTTCCTCCCCAATGGGTACCAATTAGCCCAGGAGCATCAGATGAGGATTTGCCCTTCCAGGAGCGTTCCCATCTTTTGGTGACTGGGAAGGAGCAAGAGATAATGAGAGAAAACATTATTCCAGCAATGATAAACATGAGGGAATGCTCTGGGGAGTGTTTTGGGGTCCAATCTCAGCTCTGTGGGGATAAACCTGAGGAACTCTGGGCTTCAGCTCTGTATTTTCCATGAATAACATGGATTGTTACTCCATCCTTGGCATTGCAGACAAAACAGGCAATCGTGGTCCTGCCAAAATAAAGTTCCTAGGCTGGATCAAAGGAGCAGCAGGGGAGGAATATCCGGGTTTCCTTTGATTCCCAGCTCTAAATGCATGCATGGGGGGTGTGCCTGCCTTTTAAATGATGTTTGGCTTAATCCTCCAGGTTTTTATGCAGTTGCAAAATCCATGTTTTATGTTACAAGAGCACCACAAGAGTGAGTATTGATCTGAGCATTTCACCCACTCCCAGATAAAACCCAGCTTTAAAATTTGATCCAGTGCAACTGCCAAGTGTGCCAGAACAGATGTTGCTAAAACAGGGTTCTAGAAACAAGCCTGTTATCTTCAATAATATTTTTTCCATGGGGAGAATGGATTAATATCAGCCATATCATGCATTTGAGCTTATCAATACCAATTAATTCCAGATTTGCAGCTGAAATGTTAGTGGTACAGGTCGGAAGTCTGGCAGACATGGTTTAATTTGCATCAAAACACCCCAATAATCAGGTGTAAAATGCCTTAAAAATTGTCCATAACTTTGTCCAAAATTGTCCATAAATTTGTCCAAAAGTGTCCATTAAATTATGTCCCAGTAGCACATTAACATAATTCCTCCTAATGCAAACCTCCAGGGGATTCCTATTCTCAATTGCTGGCACACAGGAATAATAAAATAAAACTAAATAAAGCAATTGGGATAGTTTTATGTGTTGGGAAATATCAATAAATTCCATATCCTAAAACTTTGGTCCAGAAAAAATTTGTGCACATGAATTTTAAAATGTGCTTGTTGTGGGGGATGAAAAGGGTTTTTTTTTTTTCACCTTGAATACCAATTATTGGCTGTAAAAAGGCTGTGAAGGGACAGCATTTTAGATGTTTTCTACAGACTCAGACAAATAATTTAAACTTGTGGAGTTTCAAACTGGTTGGCCTTGAAAAATTAGATGTTTCCAACCAAAGGGAAAAAAAAAATATTTAGAATGTGCTTAATAATTCTTTTAATGCTGCTGCCAGAAAACAGCCAGGAAGGTGTGTTGGAACATATTCACTGTTTTTGGGCTAACATGAGGAAGAGGCAGTGACTGGCTGGGTTTTTTTTTCCTAGAAACCGAAGTTTTGGGAGGGATTTGTCCCATTTTGGAGTAGAAAACTGCCATTTTTTCACAATTCTCTCCTCAAAGCAGGATTTTCAGGATTTAGGCTGGGCATCCTTCTCAAGGCTAACTAAAATGTGAATAATTGGGCCCTAAATTCTGAATATCCCAGCCTCCTGAAATGTGAGAGGTTTGGTGCCAGGGTGGCTCCTGGAGTGTGGTTGCTTCACTCAGGTCTGAGCAGCCCCTGGAGAGAAGGAAAATGTTTGTAAGGAAAACAAACAGGTTTTTTTCTCTGTGCCTTATCCCATTTCCATGAGGGCACAGAGGGACAGCTCTCATCCCCACTGGAGCCAATTTTCCCTGGTGTTTGTTGTCTTAAGGAGGAGTTTATCTCCAAAGGGATCTTTTGCAGAGCCCATTCCCAGTGTGGGATCCCTGTAGAGCTCTGGCCATTCCCAGATGAGGAATCTGTGGGGCAGGGCCTGAATCTGTGGGGCAGATTTATGATGGAGCTGCAGCTTTTGTGAGCTTCCAATGTTTTCACAGTTGTGGGGCTTGACCAAATAATTCAGTGAGCCCAAGTGCTTAAAGTGGGTTTGGATTTAGCCCCAGCTCAAGTTTGTGATGCTCCTAAACCCAACAATCCCCCACTGCTGAGGAAAGCTCTGTGATCCCAGCCAGGCCTGACTCCCAGCAAGGTTCTTGAGGAAAATCCATTTTCTTAAAGCAGTCTGGAATTCCACAGAGCCATGGGGTTGCTTAGCTTGGAAAAGCCCTCGGAGATGGAGTCCAGCCACCCCCAGCACTGCCCCACATCCACGGGGATTTTGAATCCCTGCAGGGATGGGGACTCCACCATTCCCAGTCCCAATGCCTGATCACCTTTTCCATGAAAAAAGAAAATCCCAATATCCATCCTAAACCTCTCCTGGCACAGCTTGAGGTTGTTTCCTCTCATCCTGTTCTCTGGGAGCACAGCCTGACCCCCTCTGGCTGCCCTCTCCTATCAGGGAGATCTTTTTATCTGTGAAATGAGAATTAAACCAGCTAATTTTGGTAACCTGGAGCTTGCTGTTATTTTTGCAGCAGTTGTGGGCTCCATTTATTGATGGGTGCAAATTTCTGGTCAAATAATGGCTTAGACAAGCTAACATTATAGGTATTATTTTTAATTAACTTGTGCTGAGGCATGTGTTTCACTTTTAATTCAAGTGTCAGGTTTGTGAAGTCTGTTTCTCATCATGCTTAAGGTTAAAATATTAGGTCACCAGAAGAAAGAACTATTTGAGGCACAGAAGACAAATTAAATGTTAGGAGGAAGGAGAGGGGAGGGAGGAGCAGAAATAGAGCTGTGACTCCAGAAAATAAGGGAAGGCAGGAAAGAGTTAGGGAGAGATAAAATAGGCTGAAATTCGTTTTGTGGGGTTCAATATTGCAGGCTTTTCTGTCAGTTTGAAGAGTTCAAAGCTGCATTTGCAATGTCCTGATACCCAGGAAGGATTGGGATGTTGCTTTCTAGAACACCAGAATCTGAATTTTCAGAATTTAGGGCTGGGCAACCTTCTCAAGTCTAACAAAAATGTGCATAATTGGGCCTTAAATTCTGAATATTCCCTCCCAGCTAGGAGGGATTTGGACAAAAACCTGAAGGATGTGGCCGAGCCTTAAAGGAATTCTCTTCCCTTGGCCTTGGTGTCCAGTTCCCAGCAGTGTGTGGGACATGGATGAGGATGGGATGGGATGGGCTCCAGCCCCTTCCATCCCCTCCCAAGGCCCCTCAGTCCCTCAACCACAGGGTCTGGGATCACTCAGAGCAGGGCAGCTGCAGATTTATGGGATTTTGTTGGGATCCATCCTTTTTGGGATGAAGGACTGGCAGCCCCAGCCCAAGCTGGAGCTCCGTGCCCGGTGAGAGGTGGGCGAGGGTGGGTGAGACCCCCGTGGCTCCAGGAGGGAATCCAGCAGGATGAGGGGGTTTTTCTGGGGGTTTTCTCCTCTGAGAGAGGAGGCAACATTCAGCAGGTGTTGTCTTATCCCTCTTGACTGCTCCTCAAAAATATTTCACCTTTTTTTCCCCCCTCTGCATTTAAAACTTGGACGGGCTGAGCTTCCAAAGGTGCCCTGACGATGGCTCTGTCAAACAAAGCACCAGTGCCAGGAGTTCTGCCATTGCCAGAACTCTGCAGATCTGATTTGCAGTTCATCCTGAGTGATGGTGTCAGGAATCTGCCAGGAACATCCAAGCCCTGCTCCCAAGGCTTTCCCCTAAGCAGCTGCAGCTGCTGCGCCACCCCACCTGCAGGAGCTGTGTCAGCAAAGGGACATTTAGGAGGAAAAAACATCCCTGCAGCTGAACCTCCAGGCTGATTGACTGAGTTTTGATCAATACTTAGCTCTAATTTGTGGCCCTAACATGGCCTCAGTGCTGGCCTGGGCTCCCTGCTGCCATCCCGCTGCAAATCCATTCAGCCAGCATCCCAAACCCACAGGAATTCTGGATTATTTATCCATACCTGGATTGGAGGCATCATTCAAAGCAGCCATCAGCCTGAGCAGAGAGGTAACAACTAAGTAAAGCCATTCCTTCAGCAGATTTTATTTATTTATTTATTAAATTATTTAATTATTAATTTTTTTTAAATCTTAGAGTCCTAGAATGGTTTGGGTTGAGGAGGACATTAAAGATCATTTTATTCCAACCTCTGCCAGAAGCAGGGACACCTTCCGCTATCCCAGGCTGTATTATTATTATTATTATTATTATTATTATTATTATTATTATTATTATTATTATTATTATTATTATTATTATTATTATTATTATTATTATTATTCAGAGGTGCTATGGGACTCTATAATGATGTCAAAGCACAGCATAATGAATTTTTTACTGTCTGCCTCTGCTTTCCCAGTGACCCATTTCAGTCCTGGCTGCCCTGTGCCTTTCAAGGGGTGTCAAACAGCAACAGCTTTTATTCCCCAGAATTTTTCCCTAAATTACACAATGATGTGGAGGTCTGGGCAGTTCTCTTCTCTTTGCAAAGTGAAATGCAGAAATTTGCTGAAATATTACTGTGAAACAGAGCCAAGGTGTTCCCATTTTCCAAGTGAGGCACAAGGAGCTGGGTTTTGCTCTTTGGAAAGTATGAGGGAATTTTATTCATCTGTTTGCTTTAAGGGAGATCTGCCAAGTCAAAACCCTTTAATTTCATCCTGTGTGAAGCTGGAACAGAAGAAGGGAACAAAATATAAATTATTTAACAATGTACAAATAATTTATACAGAGAGGGGGCACGGGGTGTACGTAACCATAAAAATAATTTATTACTACACCTTGTAATTAATGATAAGACAAAATGTCTTTCACTTTGTCAGTGAAAAAAATGTCTGCAGTCTTCACCCAGAGCCAAAACTTCTCCATGTCCACTTGGTAGATCTGGGAGATAATTCAACATTGATTCGCTTTTGCTCTTCAGATTGGTTAATTCTCATAAATCAACTTTCTCTGCATGTACACCTCAATTCATGCTGGCTTTGGGGACACTCAGAGCATTTGGGACTTTGTCTTGCCTTGCTCTGTTCTCTCCTTTGGCCACTTTTGCTCAAGATACCCAAATTAGTCCTGTATTTATGATTCTTTCTTGCAGGGTACTCATTTAAATCCTTCTTAAGGCAAGAAAGGAAAGGAAAAAGGAAAGGAAAGGAAATCCACGGGGTGTGGTAGGAATGACCACACAATTACAGCATCTCTGGAATATGCTTTTTTAATATACTGGATTGTAAAATTAAACACAACATGATCTCACAGGTTCAGTTTTTCTATCAATATATGAAATTCTTCTAAATGAACTCACATGAAAGCCTGGCTACAAAGCTTTTGCTGAACTGAGTCCCTGGACTTGTTGTTGGCATTTGCTGGAAATGTTGTTTAAATCTGGGCAATTTCTGGTAACTTAGAAAAAGGCTGGCAAAGAAAATTCAGGATGTTGGGAAGCGGAGTTTTCCAGAGAACTTTGGTTTGTGTTCAGGAACCAGTTGCAGAGGAGGTGGTGCCACGCAGCCCCTCCAGGCTCAGTGTGAACCAAGAAAATCAATATTGCAATGTGATTGTTGGTGTTTCTCCGCATGGGGATGCCCAAAAAGCTGCAGAGGCAGAAATTCTGCCCCGTTTCAGAAAGGAGCTGCCCTGGGAGGGGGAGCAGCCTCTGCATTCGCTGGAGTCTCACAGCAGGAGCAGCTGAGATAGGGATGGAAACAGAGAATGGGCTGGGCTGGGGGGGATCCTAAAGAGATTTTGGCTGTGGACACCCTTCAAAGCTCCTGCTTGGGTTTCTGTGAGTTTGAGCAATGAGATCCTCAGGGACACCTGAGCACAGTGTGAATTCATCCTTGGTGCTGTTATCACAGCGAGCCGGAGCTGCTGCCACAGGGGAGGTGCAGCAGGATCCAAAAGCAGTGGGCCAGCTCCAGAATAAACACCCAGGCTGGAAATACTGACAGAGTGAAACAGAAAACAGAGTGGAAACCAAATCTGAACAGGAAGAATCTGAACAGTGCTGTGTCACCTGTTGGTCATTAAAATCCAGCTCTTGGTCCTTCACCCCGTGCTCAGAGGGGCCCAGGGGTGCAGGCAGGGCAAGGAACAGGAACCTCTTGGAGCCTGGGTGCTGAGAATTTCAGACTTTCTGTGCTGCCAGGCACTGGCCCCCAAGAGAAAAACACTGCACTGACCTGAGGCTGTGGAGAAAACTTCCAAAATTAAATGACTGAACTGGGATTGTGAGTGTGGAGTTTGAATAGAAGTGTGTGAGATAACATGGTGGGAAACTTAGAGTTTAAGTTTTATATATTTATTAAATTGATTTCATTTAAAATTTAACATTATATTCAAAATTTACTTATTTATTTAAACTGAGAGTTTTACATTTTATATATTAATAGAATAATAGAGTTTAAAGTTTTATATATTAGTAGAATACTAGGTATATATAGTAATATATATCTATTATATATAATATAAATATAATATATATTATATATTACAATAATATTATATATAATATGTTATATATTATAATAATATTATATAATATATATAATATATTATATATTTTATATATTATTAATAATGTAATATATTATATATTATTATACGATATATTATATATATATTAATATATAAGATGGAGGTTTTGGGGCAGGGGCTGGTCCTTCATCTTCACTTTCTTCTTTACCTTCTTCATCTTTTTCTTCACCTTCTTCTCCATGGGTTTGGGTGGTTTTGTGTAATTGGATAAAAAAGTCCACATTGCAGGCACGGCTGGTTGGTTATTGGGTTAAAAGTAAAAATAATTCAGGTGTCATTTCTTAATTGGACAGTTTATCCTCAAAAGGCCTTGCAGAGAGAGAGATGGGGCTCCATTTTCAGTTGGTGAGAGTGAAGTGCTGCAGAAGTCAGGGTTTGTGAGACTGTGACAGAGATAAGAACTAACAAACATCTGAGTCCCAGCAAGAAATTCCATCTTGTGCATTTAATCCCTGGCAAAAAAGAAGCAAAGCCTGCGCAGGAGTCAGGTGTGGGGCAGCTCCCAGAGCCCAAATCCTGGCCGTGCTGGGGATGGGATTGTTCCTGCCCTCCCCAGTCTGCGCAAGCGATTCGAGCCCATCCTCAGCCAGAAACGCCTCCAGCTTGCCCTGACTTCCAGTTCGTTGGGGCTTAATCAGGAGGATTGAAGCTCGGCTGTGTTAACACGTTAATTGCTGGGTCGGGCCTAATCTCCATGCTGCTGGAGCCAAAGGGACCTTTCCTTGAACGGGATCAGGAACAAGAAGCACAAACACATCGGAGCAGGGGTGAGGTGATTCCTCACACCGAGCAGGGGAGGGATGCCCAGCACGGACTGTGGGAAAGGAATGCGGGCTCAGCCGAGAAACTGAGAGCCTGTTTAAAGCCAAAAACTGATAATAACTGTGTTTAAAGCCAAAAACCGATAATAACTGTGTTTAAAGCCAAAAACCGATTGGTAGATGTGTCTAAAGCCAAAAACTGATAGGTGTGTTAAAAACCAAAAACAAATAGGTGTGTTTAAAACCAAAACCTGCTGGGTTTGAAACCAAAAACTGATAGGTATATTTAAAACCAAAAACCGATCACTGAGTTTGAAACCAAAAACTGATAGGTGTGTTTAAAGCTAAAAATCGATTGCTGTGTTTAAAACCAAAAAGTGATAGGTGTGTTTAAAGCCAAAATCCGATGGCTGTGTTCAAAACCAAACCCCGATTGCTGTGTTTAAAACCAAAAAGGGATAGGTGTGTTTAAAGCCAAAAGCTGATAGGTGTGTTTAAAGCCAAAAAGTGATCGGTGCGTTCAAAGCCAAAAAGTGATTGCTGTGTTCAAAACCAAAACCCGATTGCTGTGTTTAAAACCAAAACCTGATAGGTGTGTTTAAAGCCAAACCTGATAACAGCTGTGTTTAAAGCCAAAAGCTGATAGGTGTGTTTGAAGCCAAAGCCCGATGTCTGTGCTTAAAGCCAAAGCTGAAAGCAGCCGTGTTTAAAGGCAGAGCGCTGCCAGGGGGCAGCAGGAGGCGGGGAATGCGTTCGAGCTGCAGCATCCCTCGTGCTCCTCTGGGTTTGGATGGGCTCGGTGGAATGTCTGGGAAGCACAGGGTGATCACCCCGGCAGCATCTGTTCGGTGGGAAAGGGTTTGGAGAGCTGCGGCTGCCCCCAGACCCGCTCTGTTGTGGGGAGCAGTGGCTCGGAGCTGCTGCTCCACGGGGGACCCTCCCGGCCCTTTCTGTGTCCTGGGCACCGCGGGGTCTCGGGGTCCCTCTGTCCTACCCTGATGCTCCTGTTCCTTTCATTTGTTTGACCCTTCTGCCCCATTACGGGGCTGATTTCCAAAACAATCCCAAGTAGTTCCTGCTCCTCAGGAGCTTCTAATCCGCTGTTTTCCCTGTGGGAATTCCCTGGATGCAGCCCCAGGGCAGAGCTGGTGCCATCCTGGCCCTTCCTCTTTACTCTAATCTTCCCCTCCTGGGATTTTCTGCCAAATCCCGTTCCACGGGGCATTTCCAGACAGGTGAGCTGGTGTCCCTGCTCACTGCCCATCGTTGGGGGAGCCTTCCGTGCAGTCCCTGAGTGAAATTCCATGATAAATTTATCCTGGAGCAAAGGAGGCTCAGGGGGCCCCTGTGTCTCTGCACAGCCCCTGCCAGGAGGGGTTTGGGATCTGCTCCCAGGAACAGCAACAGGAGGAGAGGGAACAGCCTCAGGCTGGGCCAGGGGAGCTCAGGGTGGAGATTTGGGAATTTCCTTTACAGAAAAGGTGGTCAGATTTGGGCACAGGGGTGCCCAATTCCTCCCCATCCCTGGAGGAATTTACCATCCCTGTGGATGTGGCACTTGGGGACGTGGTCCGTGGTGGCCCTGGCAGTGCTGGGGAACGATCGAACTGAATCTTAGTGGACTTTTCCAACTTTAAGGATTTTATGATGCTATAATTCCAGAAAAAATAATAAACTAATAGTTGATTATAACTAATTAATTATATCCTATCTGGGCATTTAATGATGAGAAGATGAACTGAACTCCAGAGCCTGCAGTCGCTGTTGGGGTTTTTTAAGCTCAGGTTTCAGTTTTTCTCTTCAAGACCCAACAGAATAAAAATATTGTCACCAGAGCTGACTCCCTGCAGGAACCAAGGCTGTGGTTGTGGATCCCTGCTTGCAGCTCAGGTGTCTTTGTTACCTGAATCCCCGAGGCACCTCAGCCTTCCCTGGGGCTGGTAATGAAGAGTTTAATTGTCAGTTAAAGGTTGTGCTTTTGCAACCCAGCTTCCAAGGTGCTTGGGAATACCTCAGGAACATCATGCAGGGGAACCTGGACTCTTTCCCACCGATTTCCCAGTGCTGAGGTGGCTGTGGAGGAGGTTTCACAGAATTCACAGAGTGACTGGGTTGGAAGAGACCTCCAAGATCATCGAGTCCAGCCCAGCCCCAGCACCCCAACTCAACCCTGGCACCCAGTGCCACATCCAGGCTTTGTTAAACACACCCAGGCATGAGGACTCCACCACCTCTCCGGGCAGCCATTCCAGAACTTTATCACCTTTCTGGAAAATCTTTTTCCTGATATCCAACCTGTATTTCCCTTGGTGCAGCTCGAGGCTGTGTGCTCTGGTTGTGTCAGTGCTGCTGGAGAAAGAGCCCAGCCCCAGCTGAGCACAGGCACCTTTCAGGAGCTGTGCAGAGTGATGGGGGCAGCCCTGAGTCTCCTTTTCTCCAGGCTGAGCACCCCCAGCTCCCTCAGGGGTTCCTCTCAGGGTTTGTGTTCCCAGCCCCCGTTTCCATCTCTCCCATCCCTCTTTCCCACCCCTCTCCTTCACACTCATAAATTACTGCGCTTAATCCGCGGGGTTTGGCTTCTCCCTGAAGCTCTGCGGGAATCCCGGGATGCTGCTGGGGAGCCCGGGGGGTGTTTGGGATGCCCTGGAAGGCGATCCCAGCGCTTGTTCCCGTTAATCCCATTAGCTGCCGCTGGCCGCGGTGACGGGAGCGGAGCGGCCGCTGCCCCCGCGCAGCGCACAAAGAACGGGCGGCTTCAAAGAGCCCCCCGGGATTTGCATTTCCAAGCTCCCACAGCCAAGGTCTTCAGGACGGGATGAAAGTGGCTTTTGTTAAACTTAATGGCAGAGTTGATTAAAAAAAAAAGCTCTGATTTTTCCCTTATTAAGGCGTGGTGTGATTCCGCTGTTGGGTTTTTGCCATCTGGGGGAGGGAGAATTCCGCACACAAAGGGAGTAACCTGTTCTCTACCCGGCTGTCATCATCCCTAGGGGTATTCCACTATCATTTATCCCACTTTGAGAGCCATGGCTGGGCTGGGCAGGACTAACAAAGAAAATATCAGCAAATTTTCATTAAGCTCCTCGTTTTTTGCTGGGAGCTCAAGCAGAGCCGAGGTGTCTGTCCAGAAAGTTCATCCCAGAAATCTCAGTGCAAAATATCTGCCAGTGGATCCTAAAGGAAGGGATTGAAAGGGCTGATTCATGCAGTTGGGATTTCAGGGTTCATGTACTCAAACCCCTCCTCAACACCCCACTGAAACTGTTCAGTGCTGAATATTCAAAATACCCAGTGTCTGCCTGGGTCTTCAGCAATTTCCTCTCTTTGATTTGTTTGAAGAGCATTGGCAAATAATTTCCCATCTGGATTTCTGGATTAAATGTCTCCTATATTGCCTAAAAGAAAGCACCAGATGAAAGAAATGCATCTGTAGAACTCCTGTCTCAGTTTTGGTTCTGGTTTAGCACTAAATGTTGCCACACGCAGAAGGCTGAGCAAACATTTCCTATTTCCAGGGTATCGGTGCTGGCAGAGGTTGGATTTTCTATATACACTTTAAATTCTGCCTGCATGACTCTTCCTGCTGTGTTTATCAATATTAAGCACAAGCTTGGTTCAAAAATAGAAAACTATGTGTTAGCTGCTTTAAATAAACATCAATCCTATTTTTCCAGGCAGTTTATATTTCTCTTCTAATCAAGGCTGGGTGTATTTCTGAGCAGAGCCTTAAAAGCACTCATTTCATACAACATTAATGTGTATTTTGGCTAAGCTGAAATGCCACTTTTTACCAGGCAGATGAAAGGGGTCTATTTAAACAAACAAATACTCAAGATCTTGTTGAAGAGAATGAAATAATCCTAATTGTTTTCAACATTTTGCAGTCACCTTTTTGTGTTTCTGGCTGTTTCAGGGATGAGTATGAGGAGGATGGGTTTTGCCAGCCCTACAGGGGCATCGCCTGTGCCCGCTTCATTGGCAACAGAACCATCTACATGGAGTCCCTGCACATGCAGGGGGAGATAGAAAATCAGATTACAGGTGGGTAAAAACACCTTGGCTGCTTCCCTACCCAGCTGTCTGCTCCCAAAAAGCTGCTGGATTTTTATAAACAGTGATGTTGTTTTGCTTTGCTTTATTCCCTCCTGCTATGAGCTCGTCTGAGGGTCTCTGCTCCTCCAGCTCCCCCCAAAACATCTGAAAAAAAAAGATTTTTCAAGGACGAGGAGCTGTGTGTTTACAGCTTCTGGGAGACTCAGTGCTGCTTTACCCCAGCAGGTTTTGAAAGCAAAGGGGGGACAAACTTTAATTGATTTTACATGGCTGGAATAATTTAGGTGCTGGGAAGGGCTGCATAAATAATCCAGCAAGCAGTATTATTCCTTTGGATTTAGGGGAGAACCAGTTGCCATTATTTTTGTGGGATGTGCTGATGGGGTTGCTGAATTCATAGATATCATAGATACCATGATATTCTCTATTTTTTATATAAATTAACTTGGTCTGATCCTAGGCCTGGTAATCATCTCTATATTCAGATTTCTTTTTCCTTGCTGTCAGAATATCCCAAATTTCTCTTTTCCTTTTGTCTCCAAGCACTGTCAGCATTGCAAAAAAAGGCTTCATTTCCCCAAGAAGGGCAATGTGGAGCCACCAGTTCATAATCTTCCAGCATTTCGTTTGAAAAGTTATTTGGGATTGCATTGGGATTGTCACCTTCATGAAGGAACTGATGCAGGAATTAGGGGGTTACCTGTTGGGCTTCCAAATATTACATGAATCTTTAAATTATTCTAAGTTATTTGGGAGGAAAAAAGGAATAATTAAAGGAATAATTATGTTTGGGGGGTTGGGTAATGAGCTTAGCATTAATCCCATGATGAAAACCTGATGTATTTTCCTTGTCAGTGAAATCAGCATGGTTAATAACTTCCAGTGTAATTAGTGCTGTGCATTCCTGCTCATCACCTGCACAGCTGCAGTGGGGAGTGAGGGTTTTTCTCAGGGAAAAGGTTCCCAAGCCCAGGGAAAAGGTTCCCAAGCCAAACCCCTGTGTTTTTTTCCAGCTGCCTTCACCATGATCGGCACCTCCAGCCACCTGTCAGACAAGTGCTCCCAGTTTGCCATCCCCTCCTTGTGCCACTACGCCTTCCCCTACTGCGACGAGACCTCCTCTGTCCCCAAGCCGCGGGACCTGTGCCGGGATGAGTGTGAGATCCTGGAGAACGTGCTGTGCCAGACCGAGTACATCTTTGCCAGGTCCAACCCCATGATCCTGATGAGGCTCAAGCTGCCCAACTGCGAAGATCTGCCCCAGCCCGACAGCCCTGAGGCCGTCAACTGCATCCGCATCGGCATTCCCATGGCCGACCCCATCAACAAGAGTGAGTGCTGAGTGCCTGCTTTGCCATGGTGCCTGGCTTAAGGAAGGCAGGAGCCTCCCCTGAAATGGAGAATGTGAACCCCCTTCCTCCTCCAAATTGCTATAAATTTCAAGTTAAGGGCCTCTCAGGCAACAAATATGGGAGCAGGAAATAACAGTTCTCTAATAGAGAAGAAAATAAAAAGATAAAATAAACAATGCAGTAAACTAAAACAACACTGACAGAGTCAGAACACAACCTGACACCCTGTGGGTCAGGGTGTTGGTAGCAATCCCATTGGAATTGTGGCTGCAGTCCTCCTGGAGTGTCAGAGGTGGTTCCCTGTAGAAGGGTGGAGTCTTCCTCTGAAGATCCAGGGCAAGAGGCAGCTGCTGTTCCTCTGGGAAATCCAGTGCAGAAGCTGTGCTGGTGTTCCAGAATATCCAGATTATATCCAGGCAGGAATGCTTGGCTGGTGTTCCAGAATCTCAGATTATATCCAGGCAGGAATGCTTGGCTGCTGTTCCTGAATCTCAGATTATATCCAGGCAGGAATGCTTGGCTGGTGTCCCAGAATCTCCAGATTATATCCAGGCAGGAATGCTTGGCTGGTGTTCCAGAATCTCCAGATTATATCCAGGCAGGAATGCTTGGCTGCTGTTCCTGAATCTCAGATTATATCCAGGCAGGAATGCTTGGCTGCTGTTCCTGAATCTCAGATTATATCCAGGCAGGAATGCTTGGCTGGTGTCCCAGAATCTCCAGATTATATCTGGGTAGGAATGCTTGGCTGGTGTCCCAGAATCTGCAGATTATATCCAGGCAGGAATGCTTGGCTGGTGTTCCAGAATCTCCAGATTATATCCAGGCAGGAATGCTTGGCTGGTGTCCCAGAATCTCCAAATTATATCTGGGTAGGAATGCTTGGCTGGTGTTCCAGAATCTCCAGATTATATCCAGGTAGGAATGCTTGGCTGCTGTTCCAGAATCTCCAGATTATATCTGGGTAGGAATGCTTGGCTGCTGTTCCAGAATCTCCAGATTATATCCAGGCAGGAATGCTGGGCTGGTGTTCCAGAATCTCAGATTATATCCAGGCAGGAATGCTGGGCTGGTGTCCCAGAATCTGCAGATTATATCCAGGCAGGAATGCTTGGCTCCTCCCTCTGGGCTCACATCTCCCAGTGGGATGCTGCAGTTCTTATCAGCCATGCAGGGACATTCCATAGCTGTTATCAGCAGGTGTCTCCCCAGAGGGAGGAGTGGCTGTGGAAGAGATAAGGCAAACTGCCCACTTAACAGAAGACAACTGCCATCCAGATGGCAAATAGAATACATCTTGCCTTGTTTGTCCTTCAGACACAAACGAAGAGTGGCTTTGTCTTGTGTTGTCTTTGCAGATCACAGGTGCTACAACAGCACGGGCGTGGATTACCGGGGCACGGTGAGCGTGACGCGCTCGGGGCGGCAGTGCCAGCCCTGGAACTCGCAGTACCCCCACACCCACACCTTCACTGCTGCCAGGTACCCCGAGCTCAACGGGGGCCACTCCTACTGCAGGAACCCTGGCAACCAGAAGGACGCCCCGTGGTGCTTCACCCTGGATGAGAACCTCAAGTCAGAGCTCTGCGATGTCCCAGCCTGTGGTAATGCCTGACCCGGTGTGGGCTGGAGCTGGGGGAAAGGGGATGGGTTTTGGTGCCTTGTGCAGGCTGCCCTGGAGCAGAGGCTGGGCAGAGCTCCAGAATAAAGCAGGGATTCATTCAAAGGAATGGATCTCCCCAATGGATCCACCTCGGGCAACACCCAAGATGAACCAAAATGGCCCCAAAATGCACGAGCGGGCACGGGCTCTGTCCCTGGGATCAGTTCTGCTCCATTTGCACCTTGCAGTTCATTGTCCCATTCCAGCTTTAGCCCCTGCAGTCCCACCCTGCTTGTTTTTCTCTCTCCAGCCCATGGGGTTTGTGCTCTTGGGCTGAGATTTGGATCATTTGTCCTTGGTGCCCAGCTGGAGCAGGAATTGTTTTGTCTCCCTGCTCTGTGCACAGAGCTCAGCATCCCCTGATGTGAGCCCAGCCCCACACACTAAAGCAGCACAGAATGGGAAAATAGAAAAGCCAAACCTGAGGCATCAGTTTGGTGCACAAAATGTTTGTAGGAAAGGCTGGCTGGCCCTGCTCCCAGGACACCTTTGAGCACTTGCTGCCACTGCAGTGACAAAGTGGTGGCATGAAAATAATTTCCTGGGGAATGGCTGTGCACTGCCAGCTCAGGTGTTCCTGACTGTCCAGGTTGTTGTTCCAATCAATACAACTCCTTAGGCCAAATTAAACCATAGAAACATGGAATTGTTTAGGTTGGAAAAGCCCTCCAAGGTCATCAAGTCCAACAACCTCCAGCACTGCCAAGGCCACCACTGCCCCATGTCCCCAAGTGCCACATCCACACATTCAAATGCCTTTTAAAGTCCCTTTTAAGACCCCACCACTGCTCTGGGCAGCTGTGCCAGGCTGGACAACCCTTTCAGTGAAGAAATTTTCCTAAATACCCAATCTCAGTCTCCTCTGGTGTAACTTGGGGCCGTTCCCTCTGCTCCTGTCCCTGTTCCCTGGAGCAGAGCCCGACCCCCCCGGCTGTGCCCTCCTGGCAGGAGCTGTGCAGAGCCACAAGGGCCCCCTGAGCCTCCTCTGCTCCAGGCTGAGCCCCTGCCCAGCCTTTTTCCCTTCCCTGGACACGCTCCAGCCCCTCCATGGCTTTCTTCTTGTGGGGGGCCCAAAAACAGGGAGAGGGTTTGAGATGCACATGATAGAGGCCAGACTATCTGCCTTCCCCCTGATCTACCCTTTCAGTAAGAACATGATTTAGATCCCATTTTGGCATCGATTCCATCTTTCCATTAATTGAAAAAGACTTTGGAGCAGACTCAGAACATGTCTCCCTGCAGGAATGTTCATAACCATAACCAGAAAAAATGTGATTTGGTTCTGGCTCTGGAGCAGGAACATCAAAGGTATCTCGTTTCCAAGGGGAAAGGTAAATGTTACTGTGACAACTTGTAGGCAGCATCAAATTTGGTGTGAAACTTTGAATTTCCACAACATCTCTGGGTGGATTTCTGGCATGTCCATGCAAATAGCTGTGGTTTTTTTCTTGGCCTGTTATCAATATTGTTATTTCTACATGCAGATAAAACAATTAGGACCCATTTGTTCTGGTCTTCCATTCACTTCCCCCCAGCTCTCTGAAAAGCAGAATCAAATGAGAGCTGAATCTCCTTTTTTGTTCATTTTGCAAACCCAAAATGCAGCCAGGGCAGTTCTATAAACACAAATTTCAAATCCATTTAAGAGGACCTGGCAATGCCACCTCTATTTTTGACACAAGGCCTGAGCTGCGTTGGCAGTGCTGGTTTAGGAGTTGGACTTGCTGATCTCTGATGGCTTTTCTGTAATTTCCCCCACACTTTTTGAGTCCTGTACCTCTTCTGCTGTTATTGCAACAGGAATAACAAAAAGCTATCCTGAAGATTCCTGTGCCAGTCCCCTCTAGATGGGCTCTGAGGTGCCAGGCCTGCCTCAGGCTTTTGATCTGGGATACCAGGACTCTTTTGGAGCCAAACTCTGATTTTCAGGCTTTGCTTGATAATAACTGAGATAGGCTGGCTATGGGCTGGAGAATTCCTGACAAAGTTTTTAATTGCCAAAACCTCTCACTGCTGCCTTACTTAAATGGTTGTTCTGTGGCTTTATTATTCTAAATACAAGCAGGGCTGGATCAGGTGAGCAGTAATTGAATTGTTAAGTGCTAATCTGCATATTAAAACCAGAATACTGTGTGGGACTTGCATTCTGCTGGTTTTGCACTGGCTGAAAGAGCCATTTCAGGCCTGTTTTAATCAGCATTGTGCATTCTGCCCCACCAGGACATGCCTAGATGGGAAATGGATTTAATTAGGGTGGCTCCCAAGAAGCTCATTAACCTAATGAGGCTTCACGGTGGGGGCTGCTACTTAATAAGAATAATAATTGCCTTTGACTGGAATAGCTCAGGTGATGAACTGGTGCCCAGGTCTCCCTCTGCCTCGTGCTGCTGCTTTCTTTTCCTTTCTTCAACTGTATCTCACAAGCTGTGAGAGATTTGTTTCATCAAAGTTTGTCAACCTGATTGCAGGGAGAGGTGAAACACGGGGTAATTCGAGCATGAGGCTTAGCAAAGCCCAGCCTAAGAAGGTTGGGAAGGGCAGTGTGTGAATCCCTACCTCTCTGGGAACAGGGAAAACGCCATGGGGGTGGTGCTTTAGTCCCGTCTCCTTTCCCAAAGGCTGGAGGAATATTTGGGCTACCTCTCCTCTCAATTAAAAACCAGATGGCACAACTTAATCTGAAAGGAATGATCAGAGAGGACGTGAGGGGAGCAGAGGACAGCGTGAGCTGAAAGAGGAGAGGGGTTATGCAAAGTGACATCCAGAACCATTTGAACTTTGCCTCTGTCACAATTTGAGTCGAGCCCAAGCTTCAGATCAAGTTCATGTTTAATGAAGTGCATAAAAGAGATCTGTGTGGGCCGCTAAGCACTTGTACAAATCCAGCCTGGAAAACACAGACAAACAAACTGGAGTGACCCTGCAGGGATAATAAAACATTCCCTGTTCTCCCAGGGTCCCCAAGGCAGCCCCAGGCATTCCCAAGTCCCTTGGAAACAGCCAGGGCTCCAGGGATCCTCCAGTCCCCTGGAGTGAGCGTGTTAATCCAGGTGTAATTCCACCCTAAGCCTTGGGAATGCTCCTGGGAAATGGCAGAGCAGGGAGGGCTCTGTGTGCCCTGCCTGGGGCACTCGGGAGGGGGATCTGTCCCTGTCCTTGTCCCTGTGCCCAGGATCTTGGGATGGAGGATCTGTCCCTGTCCCTGGGGCTCTAGGGATTTGGGATCTGTCCTTGTCCCTGTGCCTGAGGATCTTGGGATGGAGGATCTGTCCCTGTCCCTGGGGCTCTAGGGATTTGGGATCTGTCCTTGTCCCTGTGCCTGAGGATCTTGGGATGGAGGATCTGTCCCTGTCCTTGTCCCTGTGCCCAGGGATCTTGGGATGGAGGATCTGTCCCTGTCCTTGTCCCTGTGCCTAGGGATCTTGGGATGGAGGATCTGTCCCTGTCCTTGTCCCTGTGCCCAGGATCTTGGGATGGAGGATCTGTCCCTGTCCTTGTCCCTGTGCCTGAGGATCTTGGGATGGAGGATCTGTCCCTGTCCCTGTGCCTGGGGTGCTTGGGATGGAGGATCTGTCCCTGTCCCTGGGGCTCTAGGGATTTGGGATCTGTCCTTGTCCCTGTGCCTGAGGATCTTGGGATGGAGGATCTGTCCCTGTCCTTGTCCCTGTGCCCAGGGATCTTGGGATGGAGGATCTGTCCCTGTCCTTGTCCCTGTGCCCAGGGATCTTGGGATGGAGGATCTGTCCCTGTCCTTGTCCCTGTGCCCAGGGTATTCAGGAGAGGGATGTATTCCTGTCCCTGGGGCTCTCAGATTTGGGATCTGTCCCTGTCCCTGGGGCTCTCAGGATGGGGGATCTGTCCCTGTCCCTGGGGCTCTCGGATTTGGGATCTGTCCCTGTCCCCCCGTGGGGCTGCCTGAGCTCCTCCCAAAGCCTCTCCCCTCTCCCACATCTCCCAGCCCAGGGATGCAGGGCTGGGTGTCCTGGGCAGTGGCAAAGAGGGATCCAGAATATTTCCAAAATGCCCTGGGAAGAGCCCTGAGAGGGAGCAGGGGTTGCAGGGAGCCTTTGGGCTGTGTTACACCATCCTCCTTCCCAGCTCTTCTGGATTCCTCCCTTTTATCCCAGCTCTCCTGACACCTCACACTGCTTGCCTGGTTCTGCTTGTACTGAGCTGTTCTTTTTTCACCTCCATCTGCTTGCATCCATTCCTTTTTGGTGGAAAGGGGTTGGTTGAACCTTTAAAGGGAGACAGCTCAATCCAGACTGTTCTCCTTTAAATTGTCTCAAACCAAGACACAAAATAAGGAGATTGTATTCCCACCAGAGCTTTTCCTGGAATCACAGAATGCTTGGAAAGGACCTTAAAAATCATTTAGCTCCAACTCCCTGCCAGGGGAAGGGGCACATCCCACAAGCTTCTTCCATAAGATGTTTTAGAAATTCCATTTTCTGTGGGTCTGTGTCAGGCCATGACTTCATTTCAGCCCAAGCCAAGGCCACGTCTTTCCTGCCTATCAGTAGGTTTGACCTGGCAGGGACTGCTCCTGTGTGTTCTCACAGAACTGTTCCTCCACAAAATAATTTCTCCTTTTAATATTAATTGAATAAAACAGCATTCAAGGTGGATTTCAGCAAGATTAAAAGGATGTTTTATTATTTTTAACACTGTAGTTGACCCAGGGATATGTTTGACTCCGTGGGATGCTTCATTCCTTCTGGGTTCTTTTTTTTCCTTTCTGAACCAGATTACAAGGATTCCAAGGAGAAGAACAAAATGGAAATCCTGTACATCCTGGTGCCAAGTGTCACCATCCCCCTGGCCATAGCCTTGCTGTTCTTCTTCATCTGCATCTGTCGCAACAACCAGAAATCCTCGTCCCCTCCGGTGCAGAGGCAGCCCAAGCACGTCCGGGGGCAGAACGTGGAGATGTCCATGCTCAACGCCTACAAACCAAAGGTGAACCCTCGTTTCTGCTCCCACACCTGCAGCCAGGGAGGGAAATGCTTCAAACAACCCAGCACTGAGGCATTCAGGGGGTTTCCAGCCTGGGATTTGTGTGATTTCTGTGAGGGTTTTCTCAGCAGCAGCAGCAGCAGCGTGTGCTGGACCAAGGGGGGGATTCCTGTGTGTCAGCGTCTCTGGAGAAATAATGGAGTTTTTGTGGGATAAAGCAAGAAAGCCCTTCCTGAAGCATCTCCAAAACACCTCATTTAAGTGAGAGGGTAATGCAGGTAAAGATGTGGTTCAGCATTTCCTCAGGAGAGCTTTTCATGGCTGTGCTCAGTTCATCTGTCACCTTTCACTCAGCTCAAATCACCTTGGGAAAGATTTGTTCCTTGGGTTTTCAGGCTTCCCCATTCCCTCAGCTAAAAGCAGAAATGTCCAAAACAGCCTCAAAGCTCTGCCTGCAGCACAGCTCCTGCTGCTGCTGTTTGGCTTCAGCACAGCCCCACATCCAGGAAGAATTTTAAAAATCATCTTGATGGAAGTGTGACCAACCTTGTGTTCCTTTCTCCTGGTGGGACGTGCAGGCAGGGCAGGGCTGGAGGTGCCTCCTGCCATCCACAGGCACAGGAATGCCCTGGAAGAGCATTTCCCCTGTGTCCCACACCATGCCAAGGCTCCTGATCCTCAGGAGTCCCTTCCAACTCGGGATATTTTATGGTTCTTCAAGAACTTGATGGGCTTTGCTCCTTTGGAATTTGGTGGAATTTCTTTTAGAGTGAAAACCTGTATCTCAATCCCACACACACTGGCCTGGTGAATTTATCCTCATTTTCCTTGGAAGTTCCCAATTCCAGCTTTCCTGTACAGCTTGGAGTGGTTTTAGCTCAAAATGTTGGTAGCAGTAAAAAAGCATTTAATAAAGTCAGTGTCCAAACTGTATCTTGCATCCAACCTCCTGGAATATTTTGTTAAATTTGGGGTTGCCTCTTGCTCCTTGTTCTGCTGGGAATTGGGGGTTCAGGCCTGAAGATAATAGGAATGCCAGCATCCTTTTCTTGAGGATGCAATTCCCACTTTTCCTGCTGGCACTCACAGCACAGGAAAGCAGAAATTCCTGGAGATGTTTGCAAATATTGACCATTCTCTTTCCTTTCAATTTTCAAATCATGTGCTGCAGGAGTATTTTCATTTATTTATGCTAATTCAGGATTTTCCCACTGGGAAAGCCAGCTCTCCTTGTCTCCAGTGTTTTGATTGCCTTTCAAACAATATTTTCAAGGAAAGGAAATGGAATCTTATTTTGAAAATTGATGTCAGCTTTGGGTGAAAACACATTTAAGCTTCGAGCTCCCACTGAGGCAGTTGTTTGCTTGGATAAATAGGAATGTTAGCATTTCCTCCAGTTTTAAGGGACTTTAATTGCCTTCAAAAATATAATAAATTAGGGACATCTTGTCCTGGAGCTGAAGAAGAGGTGGAAGGGGTGGGTTTCCTTCTCCCTTTCCCCTGACCTGCTGCCTCTTGTGTATTTTACACTTCCCTACATTTTGGACACCCGTGTGTGACAAATACTTGTCAAACAAAAGCTGAGCAGATTTACAACTGCTCCACTCCAAATGAGCCCTTCCTGCCAAAACTTTATGACTTCATTTTCTTCCCCCAGTTTTCCACTCTGTTGGTTCAAACAGACGGACCCAGGCTCAGGTCAGACAGAGGTCATTTCACTTTCATTACTAAAATATAATTTACAATATGCCAGACCTAAACAAGTTTTAGCCTAAAGGATTTGGGTAATATAAACCATCTGTTCCTCAACAATATAGCTAATTTCCTGCCATCACTGTGCAGTCTACTGGGCTGCCTCCTTAAATGGCTTTACTATTATTATTATTATTATCATCATTATTATGATTATTAATGCAGTGTTTGTATAAAGTCATAAGTGATCAATACAATTAGAATTAATTCATGCAAAAACTGCTTTTTTCTATGATTATTTGAAACGTCAGGTTTTTTTCCCACATTGCCACTGGAAAGCTGGCCTTGCATGATTTCAGGAATGCAAACGCCAATGTTTGCACTAATTTACAGAACCTAGATCCCAAACTCATTAACCTTAAATTACTACCTGTGGATTTACTGAGGGCCCTAAATGAGTGGGTTTGGGTGTTACAAGCACAAGTGGAAGTTGGGAATAATGCAGGTTCTTTATGGCCCAGGAGTGAATATCTGCACACCAAAGGGCAATAAATGTTTAAAAGGTTTGCCTTTCTCCTTTGAGAAACTCACTGTCAGCGTTTCAGGATGGAACAGAAAAGTGGCAACAGACACAGACTCTGCTGTACCTGGAAGGGTTAACAGCAAAGTCAAGGGAAAATTGGCTACAAGAACATGGTTTTTAAAACAAAATCATTTTTTCCTGCTAAAACTCCAGGCCCTGGCCCAGAAAACACTTCAGCATGGACCTCTTAGAGCATGGGAATTGCCTCAGTTCCTGAAATTAGTCACATTCAATTGGAAGTACAGGAATGCCCAAGGCCAAATGCTGAGATGCTGATGGTTCCTGGGTATATTTGGATCCAATTCTTGTTGTATCTGACCTTGTGGAGAGGATGGAAGGGAATTCTTTTTGTTACCTTTGGGAGCATGCTGATCCCATTTGGATCCCGGTGATCCCGTTTGGATCCCGGTGATCCTGTTTGGTTCCCGATGCCCCTCGGGCTGTGCCTGCCACCAGGGGGATCACTGCTCCTGTGTCCTCCTCCTTGGCTCCCACACATCCTGCACCAAGAGATTTCCCTTTAAAAAGGCCATTTTCAGTCCTGACCTGTTCTTGGTGTTTCTCTCACAGAGCAAAGCCAAGGAGCTGCCCCTCTCCGCCGTCCGCTTCATGGAGGAGCTGGGCGAGTGCGCTTTTGGGAAGATCTACAAGGGCCACCTCTACCTGCCGGGCATGGACCACGCCCAGCTGGTGGCCATCAAGACCCTCAAAGACTTCAACAACCCTCAGCAGTGGGCGGAATTCCAGCAGGAGGCGTCGCTGATGGCCGAGCTGCACCACCCCAACATTGTGTGCCTGCTGGGCTGCGTGACGCAGGAGCAGCCCGTGTGCCTCCTGTTCGAGTACACCAACCAGGGCGACCTGCACGAGTTCCTGGTGATGCGCTCGCCCCACTCGGACGTGGGCTGCAGCAGCGATGAGGACGGCACGGTCAAGTCCAGCCTGGACCACGGGGACTTCCTGCACATCGCCGTGCAGATCGCCGCCGGCATGGAGTACCTGGCCGGGCACTTCTTCGTGCACAAGGACCTGGCCGCCCGCAACATCCTGATCGGGGAGCAGCTCCACGTGAAGATCTCCGACCTGGGGCTCTCCAGGGAGATCTACTCGGCCGATTACTACAGGGTGCAGAACAAGTCCCTGCTGCCCATCCGCTGGATGCCCCCCGAGGCCATCATGTACGGCAAGTTCTCCTCCGACTCCGACATCTGGTCCTTCGGGGTGGTTTTGTGGGAAATATTCAGCTTCGGCCTCCAGCCCTACTATGGGTTCAGCAACCAGGAGGTGATCGAGATGATCCGGAAGCGCCAGCTGCTGCCGTGCTCCGAGGACTGTCCCCCCAGGATGTACAGCCTGATGACGGAGTGCTGGCACGACCTGCCCTCCCGCAGGCCGCGCTTCAAGGAGATCCACGCGCGCCTGCGCTCCTGGGAGGGCCTCTCCAGCCACACCAGCTCCACCACCCCCTCGGGCGGCAACGCCACCACCCAGACCACCTCGCTGAGCGCCAGCCCCGTCAGCAACCTCAGCAACCCCCGGTACCCCAACTACATGTTCCCGGCGCAGGGCATCCCCCAGGGCCAGCTGGCGGGGTTCATGGGGCCGCCACTGGCGCAGAACCAGCGCTACATCCCCATCAACGGGTTCCCCATCCCGCCGGGCTACGCCGCCTTCCCCGCGCCCCACTACGCCCCGCAGGCCGCCCCCAGGGTGATCCAGCACTGCCCCCCTCCCAAGAGCCGCTCGCCCAGCAGCGCCAGCGGCTCCACCAGCACGGGCCACGTCACCAGCCTGCCCTCGTCGGGCTCCAACCAGGAGGCCAACATTCCCCTGCTGTCCCACATGGCCATCCCCAGCCACCCGGCGGGCATGGGCATGACGGTGTTTGGCAACAAAACTCAAAAACCCTACAAAATGGACTCCAAGCAGTCTTCCCTGCTGGGGGACTCCAGCGTGCACGGACCCAACGACTCGGTGATCTCGGCGGAGTTGTAAATACGCGAGGCCTTTGTACAGAGAACCCTTCGGACGCAGACTCGGCGGGGGCAGGAGAGATGGGGTTTTTTTCCTATTCAGATATTTTATTGGAGGTCCTTTTCTGGTTGTTGGACAGATGTCGCAGCAAAGTGTCTTCTGTGAAGTTTCACTGCTCGCCAGGATGGGCAGGCACAGCCAGACAGATCCTCACGGTGGGAATCCCCAGCCTTGGCCACGATTCCCCAGGTGCCACCAACAACTCAAAGAGGGGCGGAGGGAATCTGAGGGGTTTTTTTAAAATAAAAACGTTTTATCCGATGCTTTTTCACAGCTTTTTGAAGCGTGGTTTGAATCACGGGAACTTTTTTGTAATACTGAAAACCATATTTTAATATTTGTCTCTTTTTTTAGGAGATGCAAAGATTCGGAGATCTGGGTGTGCAATTTCAGTGCCAATAGGGAAAATATTTGTAAATGTTGCGGTCGAGGATTGTGTTTCAAATGTGTGATCTGAGAGCTGAATCAGTTACTTCAGGTGGGATTTTGGTCTTTGGTTTGGTTGGGAGTCTGAGCTCAGATTCGTACCAAAAAATGTCATTTATGTGACAGCACAAATGCTGGAGTTATCAGCTTGCAGTCTACAAACCTCATCTGCTGCTGGCTGCTGAGGACAGCTGGAGCTCTTAAGGAATTGCCTTAAAGGAAATGAAATTAAAGGGCTTTAATTTCAGAACCTGAATCAACTTCTTCAAAGATAACATTTCATGATCTATTCGCTCAAGCAGGAATTTTATATCCTTTTGTTGCTATGCAACTGTGTAATGGAAAAGCGCCAAACCACAATTTTAGAGTGACAATCAGCTTTCCCAGGAATATTTATTGTGTCATTTCAGTGACTCTGACTCCAGTAACCCTGGAAAAAGGGAGGCTCACATTCCATCAGGCAGCAAATCCATCGATAGCAATTGTGTCTAATAATGTGAATTAGTGCTGATTTTCCACTTAGAAATGCACCATTTGTGTCATTAAAAAACCCATTCAGGTAGAACCAATCGAGATTCTTCATTTGAAACCACTTTAATGAGTTACACACGTGCTGTGTACGGTACATTTTCCACAGACTCTTTTTTTGTACTGAATAATATTTTTATTGTCCACAAAACCCAATCTTTTTGCTCAGTTGACAATGTTGTATAAAAGGACTATTTTTATCTTTTTTTGCACAAAAGTGTGATGATGTTTTTGTACAGCAGAAGTGAAAATACATCTCTGCATTTTATATCTTGGGGCTGTTTCTTTTGATTTTTACCCTGATGTAGATGTTCCTGAAATATATTATGGTGATACTCAGCCACTACCTTATACAAATATCTTTCTTTGTTTTCACTGCATGCGTTTAATCACTGTATTACTTGATGATTGAGTTATTAATTACGGGCATTTCAATTAGGCAAGCATGAAAAAAAAAATGTAATAACAAAGGCTATTTTATAATTGAGATATGTGCATTTTGTATTTCACGTGCCAGAGATGATATTAAACACTGATTATTTTATGCTGCTGTTTATTAAAACATTGTTTTACCACGAACACGTCGGCATTTCCTCCATCCTGAAGGATCCCTGGCTCCCAGTTTCCAGGGAAGCTGAGCTGCTATCAGCCAAGCATCCTTGGCTTTAACCAGGAATTTGGAATAACCAAATCCTTCAGGAGCAGCGGTGGGATCATAAAATGATCCCTCACACACTTTGTGGTTTTATGTTCAAACAGCTCAGGCTCAGTTTGAGGTTTCTCCTTTATTTCAAAGCTGGGTCCTTGAGGTCAGAGTATTTTTGGGTATGGAGCAGCTCTGAGCAGCACACCTGGAAAGCCTTGGGAGGACCTCTCCCTGCCCTCCCTCCCTCTCAGCTGGGAGATCTGGGAATTCTGAGGCTGAAATCATAGTCTGGCTCACACCTGATGCACAGGGAGGTGACACAGGGAGGCAGGAACTGGTGAGGTCATTATGGAAAAGAAATGCTGCCAGAAATGGAGGAGTCACTCCTCAGGTGGGAATGCAGACAGGGGATGAAAGCTGGCTTTGTGGCGAACAAAAGGAGAGGGGATATTCCAGATGCTAAACCATCATCCCTTCCTTCTTCAAGGAGAGAGCAGAGCCAGGGCTGTTGGAAATGCAGCAGCCTTGGCTGGATGGAGGAGCTCTGGAGGAGTGGGAATAAAACTCTGGATAAACGGCGTTCACTGAGCCTCCAGTCTGGACAAGCTCACCCCCTCCAGGCTGCTTGTGCTGCTGTGAAAGAGAATAAATATTTGCTGATGTAAAGACCACTGAGGCAGAGCCTGAAATGGGGATTTGGATCCTTTGTTCCCACAGAGGAGAGGCTGGGCTGGAATTCTGCATTCCCTGAGTTGAGAGGAAAAGGCCAGAGCTGCCTGTGCAGAAATGAGGGCTGGAAAGCTCAGAACTCACCAGGATTTGTGTTTACTCAAGGATCAGGTCAGGAGGGAATCTGTGCCTTGCTTTGTAGGAACAAGGATTCCCAGGAAGGTTTGGAAATCCTCGATCCCATTTCCTTGTCCTGTGGTCTGTGCTCACCAGGAGAGCCCTGAAACACCCCCAGCTCCAGCCTGCCAGGAGAACACTCCAAGCACAAACCCCTGCTGGATCCAAGGCTCTGCAATGTGGCCTTACCTCCCACATCCATTGGCTCTCATTCCTGCACACTCAGCAGGAGGAATTTGGCTTTTGGGTGGGATTCAGCCTCTTTGGGGTGCCTGAGCTTTGGCTTTGCCTCCTCCACACGGGGTCAGGGATGCAAAGGAGAGGCTTTGGCTTGGGAGGGACCTTCAATCCCACCCCATTCCATGGCAGGGACACCTCCCACTGTCCCAGGGTGTCCAGCCTGGCCTTGGGCACTGCAGGGATCCAGGGGCAGCCACAGCTGCTCTGGGAATTCCATCCCAGCCCCTCCCAGGGAACAATTCCTTCCCCAAATCCCGTTGGATTTCAGGGATTTGCTGGTGCAGCCCAAGCTCCCAGGTGGTTCTGCTGTGAGCACAGGGGCCATAAAGCAGAGTCCTAAGCCAGCAAAAAGAAACATTGGGATAGAGTTGCTCTAAAGAACATTTTTTGCACAACAGCACAATAATATTTTTTCAAAACCGCTAGACAAAAAAAAGAGTCAATTTTTCATTTGCAGAAAAATTTGACAGCATCTTTCTTGTGTATTTCAATATTTTAACCAGTGTTTCTTTATGAATTCATGGTTCTGTGGTCAGGGGGTGGAATGAGCAGCTGGTTCTGCTGCAGAACATCCATGGAAAAAAAGGGAAAATTCCCTTTCCATGGGCCTGGAGCCTCTCAAAGATGTGATGTCTGTGCAATCCAAGCAGCAATTTTTTATCTTGATGTGGTCTATCTTTTATAGGAGGAGAGGGAATATTGCCCCCCAGTTGGTCACTCTCCAGCCCACGGTATTTCTGCCTGTTTGATCTCCCCCAGATTAAAGTTCAGCCCATTGCAGGACAGTTTATATTGCTGAGGTAATAGAAAATTATTAAAAACAGAGAGAGACACAATATTGGGGCTGCACATCAAAAGCTCTTTAAGACAAAGGAGGGAAAATTGACTCAAAACTGGAATTATTGGAAGCATCTGTGGTGTCCTTTATTTCCCATTTAACAGTGCAACACATTTGGGAATGGTGTTGGGCTGGTGCTGGGCCCTAATTTGCTGAGTTTTACCCTAAACCCTGTGGTTTATCTGCTCCTGCAGAGGGAACAGCAGCTCTTGGTAAATTAATTTTGACCTTGAGACACAAAGGAGGATTCTGCAGCGCTGTAACCTTCAGCTGTGTGGAGGATTTGGGTTCTTTTAATGGAATTTAAAAGCAGAAACCTCTGTTAGATTTATGAGGAACACGTGGGTTTATGAACCACGAGTGGCGCTGGGAGCAGGATCTGTTGGGGAATATCTGTGTCAATCCAGTGGGGTTTTTATGGGCACTTCCAGAGTTTATCAAAACCCCAATCACATTTTGGAGCAGCAGGGACAACGAGGATTCCCAATCCCCCTCAGTGGGTGCTGGGTCCATCCAGAGCTGTGCAAGGCAGAGCCACGGGAGGGGTCCCCATGGAAGGGGCAGTGCTGGAGTCTGGGATTTGGATTTTGGGGTGGGTCAGCCCCTGGCTCCAGGTGGTTGGGGCCACTGGGGAATGGGCAGAACATCCCATCCATGGAAAAAATACCCTGTAATGGGAGCTCAGCTGCCTGTGCTCACCAATTCCTGCCCCTGGGAGGGGGCAGCCCCAGCACAAAGGGGTGGAGAGAGCCCTGGGAGGAGGGTGTGGGTGGGATGGGTGAAGTCCTCTGGGGTCATCGAGTCCAGCTGCTCCACCTGCACTGCCCCAGCAGCACTGCCCCGTGTCCCCAAATGCCACATCCACAGGCATTTAAAACCCCTGCAGAGATGGGGACTCCACTGATGTCTCAGGTTTGGCTTTTCTATTTTCCCATTCTGTGCTGCTTTAGTGTGTGGGGCTGGGCTCACACCAGGGGATGCTGAGCTCTGTGCACAGAGCAGGGACACAAAACAATTCCTGCTCCAGCTGGGCACCAAGGACAAATGATCCAAATCTCAGCCCCAGAGCACAAACCCCGTGGGCTGGAGAGAGAAAAACAAGCAGGGTGGGACTGCAGGGGCTAAAGCTGGAACGGGACAATGAACTGCAAGGTGCAAATGGAGCAGAACTGATCCCAGGGACAGAGCCCGTGCCCGGCCGTGCATTTTGGGGCCATTTTGGTTCATCTTGGGTGCAGCCCTGGCTGGGCTCTGGTGCTGCCCAAGGTGCATCCATGGAGGAGATGCTTTGAATAAATCCCTGCTTTATTCTAGAGCTCTGCCCAGCCTCTGCTCCAGGGCAGCCTGCACAAGGCATCAGCACCACTGTGCCCATGTCTGACCACCCTTTCTGTAAAGCAAATTCCAAAATCTCCACCCTGAGCTGCCCTGGCCCAGCCTGGGGCCGTTCCCTCTCCTCCTGTCCCTGTTCCTGTTCCTGGGAGCAGATCCCAAACCCCTCCTGTCAGGAGCTGTGCAGAGCCAGAAGGGCCCCCCTGAGCCTCCTTTGCTCCAGGCTGAGCTGGAACCTCAGGGAGGAATTTGGGAATTTCTGAAGAACCAGAGCAGAGGAGAACAGGGTAGGAAAGAGCCATGGGAATAAGAATTCCTGGGAATAACAAACCCTGGTGGTGCTGCTGTGTCTCCATCCAGGATAAGGACCCAGGGATACCTTCCAGGTAGGATTTGTTCCATGTTTCTGTTTGTTTTATCAGGGAATTTGTCATCGGCATTTGCTGAAATACAACAGGGGCCTGCAGAGCCATTAAATGTCCAAAAGGCTTGGATAAAGTGAGACATTTTAACAGCTCCTGCCAGGAGAGATTTATTCTGCACAGAAAAACTGGGATTTATCTGGGAAACCAGGCAAACACGCCAGAGGTAGAAAGTTTGAGTTGTTTAAAAATACAAGATATGCACAGCAAACAAACTCTGGTCCCTTTGGTGCCTGGTGACAAAGCTGCTCCATCTGGGAGTCACAGAGGGCTGGATGTTTTCCCCTCACACCATGGATCAGTTTGGGAAGCCATGGATTGACTTCCTCAGCAGCTCTGAGAAGCAGGAAGAAAATCAATATTTCACTTGTGACCAGGTGAGGAAACAGATGGAGATTTGTGTCTTCTCTAGTGGAAAATATTGAGATTTGTTTTCTGTAGTGGCTGTGGGTGTAAAAACCATTGCTGTAAAAACAATTGCTGCACAACATTGCTGTAAAAACCCACACTGCTGAGCTGGGATGAGCAGGGTCTGGGCTGTTCCCTGTGCAGACAGGAATCATCCCTGTGTTCCCTGTACAGACAGGAATCATTCCCATTCCCTGTGCAGACAGGAATCATCCCTGTGTTCCCTGTGCAGACAGGAATCATCCCTGTGTTCCCTGTGCAGACAGGAATCATTCCCATTCCCTGTGCAGACAGGAATCATCCCTGTGTTCCCTTTGCACACAGGAATCATTCCCATTCCCTGTGCAGACAGGAATCATCCCTGTGTTCCCTGTACAGACAGGAATCATCCCTGTGTTCCCTGTACACACAGGAATCATTCCCATTTCCATCTGCAGACAGGAACCATTCCCATTCCCTGTGCACACAGGAATCATTCAATCATTCCCATTCCCTGTACAGACAGGAATCATTCCCATTCTCTGTGCACACAGGAATCATTCCCATTCCCTGTGCAGATAGGAACCATTCCCATTCCCTGTACACACAGGAATCATTCCCATTCCCTGTACACACAGGAACCATTCCCATTCTCTGTGCACACAGGAACCATTCCCATTTCCATCTGCAGACAGGAATCATTCCCATTCCCTGTGCAGACAGGAACCATTCCCATTCCCTGTACACACAGGAATCATTCCCATTCCCTGTGCACACAGAACCATTCCCATTCCCTGTGCACACAGGAACCATTCCCATTTCCTGTACACACAGGAACCATTCCCATTCTCTGTGCAGACAGGAACCATTCCCATTCCCTGTGCAGATAGGAACCATTCCCATTCCCTGTACACACAGGAATCATTCCCATTCTCTGTGCACACAGGAACCATTCCCATTCCCTCCTGAGCCCAGGGACAGCAGAGGATGCAGCAGTGGCTGGGCTGGAGCTGTGGCCAGGACTCATCGTGGCCCAGATACACCCAGGGCTTCCTTTGATCCCTGGATTTACACTCCATTATCTCCTGGGACTCAGCTGCTCCCCAGCTCTCTGCACTTCAGAAAGGGCTTTAAGGCAGCTGATAATTTCACTTTCAACTTTTCTGGCCTCTCCTATTGTCAGTCTTGATCAGGAGCATGGGGATGAGGTTTAAGATGGGGGATAAAGTGTTTTAATTTGCCACGTGGTCTCTGTTCTTTCCTGTCCTCTGGTTTTGTGGGGTTTGGAGGGTTTTAGGACAAAAAGGTCCAGATTTGTTTCTCTGAACACTCTTGGCCTTTCTTCCTGCCCTCATTCCCACCACGTGAAATGATCCTCTCCCCTCCAGGTCTGCAGGATTTTTCCAAACAACTTCATTTTAATGATGAGTAAAAGAAATTGTGGAGTTTTCTGCCATTCCTGGCTTTTTCTTGGGAATCAGAACAGGGTGAGGGGGAAATTAAAGGAGCAAGAAGATCCAGGTCCAAATGAAGAGCTCACTGTGATTACTGTGGGCAGAAAGCAGCCAGTGCAGCACACCAGGGCTGTGTAATTGTACTAATTAAGAATTAAATCAGGGCTTTGAGGGTCTGTAGAGCCTTGGGTGTTCTGGTTTCTCCAGGGGGTGATTTCAAACACATTGGCAGAAAATACAGCAAACAGGCAGAGCAGAAAGGGGGGAAAAAACCCCATAATTTAATTTAGGGAAATAGCTTTGCAGTGTGTTGGAAAGAGTCTGCACCCAGAAGGTAACAGTGTCTGGTTTTAAAATTATTAACAAATTTATTATTAAATACTAATATTTTAAAATTATTTAAAATATTTTCAGAAACAAAATCAACACATTCAATTATTCATAAATCAATGTTAAGAATTATTCAGACTTCCCAAACCATTCTAAACCTGCTGAACCTGTACAATTCACAGAATTCTGCTGAACCTGTACATTTGAATGTTGGGTTTATTGGAATGAACAAGAACAAGAAGTTGAGTTTGGGAAGCAAAAGTTGTAGTGGGGAACCAGACCCAGGGTCCTGGAGGTCAGGGCTGAGGTAAAACAGGGATTTGGGAAGTGCTGGAGTTTTCTCCCTCACACCCCAGCTGGGTTCTCCACCCCCAGTCCCAGCACAAACCCAAAATTACCAGCTGGATTTTAAGGGAATAGAGAGAAAAGAAAGCTCTGTCTGTTCAAAACCCCTCACCCAAGAGTCTCCTCCTGCTCAGGTGTTTCTGAGGAATGGAGGAATGGAGGGAAAAACCCTTTTCTTCCCAAAGGGAAGTCCCTAAAGTCCCCCACGCCCATTTCTGCCCTTCCTTCCCGGGCAGCCCTGGATTCCTCCAGCAGGGAATGCTCCTCCCAGGAATTCCCAGCACGGAATCCCCTTCTCCAAGCGTTTTCAAGGATGGCTGAGGGACCCCAGAGGTTCTGTGCCACAGGATCAGCTGCTGAAGGGGTGTCCTGGAGGGGAGCCTGGTGACAGAACTGTCCCTGCTCAGCAGGCGACCACAGAACGGGGAGGGAGCAGGGAGGGATCCCAGGTTTCTGTTCCAGCAGCACAAAGTGTCCAGAGTCTGGTGGTGTTGGGAGGGTGGGGAGGCCCTGGAATGGTTTTCCTAAAAAATCTGGGGCTGCCCCTGGATGCCTGGCAGTGCCCAAGGCCAGGCTGGGACAGTGGGAGGTGTCCCTGCCATGGCAGGGCTGGCACTGGGTGGGATTTAAAGTCCCTCCCAACCCAGGATTTTATGATTTTCTGGGAAAGTCCAGTAGCTCACCCAAGAGATCTGTGACTCTGCCTTGGCCTGCAGAGGATATTTTTTATGTTGGTGTTTCCTGTGACTTTTATTTTTGTGCTGGGGGAAAGCAGTCCCTGAATTTTGTAGCATCCTCTGAGAGGAAAGGAGGGAGCCCCTCCTGTGTGACACACTCAGCTCCACTGAGCAGAATAATTCATGCCTGTGGGATCTGAATGAGAAATTCTCAAAAATAAAATCCTTTAGAAGACCCATTTTCCATTGCAGGACTTCCTGGGATGGGGAAGGGCTGTGTCTCTTCACTTCACCATCTCCAGCCACTCAAAAGGTCCCCTTGGCTGTGCCAGGGGACAAATCCCAACACGATTTCTGCTCCCACTGGCACCATTTCAGAAAGCCCAGCCTAACTCCAGGAGGTTTGGGTCTGTGGGCCAAAGAGAGCAATGATTTTCTTTGTCCTGCTAGTGAATATTCCCAATTATTTCATTTCCCATGGAGACATTTGGCAAGCAGTTCCCTCCCCAGCCCCTGCCAGCAGCTCTTGCTCCTAAATGAAACAAATTTTTGGCCTGGCAGGAGCAGCAGATTTGTCATTGTTGGGCCCAGTGATATTTTCATTTTCCCTCATCAATGACATTTATTTCAGGCCATACATATTCCAAGGGCATTTGTAATATTAATAACCAGCACAGGGAAAGCAGGGAATTCTCTCAAAGGAAAACAAAACCCAGGCTCATTTTTAAGGTGCATTTCTTTTGGTGTGTGTGGCATCACTGCTGAAATATTCTTGAAATTAACTTTCAAATGAGCAAATGGAGTCAGATCCCTCGGCCTGGCTCAGCTGCCTTTGGCTCCCTCTGGAATTTGGCATCCTTGGCCTGCTGACAGATTTTTTTAAGGACAAGAAGTTCTCAGCCCTGGTAATCCAAGAGCAGTGGATTCCTAACCCAGTCTATTTCCAGACTCAGAAAAGGGGATGTGGCTGGGACATTGAGGAGAAAAACCTGGCCCTGCTGGAGTTAAATTCCAGTTCCCACTGGTGGAATTGGGATTTCAGTGCAGGATTTTTGCTCAGGTAGAGAATCAGACTGGTTGCAAACCCCAAATGTCTCCAGTTTGTCCTCAAAGCCTGGTTGGCCTTGTGTGGTTTTGATGCTCAGGAATAACTTCCAGGGTTTCATCACAAATTCCAAGTGTGGGAAGGAAGGAAATTGAAGGTCTGTGATGGAATTGTTTTCTGTCATGGACACAGCTTCCAATTTTGCTAAAAGCAAAAGGCCTCTGGCAAAAGCAGCTTTTGACACTTTACAGGGCAGGGATGACAAGGCAGGTTGGGAGGATATCAAAGAGACCAAAATGTGATCAGGGAGCTCAGGAGACCACGTTAGTTCAGAACTGGAGCCTTCCCTTCCTTGAGCCTTCCTGCAGGATGAGACAGCAATGGGATCACAGGATTCCAGAGCTCAGCCAGGGCTCACTCAAGGCTTTGATAGGTATAAAATAGAATTGGCTCAAAATGTTTTGTTTTCACTTCAATCTGCCCCCCTGCCCCAGAGCAGAGGCTGGACAGAGCTCCAGAATAAAGCAGGGATTTATTCAAAGCATCTCTTCCATGGATGCACCTTGGGCAGCACCAGAGCCCAGCCAGGGCTGCACCCAAGATGAACCAAAATGGCCCCAAAATGCACGGCCGGGCACGGGCTCTGTCCCTGGGATCAGTTCTGCTCCATTTGCATCTTGCAGTTCATTGTCCCATTCCAGCTTTAGCCCCTGCAGTCCCACCCTGCTTGTTTTTCTCTCTCCAGCCCACGGGGTTTGTGCTCTGGGGCTGAGATTTGGATCATTTGTCCTTGGTGCCCAGCTGGAGCAGGAATTGTTTTGTCTCCCTGCTCTGTGCACAGAGCTCAGCATCCCCTGATGTGAGCCCAGCCCCACACACTAAAGCAGCACAGAATGTGAAAATAGAAAAGCCAAACCTGAGATATCACCCCAGCCCGGGATTTTTATGGAGGCAGAGTGATGAGGAGGAGCCAGGGCAGAGCTCCAGGCTGTCCCTGAGCAGATGAATCCTGTGGGATTTGCCAGGTTTGTGGTGGGGGCCAGCAAAGAGAAAATCTTTAATTTTCTTCCTTCCCATAAAAACCCCCTGCTAAAGAAATGTTCTGGATTCAGGGCTGTCTCAGGAGTGTTCTCAGGTGGGATTCAGGAAGGTCTGAGCTCCAGGGGGCTGATCCAGGTGGGATGAGATAATCCAGTGTGGCTCCTGTCAGGAAGGAGAATCCCAGAATCCTGGAATGGTTTGGGTTGGGAGTGACCTCAAATCCCACCCAGTGCCACCCCTGCCATGGCAGGGACACCTCCCACTGTCCCAGGCTGCTCCAGTGTCCAGCCTGGCCTCGGGCACTGCCAGGGATCCAGGGGCAGCCACAGCTGCTCTGGGAATTCCATCCCAGCCCTCCCCACCCTCCCAGAGAACAATTCCTTTCCCAAATCCCATCTCAATCCCACCTCTTTCACCTTAAAGCCATTCCCCCTTTCCCTGTCACTCCCTGCCTGTGTAAAGCCATCTCCCCCCTTTTTAAATTCCCTTTCAAAGACTGGAAGGGGCTCTAAGGTTCTCCCTGGAACTTTCTCTTCCCCAGGGTTTTCCAGCCTGAAGAAGTTCCCAAGCAGGGCTCCTTAATTTTATTTTATTTTTTGTTTTTGTTTTTCTGATGGCTGATCCCCCAGTCCCAGCAGGGTCAGGTAGAGCTGGGGAAGGACTGGAATGTGGGGAAAAAATCAGCTGAGCTCATCAGGCTCTCATGGAGCTGGGAACGGCTTTACCTCAGGCTCTGCTTCCTCTTTTTTGGTTCAGTAAAAGGTAACACAGGAATGGAGCAAACCCAAGGCAGGGTCCAGGTGGGATGGGATGAACCACAAAGGAATCAAGGTGAAACAGAAACTTTTCTTCATTTATTTCCAATGTTTGTGCAGTCGCTTCCAAACCCAGGCAAAAAAGCTCCTGGAAAAACACCAAATGGATCTCACAAAACTCGACCTCATGGCAAAAATATTCTTGCCTTAGCTCTGCTTGGCCTCATGAATGATTTTAAACAGAATTTTATTTTCCTTGGAGGAGGAGGGAAGGGCAGAATATTAAAATAATCTTTGCTTGTGCTTTTCACAGCAGTAATGAACAGACAGAGCGAGTCCTTGTGGAAGTCCTTCCCCTTGGACAGCTCTGTGCACCCTTTTCTTTCTGCCTCTTTCCACCTCTTAATAATTGTAATATTTAAGTTATTCAGGGGTTCAGGTCACCTTCACTGGTTGTTATCTTTAGTGGAAGTTACACGAGAGCCTGTGTGAACCAAGAAATTCTGCAGTGGCCAGAAACGCCTCCCTCCAGCTGAGCAGGTGATAAAGGCTCTTGAATTTCACTCCTGGATCCTCCTGTGGCTTAAAAAGTGGGGGAAAATCAAGGAATTTGCAAAGCCAGGATGCTCCTGGTGTCTCAGAGGGGGCTGGAGTTGCCCTCATCCTTTTTTTCTAACGTGGCCAGTCTGGAACTGTTAAAAAATTCACTTTTCCCTTCGCATCCCATTTCTTTCCAACATCCACTGGGAATTAAGGGACCATTCCATTGAAGGACAGCAAGCCCGGAGCTGAAATTCAGGGTGATTTTCCCTCTCCCAAGCAGCCCCCAGAGCACAGAGTTCATTTTCCTTTGCTGTGGTGTCCTTTCACAGCTCCCCTTTGGAATTGTTTCACCCTGCATCCTCCGGGATGTCCCTTTTTGTGCCCAAAATCCTGGACCTGCCTCCCGGGAGGGGAGAAGGGATTATTTTCTCTTCCCCACACTCAATTCCCAAGAATCCGAGAGGAAATTGCAATTTCTGGGTTCGGGGAGGGAGAGGCGAGGCCGTTGAGGAACGGGAACCTCTCGGAGCCACCTGGCGGCGGCGGATCCCGGGATTTGGGAGCTTTTTGGGGGATTTTCCTCGCATTTGAACCGCGGGGGGATCAGAGGCAGGTCGGGCACCGCTGCAGGCTCAGACACGGGGCTGCCCCGCGGGTTTTGGGTTATTTTTTGGGTTATTTTTTGCAAACAGCTCCCGAAAGCGGAGCCGGGATGTTCAGAGCTCCTGGCAGGGGATGGGAGAGCGGAGAGGCCAAAAATCCGCGGAGAGCAGAGCGGCAAAATCTTCGTTTGGGGCATGCAGGAGGCGAGTGTTTGTACTCAAAGGCCTTTCCTCGGGAAATGAGGGCTCGGAATTCCAGAGGTTGGAAATCCAGCTGGGTTTGGGGTAAAACATGCAGGTTCCTGTGGGGTTTTCACTTCTTCGTTAATTACAGCGGCACCGGCTCAGGGTTTAATTAGTGCCGGCCTCGGGGAGGGGGAGTTGGTGCTGAGGGAGGAGAATTTGCTGCAGGCCTTCCTCAGGGTTTGTGAGGGGAATCGGGGTGAAAGGCAGGGAAATGGGGCTGGAACACGGGGAATGGGGCTGGAACACGGGGAATGGGGGTGAAACACGGGGAAATGGGGCTGGAACATGGGGAAATGGGGGTGAAACACGGGGAAATGGGGGTGAGACAGGGGGAAATGGGGATGAAACAGGGAATGGGGCTGGAACACGGGGAAATGGGGCTGGAACACGGGGAATGGGGGTGAAGCACAGGGAAATGGGGGTGAAACAGGGAATGGGGCTGGAACACAGGGAAATGGGGCTGGAACACAGGGAAATGGGGGTGAGATGGGGAAATGGGGGTGAAACAGGGAATGGGGCTGGAACACAGGGAAATGGGGGTGAAACGCAGGGAAATGGGGGTGAGACACAGGGAAATGGGGATGAGACCGGGAATGGGGATGGAACACAGGGAAATGGGTGGGACACAGGGAAATGGGGCTGGAACACGGGAAATGGGGCTGAAGCACACGGAAATGGGGCTGAAGCACACGGAAATGGGGACGTGCTGGGAATTCTCACCTGAGGAGAGTTTGGGATCACGGGAGAGGGAGCGGGACGGGTCCGGGGTCAGCACAGGCCGGGAATTTGGGTTGGAGGGGAGGGACAGAAATGGGGCAGAAAAGCACATTTCAGAGATTCCCCTGAACCCACGGAAGGGCCTGGAGGGATGGGATGGGGGGAATGATTCCCACAGCCAGAGGGAAGGGTCGGATGGGATTTGGGGATGGAATTCCTGGCCCTGGCACAGAATTCCCGGAGCAGCTGAGGCTGCCCTGGATCCCTCAGTGCCCAAGGCCAGGCTGGATTTTCCCCTTTCCCTCTGGGATATCCCAGAATCACCCGGATCACCTCCCTGAGTTTGGGAAGCCCAGCCAGGGGAGTTTGAGGTGGATTTTGGTGAAAAACCCCAGAATTGCGGGGTTTTCTCGCATGCTCAAAGCTCTTTTGCCATCTCGTGGCTGCCGAGGGAAGCAGGGAGGGAGGGAGCGGCCGCTCCATCCCGAGCATTCCCGGGCTTCCCTTGGGAAGTGTTAATTAAACATCTGATTAACCTTCAGGAACTGCTTCCCTCCGCTGGAAAAATTAATATTCCAGGAAGCAGGGACGTAAAAAATACCCTCTGAAAGCCCAGGCTCCTGAATTCCAGAATGGTTTGGGTTGGGAGGGACCTTAAACCCATCCGGTGCCATGGCAGGGACACCTCCCACTGTCCCAGGTTGTTCCAAACCCCATCCAACCTGGATTTGGAATTTCCAGAAGCAGCTGAAAATTATAAAATTAAAATTGCTTGACTATAAATAATATAAATAATACAAATAATACAAATAATGTAAATGATATGAATAATACAAATATGTTATATAAATAATACTAATAATATAACTAATACAAATAATACAGATAATATAAATAATATAAATAATATAAAATTACAAATAATGCAAAATATATAAAATACAAATATATTATAAATATATATAAAAATATAAACCAGAAAATCAATATATATAAAATATAAAATGGCCTGAGAGGAGTGTCTGCTAAGTGGATTTTATCCATCAAGCCGTGGGTTTTTTTGCTGCTCCCATTTTCCAGAAAAAGCAGCACTGCCAGGGCTGGGAAATGAGGAGAACAGGGCAGGAGAAGCCCCATGCCCAGGCAGAGCAGTGCCACAGCAATTGATGTGTCCCAGGAATGTGCAGGACATGATTTCCCCTCCTTCTTTCACCACTGTCAATCTGCCATGGTCTCATTGTCTTTTCCCACTGGTGGGAGCCTCAAACCCAGTATTTTAATGTTGTCATTTGTAGATTTTAATGTGCGGCACCCAGGGGGAAAAATCCTCCAGGACATTATGGGCAGAACCAGATGCTATGGAAGAAAAATCAGAAAATAGAAAAATTGTTCTAAATCCACGTGCGGCTCCCCAGGATGCTCCTGGTGGCCACAGGTTATTCTTTGACCTACTCAGAAGGGTAAATGCCAACAATTTATTATCTTTTCTGCAGTGAGAATTGGCCTGCTCCAACCCAGGCACTACATCTTGGTTTGGCTGGGCTTGGTAACTTGGGTTTTCCCTAATAACCAAAAGGAATCAGGATTCCTTTTGTGATTTGAATGATTAAAGGTGATTTAAATGGGAGAATAATTGGGATTTACATGAGCCAGGAGGTGATTTACACACTTCCATAATTTACTTTTGAATTTTTAAAATCCAAAGGAGAAGAAATAACAGATATAAAGCTATGTAGAGAAACTGTTGGAGTACAACAGCTACACATTGATTTTAAATATTTATCTCTTCATGGGAGCTCTGTGAATGGCTCCCCAAAGTTCATCCTTGACCCCTGAGAAGGGAATTCTCCTGATATTCCTGGAGCTGACCCAAACCAGCCCTTCTTTGATGGATAAAATGTAAACCCAAGCAGCACCGTGTTGGTTTGTCCCAAATGATCCAATGTCTGAATCAGGGGGAGAAAATATTTTTAAAAGAGCAGAATTTCCCCTCAAGGGTCAGACCTGGAGGAGAACTTGAACCTCAGCACAATGAGAGGAAAATCCTCCCCTTTTTGTTGCCACATCCAAGCAATCCTCAGGAATGTGGGATGGCTTGGAGGGAGATCCCAACCCAACAGGGCTGAGCTGGGACTGGGATAACTGGGACAGGAGCCACCCCAGAGCTGCAGCCACTTGTGTCATCTCCTGGAAGAAATGGGCTAAAAAGACTGAAAAGTGAAAAATCCTGCCCAGGGAATCCCTTCATGCTCTGCAGGATTTGGGGCTGGCAGGCCAGGAGAGGGGAGGAGCTCATGGAGAGCACCCCACACTTGGTTCCTCTGTCCCACCACTGCTTTTTTCCCTTAAAATCCTGGTTTTGTCAGAGAATAGGTGACAATGAAGATGATTCTGTCAATGCCTTAAGGAGGAGGTTGGAACTGAATCATCTTTGAGGTCCCTTCCACCCTAAACCTACAGAGATCTCCCCAGCCCCCTGGGCTGCTGTTTCATAACCTGAAGCTTTTCAGCCACAGGTGAAAAACATAAATTTCCTAAGGCCTTTCTTTTCCCTTTTCACTTCAGTACACAAAGCAGGAGTTAAGTGGTTTGGAGCATTGTGATATTCTGGCATTCAAGGCCCTGACATCACTAACTGGCTGCAAATTAGTCAGAAACCCCATTTTAAAATATCCCCCTTTTCTCAATAGAGCTGGGCCTTGTTTGGGTTGGAGCATCTGGGCTGGATTACCCAACAAAAAACAAATTTTAACCCTGCTCACACAGAAAAGCACAGCCCTGCAGCCAGAAAACACCAAAAGGGGGCTGCTGACAGAATTGCTAATATTGATAATGCTGGCAGGGAGGGAGATTTCATCCTCAAGTGTCAGAGCTCTGGAAAGGAGCTTGGTTTGGGACAGGGTAAAAAGGAGGAATTTGGGAAAAGGGGTCAGATTAATGGGCAGATTTGAGGCAGAGCTGTCAGACAGATGAAAAATGTGCTTTATTGCATAATTCTGCAACTTGTTACACAAATATTTATAGCACATGTGAAGCTGTGTGCTCCCACAAATGCAGTTTCATGGGTCAGGACAAATTTGGGGCTGCATTTAAAATGAAAATTATTGTTTGGCTTGGTTTAGTGTGGTCGTCTCTCCCTTTTCCTGGCTTCCTTCATCACTGCTGATGTTCCTGGTTTCAAACCACCAGTGGGGTGTGCCTGAGATCCTCTTGGGAAGGCACAGACCCAGTGAGGATCACGCTGTGGAAATGTCTCTGAAGCCAGGCAGGAGCCTCAGAATTTACCAACAAATTCACTTTTCTGAGAAAATTCCCTCATTCACCTTTGGAAGCCTGGAGGAGCTGTTGTTGTATTTTGTGTTTTCTGTCTCTGCCGGGCTGTGACAGCCTGGAGTGGGCGAGGAGCAGGAATGAGCTGTGCCTGAGCACCTGGGACAAGGAACGGACGGCAGGAGCCGGGGCTGAGCAGTCAGGGCTCTGCAGGACACCTTGGATGGGATCCCCAGGAGCAGATCCTGGTGGGACACCTTGGAGGGGATCCCCAGGAACAGATCCTGGTGGGACACCTTGGATGGGATCCCCAGGAGCAGATCCTGGTGGGACACCTTGGAGGGGATCTCCAGGAGCAGATCCTGGTGGGACACCTTGGATGGGATCCCCAGGAGCAGATCCTGGTGGGACACCTTGGAGGGGATCTCCAGGAGCAGATCCTGGTGGGACACCTTGGATGGGATCCCCAGGAGCAGATCCTGGTGGGACACCTTGGAGGGGATCTCCAGGAGCAGATCCTGGTGGGACACCTTGGATGGGATCCCCAGGAGCAGATCCCAGTGGGACACCTTGGATGGGATCCCCAGGAGCAGATTCTGTCGGGAATGTGAGCAATCCATGCCCGAGGGCAGCTGGGCTGTGCGCTCGACCCCGGGCAGGTGAGAGCCCTTTAATCCTTCCTGTGGAAATTATCCCTGATACCAGCCCCTGAGCCTTTTCCAGGGAAAATCCAGCTCCGGGGTTTTCACCCGCACAGGGAGATGGGACACGGAACTGAACTTTAAATTCCACACTCCTTTGTGAGTCCTTATCTGTGCCCTTTGTCCCGGCACAGCTGCTCCCAGCCCTGGGAGGGGACAATCCAGGGACATCCCCATTGCCTGTGGAGAAACCTCCCAGCTGCAGATTCCCTCTGGGATTCCGAGAGAGCTGGAGCCTCTCCAGGCGCTGCGGGTGCCACCAGGGCTGCCCCAGGATGAGAGAACTCCAAATCCAACTCCTTCGTTCTCCTTCTCTTTCCTCCTCGTCATCCCTCTCCTCTAGATGGCCCCGTGACCCTGCCTGGGACACACTGCTGCTCCCGGCAGGATGGATGGATGGATGGATGGATGGATGGATGGATGGATGGATGGATGGATGGATGGATGGATGGATGGATGGATGGATGGATGGATGATGGATGGATGGATGATGGATGGATGATGGATGGATGGATGGATGGATGGATGATGGATGGATGGATGGATGGATGATGGATGGATGGATGGATGGATGGATGATGGATGGATGGATGATGGATGGATGGATGGATGGATGGATGGATGGATGGATGGATGGATGGATGGATGGATGATGGATGGATGATGGATGGATGGATGGATGGATGGATGGATGGATGGATGGATGGATGGATGGATGGATGGATGATGGATGGATGATGGATGGATGATGGATGGATGCTCCCCAATCTCAGGAGCTCCTTCTTGGCGTGTCAGCCACCAAAAGGGTTCGATTCTGTTTTTAACAGTTTGTGGAAATGACAGAATCACAAAATTGTTTAGGTGGGAAAAGACCTTTAGGATCATTGACTCCATCAGCACTGCCAAGGCCAGCACTGCCGTGTGTCCCCAAGTGCCACATCCACAGGGATTTAAACCCCTCCAGCAATGGGGGCTCCACCCCTGCCCTGGGCAGCCGTGCCAGGGCTGGACAGCCCTTTTGGGAAAGAAATTTTCCCTAAAACCCAGTTTAAGCCAAGCTTAAACCTCCCCCTAAGAAATCTCCTGGGCTTTCCACCAGGTGAGCATAGCACCACCTGAGAAGGAGCCAAATCAAAAGACAGTGACATTTCCTATTAAAGACAGATTTAGGATAGTTTAGTGGATCTAGTGGTGACATTTCCCATTACAGACAGGTTCAGGATAGTTTAGAGGAGTTCATGGGGACATTTCCCATTACAGACAGGTTTGGAATAGTTTAGAGGAGTTCATGGGGACATTTCCCATTAAAGACATGCTTGGGATAGTTTAGAGGAGTTCATGGGGACATTTCCCATTACAGACATGTTTAGAGGAGTTAATGAAGTAGAGGAGACCTCGTTCCTGGAGAAACAAGGCAATAAAGGTTTGTTACTCCTGGGAGCAGCTTCCACCTGGGAGTATCTGTAACCACAGGGGTTGCACTGCCTGTGTCACTCCTTCATGAGATATTTGCTCCTTTTCACATCCCTGTTCTCCCAGCTCTGAGGGTGACCTCTCCCAGAGCCCGGCCACAGCTCAGGTGGCTTCAAAGTGCTGCTGAAATTCCAGGGGTGGCTGCAGGGTTCCTTCTCCTGCTCCTGTTCCCACAGGTGTCCCGCGGCTCCACATCCGACAGGGCGGGTGATCAAAGGTACAGCAACCTCCGCCAGGGTGAGAGAACCGGGCTGGGAGAGCTCTCTTATCTCGGGCACACTGTAAAATATGTTAATAATTGCGGGCATCCAAGGACAAAGAGATGGCACTTGAAAGGGAGGTGAGAGAATGGCACGAGTTTTATGAGGGCTGTTTGCAGAGCAAGGAAATCAAACAAATCTTTCGTTTGACTCCGAGCATAAGAAAGAGGTGTGAAGCAATTCTTAATGAGATTGATGCCCGAGGCAAAGTGCTTTCTCTGGCTCTTTTTTTTTTTCTTTTTTTAAACTTAAATAAAAAATAAAATAAGCGGTGATTTGAAACCCTGAGGCCAGCTGGTGTGAACAGCCCTAAAGGTTGGAAGGTTTGCCTTGGAGAGGAGCCTGGGCTGGGGGTCTCTCTCTCAGTTTGGAATCTCCTATGGCTCTGGGATAACCAGGAATTCTCCTTGGATGCTCCACAGGGCATCTCGGAAAGCGCCAGAATTTGGGGCGTGACAGAGAAGCTGTTTGATGCTCTATTTTTGTTTTCCTGAGAACGATTCCCCGTTCTCCTGACAGGACCAATTTACTGACACCCTGAATTAGTATTTTAGCCCCCACCCACCCCAAATACCTTCCTCAGGTGTGTCCCTTCTGCAGGAGATGCCCTGAGCCTTTAAATCCGTCCAGTTGAGCAGCTCTGAGCACAGACTGCACAAGCACTTTCCTCTGCAGAGTTTGCTGGCCATGAAAACACCGTTTTATGGTGAGCTGGGTGAGTTCAGAGCAATTTTACAACTCCTTTGGCTTTTTATCTGTATTTAACCAGCCCCTGGGTGGAGATAATGTTGGGTTTTTGGGTGCAGTATTTGAACAACCACACGTTTCTCTGAGATAATGAAAAAAGGAAACTCAGCAAATATTTTATAGCTATTTTGTGCTGAAGTCAGGACAGTCCTGAGTAACCTGGGGCGAGGAACCGACCCAGGCTGGGCAGAGGAGTGTCCCAGATGCCTTTGAAACGCTTGCAGCTCCTCCCCATCGCTGCTGGATGCTGCAGCTCCCATGGTTTCCCTGTGCCTGCAGAGCCAGGGCAGCTGTGGGGTGAAACCACGGAGCAGGAATTGCTCAGTGACAATTTTCCTGCCGGGAAATGTGTGTTAGTGCCACATTAAAGCCCTGCTAACTTCCCGCGATTAATTGCAGCAGGAATATCAAATGAATTATTGATTGGGCTCTCATTAGCACAACAGCTGGCTGTCATTACCCTGTGGTGGTTTGGGAGAGCTCTTCCCCTTGTCATTCCTGGGCTGGAACTCCCTGATGGATCACAGCCACACTCCCGCAAGGAGCAGGGGCCAATTTTCCTGCTTGCCGGGGTGAGGAGGGATCAAGGTTTGGAGGAGATGCAGAATGAATAATTGAGTGATATTTCATGTGATTAACCAGAACCTGCTCCTTCTCCCTTTGCTGTTGTCCCGGTGGCTTTTCCATTAAAATAAAATTTAATGTGGTGTTGAGGACTGGAGATGGAATTGTCCTGGAAGTACAGCCAAGGGTGGGAGTGGATCCAGTCACAGGGTCCTGGCATGGTTTGGGTGGAAGGGAATCCAAAAATCATCCAGTGCCAACCCTGCCATGGCAGAGCACCTTCCCCTGTCCCAGGATGCTCCAATCAAAAACCAGCGATATTTCCCATTAAAGACAGGTTCAGGATAGATTAGAGGAGTTCACAGCATGCACATCATGCTCTGATGTGGAATTTGTGCTCCCACCATTCCTTCCCTATGGAATTACCCACAAAGCCTCTCCTCCCTCTCACAGCCAGACCCCGTGCCCAGCTCAGGGTGGGCACACAAAGATTGATCCATTTATCCCCCACCTCAGGGGCCCAGAAGGCACAAGCACAATTTAAATTTTGATGTGCAGGTTAATGGCAGCCTGAATTGCCCATTGCTGGTGCTCCCTGCCTGGCTGTCACTCCCAGACCCCCCGGGTTTATCCTGCTCCCCTCGCAGGCCTGGGAGCATTTGGGCTCTGGTGAGGAGATTTAAAATCTCCTGTGGAAGCTGAGCTTTGGATTGGCATCAGAGAAATCCAGGGTGTGGGAAGCTGCCATTCCTCTTGTCCCAGCTAACACCAGGACTGGGTTTAACCAGCTCCTCAGACTAATTATAGAGCCACGTTTAGAGAAATCTCCACCTGATTTTGTACACTTTGCTGTGTTTTATTTTTAATTATTCATTTAAAAATTTAAATTTTGGGGGCTCTGATTTATTTTATTAAATAATATTTAATTTAAATTAATTAAATTAATATAAAAAAATTTAACTAAATGAGAAAATTAATTTAAAATTATCAGTTCTGGCAGTGAAGTATCTCTTTGTAGCTGTGTCTTAGATATTACTGATTATACAGCAAATTCCTGTAAAGCAAACTGACTTCTGTGGGTTTTCTTACTTGTAAATCAAAGTTTGTTGTGATTAATAGTCAAATGTGTTTATATATACATATATATTAATATATTTTATATGTTAATAGTAAAAAATGTGATAGCAACTAATGTAAAGGTAGCTTAGGCATAATAGTTGGATCAGCTCAGGGTTAGCAGTTTTAGCTTTCTGTTTTTAGCCTTTACCAAGAGCAGCTATTCAAAATTTCATCATCAATTTCCCAAGCTTCCCTCTCTGATCAATGGCTGTTCCTGAATGGATCTGTGTGCCTGGGAAATGAAGGATATTTTGGCTTTTTTTTTGCCAAAGAAATACTCAACTGACCCTTTAGTGAAGTCCCTCCTGTGCCTGGGGATGAGTTCAGATCCAGAGATATCAAAACACATCAGGAATATCTGAGGGCAGCTGGAGGCTCCAGGAGCTTTGTCCATGGATTCCTGCTGCCATTGTCTGTGTGAGGGATATCAGGGGAAAAAAATGTCTGAAATTAAAAACTCTATGGGAAGGAGTTTAAATAGTATCATTCCAGGCTGAATATGTAATTTGGCATTAAAATCTCATAACAGGATTAGCCCATCACTCAGAGAGCCCGCAAGAATAATTTCCAAGGAAGTTATTAATGTGGAGAAGCCAAGACACTTGTGCTTTTTACAGGCAGATAATGGGGGCTGGAGAATGATTTATGCCAAATGGAAACAATTCCTCATAATTGCATGAAGTGCTTAATATTCCATCTCCTCCCTGTGAACAGGAAACTGTCTGGCTCTCAATTTATGGTTAATTTGTAATAATCACACACTAAATCTATCATTGCTCCTTTGCCCTGGGGATCAAATGGAGCCTTTTCCCCTGGGAGTCTCCTTCCCAAGCCTTGCTCACCCCTTGCTGTCAGCAGGGTGATCTCCTCTCCTCACCTCCTGTGCTTCTAATCAGCCAGGAATTCTGCATTTAATTCTGCTAATTTAGGAAATGAACCCCATGCATTCCCATTTCCAGCAGATGAAGAATTCCTGGATATTCTGCTTGCATCCCAGGAGGGGAAAATGCTTTGTGCTGGGAATAGCAGCAGGGTTAAATTATATATATATATATATATATATATATATATATATATATATATATATATAAAATAAATAAAAATATGTAATATATAAATATGTATATGTAAATATATAATCAGCCAGGAATTCTGCATTCAATTCAGCTAATTTAGGAAATGAACCCCATGCATTCCCATTTCCAGCAGATGAAGAATTCCTGGATATTCTGCTTGCATCCCAGGAGGGGAAAACGCTTTGTGCTGGGAATAGCAGCAGGGCAGACTCACAGGACCCCCTGCCAGGGGGATTTTGTGGGATTTTGGGAGCAGGAGGGGCTGTGGGTGAGGAGCACAAACTGCTCTGGAGAGGTGCAACCTGCCCAAAATCAGCTGGGCTGATGATGACCCCTGGACAGGAGCTGTATTTTTCTGTTCTTCTGTTTTTGCCCCTTTCAGAGCTGCTGGGATTTCTGCACCCAGCATTGCTGGCAGAGGGATTTCCCCAGCAATTGGTTTAGGTTACAGTGGCATGTTCATTTTGTGAAGCTTAAGGATCTTGGCTTGGGCTCTGACTAAAATCCCACAAACTTTAATTTAGTGGGATGGCCTGAAGTGGGGCCTGTGTCCTGGAGCAGCCCCTGACATTACCCAGCCTCCCCAACATTGTAATTTCAACCTGAAATGCTGCCAGCCAGGGCAAGGAGCTGATTTTGGAGGCTGGAGGAATGTAAATAGTCAGAAATATCAGAGCTGGAAATGCCCAGGTTGGGTTCATCCTGAGGGGAATAAAACCCCACAGGCTGGCAGCATTTCAGGTCTGTGAATTCATCTGGATTTTCACCAGTGGGGGGAAAAAAGCAAAAGGCAAAGATTCTTTCAATGAGATGTGGAAATTCCAAGCCCTGGAGATGCTGAAACCAACCTGCTCTGACCCCCAGGACACTGTGGGATATCCCTGCAGCCTCCAAATCAGCCCCTGGGGGGTTAAAATTCCATTCAGCTCGGAATAAACTTTTTTCCTGAGTCTGGAAAACCCACCAGGGATGTTTTGTGAGAACCCAAACCCCTCCCTGCCCCCAGCAGGGCTGGCTGCCTGCACCAGGGGGATGGAAGGGTTAAAGGAGAGGAGCAGGGCTGCTCTGGGGAGGAAGGGTTCAGCGGAAGGTCTGGCCAAACAAGAAATCCTTTGTTCCCGGCAGGAGAAACCCAAAGCAGGGCAGGGCAGGCTGCTCCCCGCTTCCCCAGCACCTGGGCTTGTCCTGATGGGCTGATGATGATCCATGGACAGGAGCTGGATTTTTCTATTCTGTTTTTCCCCCCTTTCACAGCTGCTGATAACACCCTGATCATTGCACCGAGGTCAAATAAACCATCCATAGAGACTGAGGGATTTAAAAAAAATTTTTTTTTAAAATTTTTCTGGGAAGTTTGGGAAGAAAAAAAGGCAGTTCTCAATAAATATTTATTTATGGATGACTCTGGGAGAACCTAGCAGGAAACAACCCAGAGTGTTCTGCTGCAGAGAGCAAATATGTCAATCCTCTGCTATACCTTGATTTTTCTAGGTCACAGAAACACAGCCTGAAATCTTAAAGGTCATTCCTGAATATCCATAGGAAAAGGCAGACAGAGAAAATCTACTTGGCCACAGTCAGAGGAGTGATTTGGCTTTATCAGTGAGTTCTCTGAGCCCAGAGATACCAAAAATGTCTGTATTATTTATAATCCCCGTGGAATCTAAGTAGGTTGAGGAATATTCTCCTGTCATCCTTTGATTCCTCCCCAGAAAGACACTTCCCAGGCCTTTAAGCAGATTTTGAGGATGGCAGCCAGCTGCAATCTAGGAGTCACTGCTCATTTTGTAGCACTGCTTCATTTTAGAGAATATCTGAAGGAAATGTTAAAATCCAGTACATCTCCTAGCTTTCTCTTGGATTAATGAAATTCTGGGGAAACCAGCACTGCATCCATCTGCCCTGTGGCTTCCTGGAGCTTTCTCCAGGCTGTTCCATCAGCCCAGCAGTGCAGCAGGATATATTTTATATTGGATTGCACTGGAATTAGCAAAGGCAGATGTGTCAGGGAAAGAGCTGCAGCTGAATTATCTCCATTATTGGGTACCGACACCTTGTAGTTCCATCATCCCAGGAATCCGGGAGAATCTTCCCCTCCAAGCCCGGAAATGCTGGGAGAGGGTGGTTTGAGGATAAAACCCCTGGGGAGTCCTGCAGCTTCCTTCTATCCCTGAAGCAGCTCCTCTCCCCCTGCCCAAGGCCAGGCCAGTGATGGATCTGCAGGATGGATTACCTGGGACACAGGAGCTCATTTGTGAAGCCTGGATCCAGCAGGAATCCATCAGGATCAGCCAGAACCTGCTCCTTCTCCCTTGGCTGCTGTCCTGGTGGCTTTTCCAGATCCATCTCTGCCAGCACCATTTCCAAAGGCAGCCTTGGGAGGCTGTCCCCGAGCACCAGGCAGGATTCCAGCTGTTGTCAGAAGGCCCCAGATGTGATGAATGAACATTTAACTCCTCCCCGATGTTCTGCCCTTCTGCCCCATCTCCTGCCCTTCCCATCCCTCGGCTCTTTCATCCTCCTGCTGCTGCTGGAGGTGGTGCCCATGGCCAGGAGGGTGCTGGGCTCTCCCATAATGGATGTTGACAGGGAAGGGAACAGCAAAGGGAGAGATCCAGCCCTGAGCCATGGCCAGAGCTGGAATTTTAATGGATCAAAGGCATCCAGACAGCCCCTGCACAAGGGGAGCATCTGGAAGAAATAATAATGATAATAATAATAATAATCAGAGGTTTAAGGGGCTGCTTGGCATCTTCTGAGCAGGTTGGAGCAGTGGTGGCATGGGGGAATTGTCCTTTAATTTTAGGCTGTTCTTGGAGGTTTTTTGGTGCAACCTTGCTGGCCAAAGGGCCTCCCAAGCCACCTGGGGAGCTGCTGTGGGGCTCAGCTCCTCGTGAGGGGATAACAGGAAAGCTTGGAATGGGAGTCAATCCCATCATTTTGTTGATTTATGTTTTTCCATGACATGTGCAGGAGCAGTTGCTACAACAAAGGGCTGTATTTATAAATTATGAAAATTGAATTATACAGGCATGCACATGTAGCTGCTCATGTAATACATCGGGTTTGGATTAATGGATTATGGGATATTACAGGCCAGCATGTCTGGGTGTATTTCTAGGAAGAAATTCCTGGCTGGGAGGGTGGGCAGGCCCTGGCACAGGGCACCCAGAGCAGCTGTGGCTGCCCCTGGATCCCTGGAAGTGCCCCAGCCCAGGCTGGACAGGGCTTGGAGCAGCCTGGTCTGTGTGACCAGTGACAGGAGTGGGGAGGGAATGGTTGGAGCTGTGCCAGGGGAGGGTCATGTTGGATTTTGGGCAAGGTTCTTCCCCCAGAAGGTGCTGGCACTGCCCAGGCTTCCCAGGGAATGGTCCTGGCCCCGAGGCTGCCAGAGCAGCTCCAGGAGAGCTTGGACAGCGCCGCCAGGGATGCCCAGGGTGGGATTTGGGATGTCTGTGCAGGGCAGGAATTGATGATCCTGGTGGATCCCTTCTAACTCCATTTATTCTGTGATTTGAACCCCCTTGGTGTTTCCAGGTGCTGCTGTCCTGCCCCAGCAGAGGCTGGGTGGTCACAGCTCAGTCCCTGGGGCTAGTTTGATCTCTGCACAGGCACTGCCTCACCTGAGAGCTGGGATCTGGGCTGGGGCCATCCTGGTTCCCATCTCCCGTTCCCATCTCCCAGAGCCATCCCCATTCCCATCTCTTGGAGCCATCCTGTTCCCATCCCCTGGAGCTGTCTCCATTCCCATCTCCTGGAGCCATCCTGTTCCCACAGATCCCTGGCTGTTCCCTGTCCCAGCCCCTCTCCCTGAGCACACCCAAACCTCAGAGGGAGCTGGGTGTGTTTCCCCCTCACAGCTTTTGTGCAGATGCACCCAGGCCCAAATGTGAGCTCCATTATTTCTGTCATCAATCCCTGACAGTTGTGATCCATCATCCCGTGGTGTTTCCCTGCACACCAGAACTCCTCTGGAGCAGGAAAGCTCTTCAGCTGCACATCTGTCAGCCAAGCAGAGCTCCCCAGCCCAGCAGAGCTTCATCTCCTCCCCTAACAGAGACATTTGCGGCAGGAGGCTGTAAATGTCCAGGGCTGTGTTGCTGTGTGAGCTCCCAAATATTCCTGTTGTTATGATCTGTGCTAGAGATTGAAATTCCAGCTCAAAGTGCCATTAAAGTGTCACACCAGGGTCATTAAAGGGGTCAGTAAGAGCTCCCAAACCCTTTGTGGGTGCAGAGGGTGATTTCTCCAAGAACAGTTTAAAATACAACAATTGTAGCTCGGCTCTGACTGCTGTGTCTCTAATTGGATAAATAATCACCATTTAGTGGGTGAAAAAATGGCCTAAAACCTCCCAGTGTGCTGCCTGAGCTCTTTCCTAGGAGCTGGAGTTTGGGAAGCTCTGCCTGGCCAAGCTCAGGTTGTTCCCAGGATCTCCACGTCCCTTTCCTGCCCATTCTGAGGTCCTGGGATGGGCTCAGAGCCACTTTTCCCTCCTTTAGCACATCTTTGGGACAGGACATGTGGCCCTCGTCCACGTGGTCTGGAAGATTTAATATTTGAGGACTGGGGGGAAAAAACCCCAAAAGGTAATTGGACTTAAATAAGGAAAAAAACCCCAAAAGGTAATTGGATTTAAATGGGGGGAGGGAAGCCAAAAGGTAAATACAGGGGGGATTTAAATACAGGGGGAAAAGCCCCAAAAGGTTATTGGATTTAAATAAAGGGGGGGGGAAAGCATGAATATTCAAAACATGGGGAAGAAACAGGTTGAGAATTTGTTTTTAAGGTGTTGTGGCTGGGATAATTTGGAGCAAAGCCAAGAACAAGGCAGCAGTGAGGAAATGCTGGGTCTGGGGTGGAGTGGGGACAGTGGGGTCCCATGTGGTGACACCAGGTGATGCCACTGACACCCCAGGGACAGCACTTTGGGCAAATGAGATGTGGGGAGCAGAGTGGAATTTAATTTGGGTGAGATTTACAGGATTTTTTGGGGTTTAGGGTTTTTTTTCTTCACTTGGTAAAGTCAATTGATAAATATATCTTCCAGTGGAAATTCCACTTTATACTTCCACTAGGTCACTAGTACAAGCAATTCAGCAAAACCTGGTTTTAATTTAATTTTTATCCATTTTTAACTCGTAATCTTTAAAGCAAAATTAAAAATTTGGCTTTGAATTTCAATTAAAATGGGAAGGTTTTGTTAGGGAAACACTGCCCTGAAAGAACTGCTCTCTTTTCCATGTCCATTCTGTTTTTCTCCATCCCACACTGGTGGCTTTTAGAGGGAGACTCTGAGGTATCTGACAGCCTGAGCATAATTACCTGTTTTTTCCTAATATCTGACAGAAATCCCTCTTGCTGGGAATTGAACTGATTTCTACTTTTATTCCTCGTGGACGTGGAAAACAGCAGAAAATGGGTTTATGCAGAATAACCTATGGGATTTTTACTGCCTTTAATCTTGCAGGTTTTGTACCCAGCAAAGCCAACCCTTTCCAGCTTTCCTCTGATTTTAGGGATCTGTTCTCATTTCCCTGATCCTTTGTTCTGTGGTGTGGGCGCACAACAACCCCTGACACAGATGGGGCACAGCTCCAGGTGCTTGGCAGGCCAAGATCTCCTGGAAATCTGCCTTTGGGTGAGGGTTTGCACATCAGGAGCAGCCCAGCAGAGGGGGTGCAGATCATTTGCAAATCGGGTTAAGCGATGGTTTGCATGGAAATGCAAATTTCGTTGCCGTTAATGGCTATTTTTTTTTTAATCTCCAAATTTTCACTTTCTAAACCAATGCTGGAGCTTTGCACCTCCCCGGAGGTTTCTGTCACCCTTGTGAGCATTGATTGAAGTTTTTGCCTTGCTGCTGCTGGGAACAGAAGAGCAGAGGCTCCTCATCAAGGTTTAATCTCTGCTTAACCAGGCAATGCTCCCTGTGAGCTCTGGCAGCGCTGCTTGAGCCAGGACTGCTAAAGCCCAGCCTTGGAGGGGAGCCTGGTTTTGTCCCACAGGCAGTTTGTAAAGCAGGGGAGCCTGAGGGACTCAGATTTGGGATTTTCCAGAGGGCCAGGCAGCAACTGCAGGGCTGGATCCATCCTGCCAGCCCAGGGCTGACAGTGCCAGAGCTCAGGCCCGGGCTCAGGCCCGGGCTCAGGCCCGGGCTCAGGCCCGGGCTCAGGCCCAGGCTCAGGCCCAGCTCAGGCCCAGCTCAGGCTCTCAGCTGTCCCCTCCTGTCAGGAGCTGTGCAGAGCCACAAGGTCCCCCCTAATCCCCCTTTTCTCCAAGCTGAGCCCCTTCCCAGCTTCCTCAGGAGCTGTGTGAATTTTTGTTATTTGTATCATTTTGCTTTATTTCTGTGTATAATGTTTTTATCTGTGTGATTTTTATTGTATGTATAATTTTATCTGTGTGATTTTTTTATTATTATTTGTATAATTTTACTTTATTTCTGTGTATAAGTTTGTTATCTGTGTGTTTTTTGGTATGTATGATTTTATTTGTACATATAATTTTTTATCTGTGTGTATGATTTTATTTTATTTGTACGTATAATTTAATCTGTGTGATTTTTTTATTATTTGCATGATTTCTTTTATTTCTGAGTGTGATTTTTTTGGGTTATGATTTTAGTGTATTTGTAAGTATAATTTTATCTATGTGATTTTTTAATTATTTGCATGGTTTTATTTCTGTGTGTGACTTTGTGTGTACAATTTTATTTTTTTTCTATATATAATTTTATCTGTGTGATTTTTTTATTATTTGTATGTTTTTGCTTTAGTTCTGTGTATAATTTTTTATCTCTGTGATTTTTTGGGTGTATTATATAATTGTATTGTATGTATAATTTTATCTGTGTGATTTTTAAGAAATTATTTGTATTGTTTTATTTCATTTCTGTTTATAATTATTTTATGTGTGATTTTTTTGTGGGTATGTTTTTTTATTTGTTATTATGATTTTATTTGAGTATTTTTTTATTTCTGTGTAAATTTTTAAAATTTATTTCTTTATTATTTAATTATTGCCAGCACCCTGGAAACCCAAGAATGAAGGACTGGACCATGGGAGTTGAGGTTCGGTTCCCCCATGGCTCAGGAAGGCCAAGCCCCACCTTTTGTAAGCACCACCTCATCCTGCTTTTCTCCAAAATTATAAATATTCCAAACCTCCCTGTCCCCGAGGCTTGTCCCAGATGGTTTTGCCCAAATTTTGGCCATTTTGTGCCAGCCTATGGGAATAAATCACACAAACTCTATTTTCTTTAAGGTTGGAAAAAAGCCTCTTCTTTATTGGAACCGTCTCGTGCATTTAATCCTGACCCTAGCAAAACAATCCCAAAACTCCACAACTCTTCATTCACATAACTCTTTTTATACAATTTTACAGACCTCATGTGTGACTCTAATTAGTTAGCAGCTTTCTTGCCAGTTACTTTTATTGGTTAGTAATAAGTTGTTATTTTATATTAATTGGTCACTCAAACTCTTGGTGTGTGCATGCAGGAAAAGTTGTTTGTGAGAGACAGAAAAATGAAAATTATCTAATGATGTAAAAACAGTTTATATAGGTGTAAGATTTATTATTTTTTATTTATAAGTTGTGAGGTTTACAGTATTTTACTAAAAAGTTATAAAATGTTATAGATTTAAAATCTATATTTATATAATAATATTTTATTTATATATAGTTACTTATATTTATATATATTTATGTAGCACTTCTAAGGTTAAACTACTTAATTAAGAAATTATATTTAAATTATTTTTACTTTTAACTTAATAATTAATTACTTAAAGTCTGCAATGTGGACTTTTTTATTTAATTACAAAATACTACTTAAACTCATGAAGAAAAAAGTAAAGAAGAAAATAAATTATTCTCTTAAAACTTTTCTCTTAGTTTTATATATATTGTTATATTCTAAAACTTTAAAAGTTTTCTATTTAGTGATATTACACAATTTTAATTAAACTTATTATTAAACTTTTTATTAAACTTATAATTTTAGTGTTATTAATTAATTTTAGAAGTTTTTTCTGTAGTTTTAAGATAAATGTAGTGCTTTTTTTGAGGCTGAAGTTTGTTAGCATAGAAAGTTTAAACTTTTGGTATCTAAAATTCGGCCAGGCTTGATTTTATGGAGCCTTTCTTTATGATTTTCCTGCCTTACTGCACCACCAGCCTGGTTCCCAAACACAAACCCCTCTCCCTGGGCTGTCTCCTTCTGGATGCTCTCCCTGTTTTTATCTGTTCACCTCACTCCACTCAGAGCTGAGTGTTTTCAATTTTGGGAATTTCTGGGTTTTTTTGGAGAGGGCCTGAGCCGATTCTGATGGGAAGCACATCCACAGCTTTGCTGCCTTCCCATGGTTAAATCAGATTGTTTCCATCATTTAAAGCTTGTGGGGTTTTTTCCATCTGAAAATGGAACCAATTTGTCTGAATGTTGGATAGATGAATTTATAAGTGACAATTCTCGCTGTCACCTCAGGGTTGGGTCAGGAGATGTCCCAGGGGTGACTCAGGCACTTTTTTTGATGGTGCTGGTTTCCAGTGTCTCTGCAGGATGGGTTTTGCCATATCCATGGAGGGGATGGGGAGGAGCTGCTATGAGGGAGCTGGGAAGGGGCTGGAGAATCCCTGAGGGAGCCGGGCAGGGGCTGCAGAATCCCTGAGGGAGCCGGGCAGGGGCTGCAGAATCCCTGAGGGAGCTGGGCAGGGGCTGCAGAATCCCTGAGGGAGCCGGGCAGGGGCTGCAGAGTCCCTGAGGGAGCCGGGCAGGGGCTGCAGAATCCCTGAGGGAGCCGGGCAGGGGCTGCAGAATCCCTGAGGGAGCTGGGCAGGGGCTGCAGAATCCCTGAGGGAGCTGGGCAGGGGCTGCAGAATCCCTGAGGCAGCTGGGCAGGGGCTGCAGAATCCCTGAGGGAGCTGGGAAGGGGCTGCAGAATCCCTGAGGGAGCCGGGCAGGGGCTGCAGAATCCCTGAGGCAGCTGGGCAGGGGCTCAGCCTGGAGCAAAGGAGGCTCAGGGGGCCCTTGTGGCTCTGCACAGCCCCTGCCAGGAGGGCACAGCCGGGGGGGTCGGGCTCTGCTCCAGGGAACAGGGACAGGAGCAGAGGGAACGGCCCCAGGCTGGGCCAGGGGACGTTTAGATTGGATATTTGGGAATATTTCTTCACAGAAAGGATTCTCCAGCCCTGGCACAGCTGCTCAGGAATGCCCATCCCTGGAGGGGTTTAAAATCCCTGTGGATGTGGCACTTGGGGACACGAGGTGGCCTTGGCAGTGCTGGGAATGGTCTTAAAGGCCTTTCCCAACCTGGAAGTTCTTTATGATCCCACTTGAACCAGCTCTGTTTTGACTTTTTCCTCAGTAAAAGAATTAAAGAAGACTGAAAATGTCACCATGTTGGGCTCTGGACAGGAGGAGAGAGAACGGCCTCAGGCTGGGCCAGGGCAAGTTTGGGTTGGAAAGGACCTGAAACCCCATCCCATTCCACCCCTGCCATGGCAGGGACACCTCCCACTGTCCCAGGCTGCTTCCAACCCGTCCAACCCAGCCTTGGACACCCCCAGGGATCCAGGGCAGCCATCCCCACCCAGTTCCTGCCCAGGTGGTGGCCTTTGGCCAGCTCAGTGCCACAGCTGTTTGTCCAGGACTCAGAACCCCCCCAGTCCATCCCAGTCCATCCCAGTCCCAGCAGAGGAGCCAGGAACCCGTGGGAGCCTCTGGCACCTGCAGCACTGCAGCCCTGGCCAACCTGACCACAGCACGCAGGTGACCCCAGGGGGGCTTTTTTCCCTCCCCAAAACAGAGCAGGGCCAGGCCTTTGAAGCTCCAAATGCAGCCTTCATTTCAATTTTAGTTTTAATGAAATTATGTCATCTTCTGTGCTACATCCCTTTAAATGTTGGGGTTTTATTTGAGTATTTTTATTTGAAATTTTTCCCCCTGTGTGGGGCCGCTGACCTCCCCTCCCATATTGCCTCCAGATGTCCAGGAGGGAACAGGGAGGGGAATCCTGCTGGCTCCTGCTCCTCTGGAAAAGTGCTGGTCCCTCTGGCCATGTGGTGTTTTCAGTGGGATTAAAGGAGCTCCATCCACAGCCCCACAGAAATGTGGCCCCACCACCTCCACCCTCGGCTGCTCCTTCCCTTTTCCACCTCCTTTGAGCCATCCTGGGGAGTTCAGCAGGATTGAAATCACTTTGTTTTTAAAGTTTAACCCAGAAGGGGTTGTTTTAAGCTGGATCTGGGTCACTGAGGTGGCCTCAGAGCAGGGATGAGGAAGATGAAGAGGAGGAGAGCCTGATGCCCTCTGGGCTGGTGGCCTCTGGAGCTGCAGAAAGCAGGAGAAATGTTGGCTGTAAGTCATAAGCATTTCAAAAAGTTTCAGAAATGAAGGAATAGGTGAAATGCAGCAGGCAGGAGAGCCCCGTGCCTGGTGCACCACCCCAGCCCTCCCCAGCACGTCCCAGGCAGCAGAGCTTTGCCACCAGGAGCCTTTTCCATCTGCATCAATATTCCTGGCTGCTTCCTGATCTCCTCCAGATGGGCTACAATAGTTTCCTATCTTCCTTCTTTTGGTCTTTTTTATCTTTTATTTCAATCCAAACAATTTCTCCCTGCCTTGCCAAGCTCTATATTGTATTGCATTCCTGGCTCCTTCAGACACAATATCCTCCTTGACCCATCCTGGCATGTTTCCACCTGCCCTGTTGTGTCTGTTCCTCCTACAAATTCTTCTTATTCCAGCTCCAAGAGCAGCCCCAGAGGGATCTGATATCCTGCTGTCCATCCTCCCAGTTTGTTGGGAAGGATGGAAGCTTGACAAGAAATTTTTGCAGAGATCTGTGCTTGGCAGAAAGCTCCCTGAAGGTAGAACCTGGGAGCAGAATAGAGATGGAAGCAGGTTTTGATACAGAAGGATAATAGATGTGCAAATTGAGAAGTGCTGAGCCAGTCTTGCTGGACAACTAAAAAAGCAAAGGTTGAGTCGAGTTGGAAGGCGGTTTTATGGCTAGAGCAAAGGATATGTTGACCACAAACAAAAAGATGTTTTTATCAGGCAGAAATAGGTCTTAGGAAATGCAGAAAGATACCACAGGCAAACAAACATGCTGATGTGGCAAGCAGAAAAAAGGTCCAAGGATTTTCCACTGCAAGAAAACTGAAAAACAACTTTAAGCTGCAACTGTACCACACTAACTCATGTGATTGGATAGTATTGACCATAATATGGTAATGGAGTAGTTATGATAGGCTGTAGGTAATGGTGAAGGTATTGATTGGTGCATTGTGTATTAATCAATCATCATTATATATATAATTATATATAGATCTATTTGTCATATATATATGTATTATATATATTTATATATATATTATCTTTGCTGAGCAAAGAAAAGTATATAATGCATTTTTACCAAATTTCAAGTGTCTTCAGGCTTGTCTATAGCTGTAGCTGGCAGTTTTAGGTATGGCTCTGTTACCCACAACCTGAGACTGCTGTAAAATCTTCTCTACAAGAAGCTGCATTTTGTGTACAATAAACAGCACTTTGTATGCAACATACTGCAGTTTGTATACAGTATACAGCATTTTGTGTATACAGCATTTTGTATATGCAATATACTGCATTTTGTATACGATATATTGCATTTTATATACAATAAACAGCATTTTGAGGAGCTGCCTGGAGTCCCACATCTCATCCCAGTTACACGAAGTTTCCCTCCCACACCACAGGGACAAATTCCTGTTCCCAAATCCTCTCCAGCTGCCTAGAAGGGCTGGATTTGGGAATGTCACTCCACTTTGGGGACACACGTTTGGGAAGCATCCCTTTTAAGTGAATCATCTGTTTGCATGGGCACCCAAGGTTGACTCCTGTGCCAAAAAGCACATTTTCAGTTTCTGAATTGTTGCTGCTGGGCAAGTCAGGGCAGGGTTTAATTGTGTGGCTACACCTCTGTCTCCCCAATTAGAGCAAAAATTATTTAAATATTTGGGCCAGTTTGTATTTTCTCATCTTTAATGGCTAGGGAAAAAAAAAAACATTTTTGAAGGCCCTTTTGAGCATTTCCATGCATTTCTTCAATTTTTTCCAATGTCTTTGCTGCATAATTTAATCTTTTGGGATAAAACTAAGGATAACCTGCTCGTTTAAGGGTGAAAAAGATTCTTCTATGGAAGAAAAAAATTAAGTTTGTGCAAAGTAAATATATTTTAAATAATTATATTAAAAAGATTAGTTTAAGTGCTTATGTCTATCTTAAGGATTTGCCACAGAGGTATCAAATTCATTTTATGTTGGCCAAATTATAACACTGCTATTCTAATAAATCCACCAAAAATTAAAAAAAGAAAGTGTTCTACTGCTAAGTTCAAGCTAATTTGACTCATAAGTCAGGGCTGATGGAAGCAAATCCCAACTCTGGGGTAATTTAATCTAATTTAGAATAATTTCAAACTGGGTGCAAAGGTGCCTAGGAGTAGTTAATGTAATCGAGGGTTTTTTTGAGATCAGTGATGTGCAAGGAGGAAGACCCTGGTTCTACTCTTGATAGATATGAATATTAATGAGCTTACACTGGTACAATTTGACCAACATAAAATAAAGTTGATATCTCTGTGGCAATACCCTTAAGACAGAGATAAGGATTTAAACTATTCTTTTTCATCCAGTTATTTAAAATATATTTACTTTGCACAAGCTAAACTTTTTATCCCATGGAATCCTCAAGAGAGAAATAAGGACTTTGAACTATTCTTTTTCACACAGTTATTTAAAATGGATTTACTTTGCACAAGCTAATTTTTTTCTCCCATTGAATACTTCTTTTTTGCCTGGCATAATTGGTTCTGTTCAGAATTAAGGAAAATATTTTCACTTTGCTGCCTGAGCACCTTTGGCTCCAGGTTCTGTTTTGCCAGCCACTCTTCCCACAAGAGAAATGCAATCACAACTTGCCTAATTGCTGAATGATAGATAAGAAAAATGAAAGAATAAATGCCTTCATGGGCCCAGGCCCAGAGCAGAGCCAGCTGCAATGTGGGCTGTGAGCTGTGGCACTGCTCTGATGGATCTGAGGCTGTGCTTCTGTGCCCCATCCCCATTGTCATTGCCACTGGAGAGCCACCAAAGGCTCTGCTGGGAGACCTTTCCATTGCTGCTGCTCCAAAAGGGCATTTTCCCTGCAAGCCACTGCAAGGAATGCAGGAATTACTCAGTCAGGACTGGTAATAGCACCTAGCAATTATATAGTCCTTTACACATTCAGTGGATTATACAAACTCCGACATTAATGAAGTTGGACTGCCTCTTCTCCTCTGCTCTTTACCTTAAAATTCTCTTTAGCAAAAAACTTGGTTTGGCACACACAGATTTTCACACACTGGCTGTGCGACCAGCAAAATCTCCATCTTTATGGGCAAAAAGAAACAAGGTTGAAGTCTGAGCTACAAACACACGGCTGGCTTGTAAATTTACAGTGCAGCATAAATTAGGAGTGGTGCACAGTTGTGACAAGCTAAAGATGGACTTGAGATCTCTCAGTTGCAGAGATATTCAAAAAGTCTCTTTTGAGGGGGGTTAATATGCATTTTCTTTACTTTTCTTTACTTCTGCAGGTTCTAATGAGCGGTGAAATTCCAGACCATGGAGCTGGATATCTTGTCTGTGCCTTGTCCCTGCCAGCGGCAGGGAGGGCTGGCACACCGGAGAGGGGACTGGTGATGAGATGATCAAAGAAAAGCAGAACCCTCGACTCCAACGAGCTGTACCCACCCAGGAGAGCAAACAGAGCATTCTGCTTTTCCCCTTTTTCAAATCCCGTGTGGTTCCCGATCGGGCTGACGGGGACAGACACACAGACTCTGCCGTGCCCGGGTGTTTCACTGATAAGCTATCAGGAATCAGCCACCGCACGTATTGCTCCTTCCTTTGATGAATCATTAGCAGCCAATTTGCAGGAGGCTTTGGGGCAAGTCCCCACGGCTCCTCACGCTGCAGGAACATTAATTTGCTGTTTGCTGAGGGAGGGCAGAGGCAGGCCCTGGACGCTGCCCACTCCTCCTGACTCACACTGGAGCAATCCCTTCTTTCTGTTTGGATTGGGATAAAAATCACCCCCAGGAAGGGATGGAGAGCGCTGCCTTGCTCAACTCGTGGCTCACAGCATGAAATCGGGTGATTTTCAAGAGGGGATTGACACAAACCCACGGCCACCCTGGGTTTCATGGTTGCCACAAGGCCACTCCGTACCTGTGGTGGCCACGCTCAGCAGATCTTCCCTCGGAGCTCCAAATGTGGGATGTTGTCCTGGATTAATGGATCCTCCCATGGCTGCAGGACATCTGAGCCTGCACACAGCTGGGACCTGCTTTGGGTTGGAAAGGACCTTTAAAATTCCATGGCAGGGACACCTCCCTCTGTCCCAGGCTGCTCCAAAGCCCAATGGCCAGCCTGGCCTTGGGCACTGCCAGGGCACAGCTGCCCTGGGAATTCCATCCCAGCCCCTCCCCACCCTCCCAGCCAGGAATTCCTTTCAACATCCCATCTCAATCTACCTTATTTCAGCTTCCAGCCATTCCCTGGGTCCTGTCCCTCCAGGCCTTGTCCCCAGTGCCTCTCCAGCTCTCCTGGTGCCCCTTTAGCCACTGGAAGCTCTCCCTGGATCCTTCCCTTCTCCAGCTGAGCATTCCCAGCTCTCCCAGCCTGGCTCCTGGAGCAGCTCCACCTCCTCCCTCTGCTGAGGATCCCAGGATCTGGGAACATTCACAGGGAATCCTTCCCAGGAATGCTGAAGGTACCCATACACCAAAGGGCTCCCTGTGGATTTTGACCTCATTAGTCCAAACTTATCCTTGTACAACTTTCCTTTCAACTTCCCCTTGCTCCAACAAAGACATGGAAAACCTTCAGATGAGTTCCATCACTTATTAACTAAGGATTCCTTAGAAAGGCTCAGTTTTCTCCTTAATGCCATGGAGGATCTTTGCATTTTCATCACTTGTTTTTTGTTTTTTTTTCAATCTCCACGATTAATAACTGGGAAAAAAAGTTCTATTTCTTTACCACATCCAGCTGTTTGTTAGGTGGTGGAGCAGAAATCTGTGATAAGAATCAGAAGGCAGAGCCAAACTGATAAATTTCCATCTTGATGATGGAAAAAGAAAAGCAGCTGGGATTTTTCTGTTTTTTTAAATTAAGTCTAGACTATACGTGTTGTGCTGCTGGGAAATAATCTGGAAATATTTACCAAATTGCATTCTGATTATGATGTCAATTATCAAGTGAAAAGAATGGGTAGAGGCTCAATTTAGGAGAGAAAAGAAATCTCTGATTTGCAGCTCCATGTTGCTTAAGAGAGCAGCTCTGAGCTTCAAAGCCAGAACTTTTTGTTCTTTCCTCCCAGTTGGTGAAATTCATTCTCAGCAGCCCTTGTGAGTGTCATGAAACCTGAATTTCCCATCCCAAGCTCCAGAGAAGGGATGGGGGTGAGGAGATTTCACTTTTTGGCTTCCTGTTTAAAATCCAGAGCACCCATTGCAGCCTTCCAAAGGATTTCTTCAGCAAATTTCGAGGAGTGCAAGAAAAAATCCCAACTGCAAAGTTTTATGGTCTCTGCTCTGAGATTTTAGACTTTATAGCTGGTACACAATTTCAGTTTATTCCTATATATGTTTTGTTGGTTTTCCTATCTTTTACAGAGATGGGGCAACTGAGAGGTGTATTAAAAGATTTCATTCCATTTTCAGTCTCGAGGAATAGTGAGACACAAGAGATGCAAAACTCAAAGGCCATTCCATCAGAACCCAACCTATTTCCTCATTACAATACCTCAGAAATATATTTTAGTTTATTGGTTTTTGCTACACAATGTTGTCATTATTTTTAACACTATCATTTAACACTATTATTTAACATTATTTCTATTTTTTCTTTATGTGGTCATGCTAGAATATATCTTTTATAGTTTTAATTTTCTAAAATATCTAGTCTTTTTGTAAGGCTGTTGTAGTGGTTTTGGTTTGGTAATTTGAGATTTTATTCATTCTGAGATTTTTTGGTGAATGTATTTAAGAGTGTGGTGGTTAATTACTAAAGTATTTATTTTTTGTTGTGAGATAGGATTAGAAGAAAGGCAAAGTAGGCTAAAATTTTTAAAAGGGTAAAAGGAAAATTTATTAATAGTGATTAAAAGGAGGAGTGATAAGAATTAGAATAAAACTTTTTAAATACTTTTTTCCCCTATAATTATAAAAATTGATCATGTAGAGAAACAAAACTTGAAATTTTAGTTAGTTTATTATTTTTAGAGTAGTCTTTCTAGTCTAAAAGCTGTCTTTTGAAACTTGTTTCTAGTTCAATCTCTCTCTTAACAATTTCATCTCTATCCTATGGCTTTCTTAAGTTAGTAACTTTATCTCAGAGTTTGGATAAAGATGTACAAGACTGAGTTTGCTGTCAGATTTTGAGAATCCCTCACAAATCCATTTCTCGCATCTTTCCTTTAAACTCTAATGAAATAACTGGGGCTTCTCTCTGCTCTTCTCTCCTCCCTCACAAGCTGCAGTGCTCAAACAGCACCCAAATAATCAGGAATCATTTTGGAACAGCGTGGCCAGAGGTGCCATCTGCCATCAAGGCTGACAGGGACATTGGCTGATTTTTCAGAGAAATTCCTCTTTTAGGAGCAGGGAAGTGGCTGCATCCCCTGGGTTCACCCCACACAGCCATGCTTGGATTTATTTAACCAGCCTGTAAATGAGCTGCTTAATTAGCAGGTAGGCCAAGCAATTTAGAATTTACAATAATGGTTTGAATACAGATGTAAAAACCACTTTCTCCTATGGCTGGGTTTTTTTTTTCCCAGTTCAGGGATATTTATTTATTTGATCAGTCAAAAAAATGTTAAGTTTAAAGTGAGCATGTTCTTATCTCATATTTTCCATCAAACTGGAAAATCTCTGAAAATCTCTCTTATTTAGCTTGTACCATGACAAAAATCACAGATTCAGGTGCATTCCAACCTTTCCACTGGCAGATCTTGCTGTTACTGGTAGTTAAATTTATCATTTTCCTTAGAAGTGGCTCTGATTCCATGGAATTTGCAGTCCTGCCCACAGGATAGTTTAGAGGGCTAAAAATCTGCAGGAATAATTCCAGCTGAGAAAAGTGGGTGTCCCATATAGTCACAGCAGAGTGGTGGTGTTATAGGGGATAGTTTTTGGGGGGGTTTAAGGGGAAGGGATACAAAAAATGCAGGAAAAGCTGTCATAAAACAAAAGAGCACTGTGGTCTTAAAATAATGACAAAAAAGGACAAATTTGTTGATTTTTAAAAAAATTTGGGTACTTTTTTATAGCCTGTAACTGGTTCACTCTGATAGCATCCCCCAGAGTAAGGCAAATCCTACATTTACACTCAGATCTTGCGAGATAGAGATATTCAAAACAGTATCTTTTTTGGAGTTAATATGCATTTTCTTTACTTTTCTTTAATTCTAGGTCCTAATGAGTGGTGAAATTCCAAACCCTTGAGCTGGATGTATTGAAAAGGTAACTACCTACAGATTGTGTCATTCAAGCATTTATTTAGGTGCACATTAGCTATGCCTAAAAAGGTCGTAAAAGAAAATTCTCCTTATTGGCTGCCTAATTTCAGAGGCCATAACCAGCTCAAGGTGTTCCCAGCTCTGGTGTGGATCCTGTTGCAGCCTGGCTGCTAAAGGAATTCCAGATGTGCTGGGGCAGAGGAGGAGGAGGATGGGGAGGCTGTGATGCCAGCACAGAGCAGGGTGTACGTGAAGAAAAAAACCCCAGATTTTGGCCCTTCTTGAGCAAAAATAATGTATAATATAATGTAATCTCTTATAGTAAAGTAATATATAATCATAGAATCCCTTTTGGGGATTATATTTGAAGTGATGTTGGATAGGGAAGCAGAGCTCGGTGTCCAGGTGTGGAAATTTGGCTGCTGAGGGATGCAGCCAGTGGGCAAAGGGGTGTCCTGGGATGATGGTGATGGGAGCTCCAACCCGCCCCTGATGCCTTGTGCAGGCTGGGCAGAGCTCCAGAATAAAGCAGGGATTTATTCAAAGCATCTCCTCCATGGATGCACCTTGGGCAGCACCAGAGCCCAGCCAGGGCTGCACCCAGGATGAACCAAAATGGCCCCAAAATGCACGGCCGGGCACGGGCTCTGTCCCTGGGATCAGTTCTGCTCCATTTGCACCTTGCAGTTCATTGTCCCATCCCAGCTTTAGCCCCTGCAGTCCCACCCTGCTTGTTTTTCTCTCTCCAGCCCACGGGGTTTGTGCTCTGGGGCTGAGATTGGATCATTTGTCCTTGGTGCCCAGCTGGAGCAGGAATTGTTTTGTGTCCCTGCTCTGTGCACAGAGCTCAGCATCCCCTGATGTGAGCCCAGCCCCACACACTAAAGCAGCACAGAATGTGAAAATAGAAAAGCCAAAACCTGAGGCATCACCACAACTTCAGGAAGGACTTCCCAGGACAGCAGGAGATGGGGACAGAGAGACCCAGGTGGTGCTGAAGGCCCCGGGACGCTCCTCACCAACCTCCTCCATGCCTGCTCATCCCTCAGCCCGCCAGGCTGGTGGAACCTGTCAGACCACAGCTCTCCCTGCTTGCTGACAGCTCTTCCCAAGCTTTGTTTGTGTGCTGGAGCTGGGAGATTTGAATTCCAAGTGCGTGGGGATGGCTCCCAGGGAACGCTGCCTCCTCCCCTGCCTAATTAGAGAGCGTGCTCTGGGAGACAAAGATCTGCCAGCCTCCTTCCCCAGTGCTCCACGAGCCATATCAGGAGGTCTAGCAGGAGTTATTCCCTGTCCTCAGGAGCCAGGCTCGGGGTGACAGGCGTATTTATAGCAGCAATATCGTGACTCAAGTGTCTGCTCAGCAAAGGCAGGGACATTCAGATGAGGGACCTCAAGGAATTCCCATGCCAGGACAGCTGGGATAGATCCAGTTTCCCAGGAGCCAGGAGAGATGGGTGGCTCTCACGTCCTCCCTGTCACCACAAATGCCTCCATCCACCCCATCTGGTGGTGACAGGGACACTCCTGGTCCCCTCGTGCCCTTAGAAGGTTCTCAGTGCTCTGTGCTCCATCAGGACCTGGTCCCCCAGCCAGGGAAAGGATAATTACCCCTCATCCCAAGCCCTGAGCCCAGGACAGCACACCACCTTTACCCAAATCATAAAAATGAAGCCGTTCCAATTTCCAGCATGAAGCAAAAGGGAAAAAATAAATAATACTGATGCCATGAATTCCATGGCATCAACACGAAGATAAAAGCAGAGATGCAGCAGGAAGATAAAGAGATTAGAGTATCAGAATTATGACAAATCTTGCCCGTAGCAGTGCCTGTTCCCAAGGCTGCCTGCCATTTCCCAATGATAAGATCCAGGTTTGCAGGCTGGGTAGTGTTTCTTTTTCCCCTATTTGTGCTGGAAAGCTCCGAGCTATTTTTCACTTCAGGCTCCGAGATATTTGTGCTGAAAGGTTCAGCCATTTCTCCAGCTGAGGTTATAGACAACAAAAAACCAAAGCTGTTTTGTTGAGAAAAGAGAGAAGCTGAGATTGGTTAAGTTTTGCCCCACTGGCCAAGAATGTGTCCTTTGAAACACCTGTGAAAATCCAAATTTAGCCAAATTATGAGTCTCTGGAAAACTCTTGCTCATATATAATCAGAGTTCATGTGTGGTTCCTGAGCATCTGCAGCTGAGGGAAATGTGCCCTTAGTCCAGTGCAGGGTACAAAATGACACTGAAATTGAAAACAAGTTTTTTAAAATAAACAAGAGAAGGCATTTAATGCTATTTTTAGAAACATTTTTCAAATTATCCTAAAATTAAAGAAGTGCAAGTAAGCAGTGTTTTGATTTGAGCAATAATCTCACTGACAGCACCTTCCTAATCATGTTTGCTCTTTCCAGTACCTGCTTTTAGGTCTATAGTTCTTATAAGTACCCATTAGTAGCTAAGATGTGTCTCTGAATGAGAAAAACCGCGGAACAATGAAGACATCAAGAAGTGGGAATTGAAAATTTGTATCCTTTGTTACACAGCATGGACCTGTTCTTCACCCATAACCATGAAAAAATGCTTAATAAGCACGTGGTCTTGATTCAGGACAGAACCAGAGGGACTCAAAGAATGCCTTCAGGTTGTGGAGTTTGCTTCTCCCTCACAATTTTTAGGGGTCATTCCTGGTGAACCTCGTCTGTCTCTAACAGAATTCCCACTAAACTGGGGGCTGTGCTGCTCAAAGGGTTATCCCAGGTATTTTATGGACACGGGAGGTGGGCTGAGCTAAGGAAAATTCCCCAGCCTGGAGCTGGGATGAGCTGGAATCACAGTCTGGGGAAGAGGCTGCAGCAGCCTTTCCTGCAGCCTGGGAAAGGAAAAAGGAAAGCAGGGCCAGAGCTCAGGTGTGGTGCAGCAAGAACAGGATGAACACTCTGACGGGTGCCAGGTGAGCTGCTCACAAACAAGCTCTCTCCCAGGTAATTATGGCATTATAAAAAGGTCATGACTTAGAAATTGCCAGGACTGCTGGACAAGAGGTTAAAAAATGCCATCTGGTTATAATAATCCCAAACTGCAGGGCTGCAGCTTTCCCGCACTGGGATAAACGGGATCTGTTGTGGGATTCTATCATTGTGCCATCCTGTGATTCTTTTTCCTGTATCATGGGTTTTTGCTTTAACACCATGGTTAAACCACACACAGTGATTTTTTTCCAGGACAAAGAGATGTTCTTGTGCCCAGGCCCCAAATAACTGCCAGGTAAGAAAATACCTGTAAATTTCTTACAGGAATACCAGAAAGCTCCAAAGTTCTTGGCTTTGTCTTCCACTTTTCTCTCTCTGGGACCTGCAGGGGCAGCAAACCACGACCCTCAGGCCCTTCCATCAACTTCCAGCATCCACCCCAAGCCCTTCATCTGCCTCTCTCTTCCTCATGGCCTGTGCCTCTGCCTGTGTTTAACCCTTGCTTAAACATTTCAGCCCTGCCATGCTGAGGGTTTGAAGCCTCTGAGTTTGTTTTCTCCCTTCCATCATCCCTGGGATATTTAGGACAAAATTCAGTGTAAAATCAGAGCCCACAGCAGCGATTCTGTGCTGCAGCCCTGCTGCTCACATCAGGTTTTCCCAGTCCTGAGCTGTGCAGCTGGGCACAATGCTCACTTTGAAATCCCACACCACACACGTGATGGCTTTCATTAAATATATTAAATATATTATCTGGTGATGATGGTGCTGTGGAAAGAATGCTCTCACAGGCAGACTTGCTGCACAGGGAGGGGACCAAGGCGTTTTTTCCATTTTCATTGCTGGTTGTAATCTGCAGGGCAATGACTGATTAAGTGGGCAGATGTTGCTCTAGGAGATAAAACTTGGAGTTGGTGCCTTGTGCAGGCTGCCCCAGAGCAGAGGCTGGGCAGAGCTCCAGAATAAAGCAGGGATTTATTCCAAGCATCTCCTCCATGGATCCACCTTGGGCAGCACCAGAGCCCAGCCAGGGCTGCACCCAAGATGAACCAAAATGGCCCCAAAATGCACGGCCGGGCACGGGCTCTGTCCCTGGGATCAGTTCTGCTCCATTTGCACCTTGCAGTTCATTGTCCCATCCCAGCTTTAGCCCCTGCAGTCCCACCCTGCTTGTTTTTCTCTCTCCAGCCCACGGGGTTTGTGCTCTGGGGCTGAGATTTGGATCATTTGTCCTTGGTGCCCAGCTGGAGCAGGAATTGTTTTGTGTCCCTGCTCTGTGCACAGAGCTCAGCATCCCCTGATGTGAGCCCAGCCCCACACACTAAAGCAGCACAGAATGGGAAAATAGAAAAGCCAAACCTAAGGTATCAGAGTTTTGAGTCTTATAGGTCCTAGCACGTGATACTTGTGAAAATGGGTTTTTGTGAGAGTGCAGACCTAAGAACAGTTATACAGGCACCTTCCCAATTAATGAAATATGTTCAAGGAACTCTTAGTTCTGATGTATAACATAATTTGTCATCCACACAGAAGAAAACAAGGTTTAGAGGAGCAGTTTCCAGATGCATGAATCAATTGCTACCTGAAAAATTCCACCCTAAATCCAAGAATTCCACCCTAAATCCACGAATTAGAGTTGCTAGCCTTGGTTTAATCCAGTATGCAACTTGTAACTCTCAGGAGTGAGCAAAGATCAAACTTTCTGGGGAAGCAAGAGCTGCAGCCAAAACTAACACAAAACTGTAACTTCCAGAGGAAATATTTAGAGGCATAATGAGAGGGATGGGAAACTAAACATGAAAATCAACATGGGGAAATGAAGCCCTCAGACTTGGCCCGTGTGCTGATGGCCACAATCAAATTAAGGCAAATTGAAAAGGGGTCAGATCAGAAAATAAAATAAAGCACATGAACTGGGAAACAATGCAGGGCAAGAATTGCAGCAAAGCAAGACGCAGTAGTCCCATGCAAACTTTCATTTTCTCTATTTTTATTCTGGATTTATACCAAAGGAGTAAATTTAGCCTTTGCTTGGAGGTCAGAGAGCCACAAAGAATTCCTCAGTTCCTTTCTTGGTGAGGGCCTGGGAGTTGCTCCATCCCTGTGAGGGTTTCTGGATGTGCAGTTTGCACACGACCAGTTAGGGACAGGCTATGGACAGGGGGAGAATTGGGCAGGAACTGTGAGGCTTCCAAACTATTTTATTATTCTGAACTATTTTAATATTCCAAACCATCTTATAACTACCTAATAACCTTCTGGAGTGTATATCGTGTTGCTCACAGGCCTGAAGGTCAGGATCATAAAAGAAGTGCCCCTTTTAAGGGGATTTTCCAATGGTCTGACCACATGTTCTTAACATGTGGGGATCCCAATTTGCTGGGAGGGTTACAGGGATGTGCCAGGGAGTGAAGGAAGCACAGCAGCCTAGGGAGGGGAGACCTCTGCATTCATGTGGCTCTGTATTTACAGTTAAATTTCAGAATAGAAATGAAATATTTGTCTGCAGAGCAACTGGAGAGGATATATCAGCAATATCCTGATCCCTGCAGAGGGGATACACCATTAATAAGCCCCACTGAGTCATTCCCTACAGGAATAGTGTTTTTCTCCAGGGCCATTGCGTGCTCCAGCTATTCCAGAGCCATCCCACTTGTTCTGTTTCCTGACTGACCCGCTTGGCATCTGCCTGTGCTGCTGTCAGAGCGAGGTTACTCCCACCACAGGGCTGGGATTTATATCTGACACGTGTTCCTCCTCTTCCCAACACTCCAGCACTGACACTCCAGCTCTCTTTCCATGTTCTCTAAAAGGAAAAAGGGATGTTTTTCAAGCCTGGCCCCAGTTTTGCAGTCTGAGTTTTTGATGCTTTTAGCAGAGCAGAGCCTTCAGCTCTTCGTCCTTTGGGTCCTTTCCTTCTCCAGCCCGCAGCAGCACACACTCCAATTTTGGGATGCCACAAGCCAAGCTAGGGGGATCCTCCTCTTCTCCAGGGTTTATTCCAAAGCAAAATAACAGGATGGGAGGAAACAGCTTCATGTTGCACCAGGGAGGTTAGATTAGGTAGCAGGAGAAATTTCTTCATGGATGAGGCTTGGCCGGGGCAGTGGTGGAGCCACCATGCCTGGAAGTGTCCAAAAAATGTGTGGATGTGGCACTGGAGGATGTGGTTTAATGGTGAACATGGAGCTGGGGCTGGGCTTGATGAACTTAGAGGTTTTTCCAACCTTTACAGTTCCATGATTCTATGATAGGAGGACACAGATTTAATCCACAAAAGACAGGTTTGAGAAGGTGACAAACATCAGACTATCTAAATTGGTAGCTTTAACTCACATTCAATGATCACAGAATCTGAATTTTGGGGTCCTTTCTTCATCTCTTTCCCCCTTGGCACTTTGAAGGGAGATTTTTTTCCTCTCTTTCCCTCAGCATTTTGTCCCGTGGCACTGAGTGAGCGCGAGCCCAGCTGGTTCAGAAACGCCCCGCTGCTGATCCCTGGGGTCTGCGTCGGGTCTGGCTCCCACATCCTGGAACAACTCCCCATGGGTTGCTCCTGCGGGGAGGCAGAGCAGGCAGGAAGCACTGGGAACCCCAGCAGGAGCTGGCTCTGCCTCCAGGGCTCTGCAGTCAATGAGTTTTGGTTGTGCAGGAAAATGTGAAACCTGTTCTGTGGGTTCCCTCGCCACCAGCAGCATCCCGGGGCTTTGGAAGTCCAAGGACAACTGCCTCACTCATTTCCTGGGGTTAGTTTATTTAAAAAAAAAAAGTCTATTTGTAGTGTTGACCTTGTGATGGGGTGCAGGAATGGCATGACTTGGAAATCCTTGGAGCTCCAAATGCAGCTGGCTACTGCCTGAGCTCTGGCTGCGACCTTGATTTGACAATGTATTATGTAACAAAGTTCAGATATGAAGTTTTCAAACATGCAGCTACATTAGAAATAAAAATTTTTAAACTGTGGTTTAGCTAGGATATTGAAAAACCACTTGGCTAAATCTTTGTGTCCTACACTGGTGAACCTAATAAAATAAAGTAAAATGTAATACGAAAATGACCACTGCTAAGTGTGAATTTGGCTGAGTTTTGCCTCTGACTTGGACCCAGGGAAGATTTTCCAGCAGAAGTCCAGAAGCTTCAGCATGATGGAAAGAAAATATCCTTGACTTTCAGGTAGCAAAGGCTGCTTCAGCAATGGAAATAAAAGGTAGCAATTAGGGCAGCTTTGAGAGGCATCCTTTGGGTTTGGATTGCTTTGGCTAAACCAGGATTGTCAGGAATATTGACTAAAAATTCATTAAATATGAATACAAATATAAATATTATTAGGCTCATAAATCACCTAAATGAACAAAAGCCAAGGATAAGCTGGTGCAGTTTTTGCATAGGAAGAATTATATTTCATTTATTAAACTCAAATGAAAGAGTTTTGCTGATGTCCCTCAGAGATGGCAGCAGGTGCTGCTGGGAGGAGCAAATTTCAGCTCTCAGCTCCCATTCCTGACAAAGTGGGATGAGGAATTCCTGTGGGCACCAGCACCTGGGAGAAGTCAGGAAAATCAACCATTAGAGCAGATAGAAACCACATTTCAAGGAAATGGGATATGATTATAGTAAATAATACATTGTATGAATGCTTGGAGGAACTGTTAGCTCCTGGAATTTACTGCTACAGGACACGAGTGGCTCTGGTAGGATTCTTAAAAATGTAACCGCGGATGTGGGTTATTGAAGCCATTGTGTCTCTACAGCCCAGATTTATTTAAACATTATCTACACCTGCACAATTATTGTTAATTAATGAAGAGTAAATCTGGAGCGTGTGTGTCTTGTTGTGGGCCTGGTGTTTGGCTTCTTGGGCTTGTTGATTGCTGGGCAGTACCTCAGGTCCAAAATTTATTCCTTGTTTGAGTTTTTCTAACACAACCTGATGTAGCTTGGTTCCTGATGGTCAGGAGCAGAGGTGGCACCTGGGGACGTGGCTTGGTGCTGCTGGGTAAATGGTTGGATTTGATGACCTTGGATGTCTTTTCCAATTTACTTATCCTGTGATTCTAGATTTCGATGTGCTGCTACAGGTTACGGGATGCAGGGCTTGTCGTGTGCTTGTGCACATGGCATCGACACAGCTTTTTACAGGGGCATAGTGATAGGACAAGGAGGGAGAGTGTCTTTAAACTGAAGGGGATTAGGTGTAGATTAGAAATCAGGAATAAATTCTTCCCTGGCAGGGTGGGCAGACCCTGGCACAGGATGCCCAGAGCAGCTGGGGCTGCCCCTGGATCCCTGGCAGTGCCCAAGGCCAGGCTGGAGCAGCCTGGGATAGTGGAAGGTGTCCCTGCCATGGCAGGGTGGCTTGGATTTTGAAGTCCTTCAACCCAAACCATTCAATGATTCTTTATTTCCTGCCCCAAAGGGGACGTTTCTCCAGGTATCTCGGCTCGTCGTTTTATCCGTGCTGCTCTTCCCTCTTCCAGGGGGTGCAGCTGTGTGTTTGCCGCCGTTCCTTGCATTCATTTATTTGTTTATTGCCCATGTCAGTTGCACTACAAACATTTCCTCAAGGCTCGCTGCCCGACACGAGGCCGCGCTGGGCGGCGCCGTGGCCGGGGGACGGATGGCTTCGTGCTCGGGGTTGCGAAAGGAGACGTCGAACACTGATAAAACAAAATAAATGCAATAAAAGGGGAAGAAAAAAAAGTTTTAAAAGAGTTTTAAAAGATTTTTAAAAGATCCGAGGAGGCAGAGCGGTGACCGTTCGGAAGGCGCTGCCGGCCGATGGAAGCCGCCCCGCTCCGTGTCCCCCGCCCGGTCCGGGGGCACGGCGGCCTCCGGGGCGGGGCTGGCGCGGGGGGCCCGGCCCGGCCCCCGCCCGCAGCGCGGCGGCCCCAGACGCCTCCCCCTGCCCGCGGCGCCTCCGCTCGGCCCCGCCGCTCCCGCTCCTCCTCCGCGCCGCAGTTTGCGTCTCTCCGTCTCTCTCCAGCGCCGGGGCCGCGGAGCGCGGGCCCCGCCGAGCGCCGTGAGCGCGGAGCCGGGCGCGGGGCAGCGCCCGCCGCCGTCCCCTGCATGGCGGGCGGCCCCTGAGCGGGGCAGGCGCTGCCCGCGGCCGGCGCTGCCCGCGGCGCTCCCCCAGCATGGCGCGGGGCGGCGGGCGGCTGCAGCCCCGCGCCGCCGCCGCTGCCCCTGCCCGGGGGGACCGGGGGCCGCTCGGCCTCCTGTGCCTGGCGCTGCTGTGCGCGCTGGGCGCCGCCGAGGCGGAGTTCTCCATCCTGGACGAGGCGCAAGTCCTGGCCAGCCAGATGAGGAAGCTCGCCACTGAGGAGCTGAGGGTCGTCACCATGCAGGTACGGCCCGGCCCGGCCCGCGCCTCGCCTGGTTTTCCCTCCTTCCTTCCTTCCTTCCTTCCTTCCCTCCCTCCCTCCTCCACACGCTCTTCCCGATTCCTGCCTTGCCCTTTCTCTCTCCATTCCTTTCTTTCTTTCTTTCTTCCATCGGTTCTTTTCTTCTTCTCAAACTTTCCCTCCCCCCTGCGCGGGCTGCCCGGCTTCTCTGGCCCCGGTCCCCTCAGCTCCGGCTCTCCCCGGCCCCGCTCCCTCAGCCCCGTTCCCCTCAGCCCCAGCTCCGCTCAGCCCCGGCTCTCCCCGGCCCCGCTCTCCTCAGCCCCGTCCCCGTTCCCCTCAGCCCCGGCTCGCCCCGTCCCCGTTCCCCTCAGTCCCGGCTCGCCCCGTCCCTGTTCCCCTCAGCCTCGGCTCGCCCCGTCCCCGTTTCCCTCAGCCCCGGCTCTCCCCAGCCCCGGCTCTCCCCGGCCCCGCTCCCTCATTCCCGGTTCTCTCCGGTCCCGCTTCCCCCGCAGTGCCTCCCGCCCGAAGGCGAGCTCGGCCGTAGCGGCGGGGCACGGGCAGTTTCTTGTTTTATTTGCGATTTACACAATAGGAGTAGCCGAAACCGCCTCCCGCAGCCGCGGAGGGGCCCGAGCCCGGGCTCGGGGCTGAGCCCGCCGTGCCCCGGGGCAGCTCCGGGCGGGGGGCTCGGGGCTGAGCCGGTCCCGGCCGAGCATCCCGCGGGCAGGAGCTGCGGGGCGGTCGGGGAAGCGATGGCTGCCGGCCCCAGAGTGCGGCCGGAGGAGTTTGTTGGGATGCTGCATTCGGGGGAAGGCTGTTCTCCTTGCCGGAGTTGTGTGCTGTTTGCGGGTGCTCTGCTGGAGGCCGGTGGGACTTGCAGGGAGCGCTGGTACCTGCGGTACAGCCGGCGGCTGCCGACCCTCTCTGGAGGGGGGAAAAGTGAAATCGGATCCCGGGCGGCTTTCAGGGGAAGGTATGGTCAGTAGCAAATGCAGTTTTAAAAGCCTCCCAGATTGAAAAGGAGACACTTTCATAGGATCAGCGGGGGTCTCTACCCAAATGGCCTTTTATCTTCTCTAAACTGGCTGCATTCTCTCACCTCTGGACCATCATTGTGCTGGGCGGCCTCCTAGGGCTCGTTTTGTCCGGGCAAACACTGAGCTGTCTCTTGTCCTTGATGCTGAGAAGACGCGGATTTAAATGACTTCACTTAACAAGGTACATTATTGATGTACTGAATTCAAGGAAGTCCTTTTTTTCCCCTTCTGCCGTGCATACGCATGTGTGTATTTCCCCTCAAAAGATAGAAGCATAATCCTTTGCTTTGGTGGAGTCTCTGTTAATGCAAATTAAGGCAGTATAATTGCATTGCTAAATCCGTTTCTGGCGTTAAAAAAATTATAATACGATCACCTCAACGCGTGTTGTATTTGAAAAAGCAGCTCACAGAAATATACATTGTTACAAGAATTAACCATAGGATGAGCCAGGTTTTCTTTCCAAGAATTGTACCGATGATCCGAGCTCGGGAACAATCTGGATGCCAGTGCACGGAGATGCAAATAATGTTAAAATTCTGTTTACTATTAATTGGAGTAATTTAATGTGGTGGAACTGGTAGTTAAACTGAAACCCTTTTCATACTCAGCTCTATTTTTATATGCTTCGTATTTTGACTGTCTCAACTCTCATCACGCTAATGCCCAGCCTGTCCTTTGCTCTCCCCTGGAACATTGTTACAGCTGTTTAAGATTAAAAACCGGTGGGAACAAAACCTCCCCTGATTTTAGAAGCTTTTTTTGCTGACCTCCTACAGTAGAATAAAAAATGTTATGACATGTGTCACTGCTTCCCATGCTTCTCACTTGGTTTTAGGGCTGAAATTTCCAAAGCCTGCTCAGGCAGGGATGGGTGTAGCTGGCACAGAATTCCCCATTATTTCTGCGTGTTCAGGGCTGTTGGTGAGTGGTGATGAGCGCCTGGTGCCAGGTGCCACAGTGGGGATGTTGGGATGATGCAGACAGGTCGTGTTTGCAGAAAAAACAGAAAAGAAAGGTGTGGGACTTTGGCAGGAGAGTGAGAACACTTCCCTGCTTTAAGTGGATACAAATCCAAGGGTGTTGTCCTGGTTTAGAGGGTGGCAGGCCCCAAATCAGGAGTGGTGAGGGGAAGCTGTGGTGGAGGGAGGAAGGGTTGACATCCAGCTGTTAGTTTTATTTGCTTCACAAACCAGAGAGGAGGAAGTGGCAGGATCCAGTGCTTCCCTTGCGTGCTCTCCCCACGCTCTGGTCCTTGCCTGCTGTGGCTCCCACATCTGCACATCCTGCTCACAGGCAGGAGGTGGTGGTGTCACCAGGGGGCTTTGCAGGAAGGGTCTGAGCTGGAGGTGGGCAGGAAGCATCCAATGAGTGCGGGAGCAGGTGGGAATGCTTCAGTAGAGCCAAGGTGAGAGGTTGGTTGGGTGTGTTTTGAGTCTGGGAGAAGAGGAAGGTCTGGACAGAGCCTCCGTAAGTGCAGGAAGGCAGGATGAGATGAGGTGGAGACTCCAGAGCGGACACCAGAGGAGCAGGTGGAAGAGGTAAGAGGAGAAGGATGGAATTTGTGAGCCTTAAATGCCTGTGAGGAGGGGCAGGGAGTAATGGAAGCTGTGGGATATGAAATAAATCAGATTTCTGCGGGAGCACTGGCGGTGCTGTGAACCAGCTCCTTCTCTGTCCGGTGTCTCCTTCCTGTGGCACCTTCTCCTTGTATCTGTGCTTCATGGCACTGCTCCAGCAGCAGTGAGGGCTGACTGCTCCTCATAAAATCACATCATTTGGCATTGTTGAGAGGAGTGGGGTACAGCTGGAAGAGAGGTTGAAGCTACAGGCAGACTGAGGATGAGAGAGGATTCTGGTGGCACACCAGTGTGACAATTGATTTTTGGCACTCACACCACTGCTTTCTATTTCCAGAGCCTTGCATGAGGGCAGTGTCTGACTGTCACCTTGGGGGAGTGCTTTGTTTCCTCGCCCATGCAAGTGCTCTGGTTTCATTTATAAATTTATTCCTTGAATGGTACTGCCTAGAGCAGCTGAGGATCATGTAGTGTAGGTGACAACTCGTGAGTTGCATCATTTGCTGGATGTGTTGAACAGCAGCTTAAGAGTTTCTTATTTAAATTTCCAATTAGAATATACATGTTTGTACCGTGCCAGGGATGCCCTTAGTGAGAACACGTGCTGGGCTCTGCAGCGTGTGTGGGTTCCTGGGTGTCTGCCTCTGTGTTCTTTCTCCACGAGTGGTTAAATATTGAAAGTTCATCAGTTGTCTGATTTTTCTCTGTTGCTCTGATTAATTATTGTTCCCCCTCTGTTTGGCAGTTCTGCCAAACCCCCAGTTAATGATGTTGCTGTGTCTTAATATTCTGTGTCTTCCCTTTCCCGTGCTGGGGTGTGAGTGCTGTGTACATACACATTTTTACAGGGGTTTTTGCCCTGAGCAGCAGAGGTGATCTGTTTGTGTTTCTGCCCAAAGTCATTTCCCAAATCAAGCAGAAACATCCTCACCACAATCTCTTCCCTTCCTCTCCCTCCTGCAGGACGGAGGGTGCTGGAGAAGGATTCTGGGTTGTGCTGTACCACAGTCACCTGTGAGTGTTCCTTTGTTTCTGGGCAGCCAGAGCACGTTGGCAGCATCCCTGCCATTCCAGGGAGCACTGCTAGCAGCAGGCTGCATCCTTGGGAGGCAGTGGGCACTCCCAGCTCCGTGTTCTTGTCATTCCTCAGCAAACTCTCAGTGTCCCATGGCATGGCCTGCTAAGGGCTGCAGCTTGGTCGATGACTACTTGTGTGGCAGTCCTGTAATGTATTCTCCTGGGCAGAGCTGGCACTCAGCACTAATTAAAAGTTAAGAGCCTTTTTTTACTAAAATTATAACTGAATTGGTGGTTGTGGCATGACCTGGTCTGCGGGTGGAGTTTCACCATCGCTGTTACCTGGCTTGTCTGATCCCAGCTTCTCTGGCCTGGCTGAAATTACAGGGGTAGGTTGTTGGTTGAAACAACTGAAATTCTTTAGCTGGGAGGTGAAGGCAGGTAAAGAATAAATCAGAACTTTTTTGAGCGGTTGGTTTGGTTTTGGTGAGGTTTAACCCTCTAAATCTGCTCTGGGTGAGGTGAGGAATATTTTTTGGTATTCTGGGTCAAGGTAACGTTTCCATCTCCAAAACAGGGATATAATACTTGCAGCCAGAGTTGAAAGGAGTAAGAAATGCTTTGAAGATGAAAAGCATTAAATGCCTCTATAACTCTCAAAATGCATGTTGATGTTTCCAGCCAGACAGTAACAAAAGTTGTAGGCCCAGAGGGCCTCGGATATTTGTGAAGGCAGCTCTGCCATCTTAATCCTTAGCTCCTACTCTGAGAAGGAAGCACAGCCCTTTCTCATTGTCTGCTACTGATCTTGGGGACTGGAATTAAAAAAATGCATTTTGAATCTGAAAAAAAAAAAAAAAGCAGTTTGCTGATCACTTTTTTCCCTGTTTATTTTTAGTATTAATACTGTGCAAACAATAATATATTAATACATCAGGTGATGCAGTGATGTGTAAAATAACAGCTTAGTACAGGCTTTTCCTGGTTGATTGGCAAGCATATTATATATTTATTTCTCTCCCTAATAGCTTGTCTGGCCATATGTTTTTCAAGAAGAACAGATTGTGCTCAGACAAGCACAACACGGAGACAGAGACATGTCCAAGGGTTTATATGGGCTGAAAAATCCACATTCTTTGAGGATTTTTGGGTAATGGCAAAGAGTTGGAGTCACCAGAACTGTCCATTTTTTCAGTCCTTTTTAAAATGAGCGTTGACAGAATGCAGCATTATTTATTTTTTCTAATGGGATTCTGGCTATTGGATTTACTACTTAGAAGAGATAAATCCCATTTTGAGCTGTCCTGCAGACCAGTATAAATACCAGAACCGTGGTCCTCCATCTCTGAAATCAGGGGTTTCACACATTTCTCCACTTCTTTTGATGGGTCTTTATAAATAAATCTGTGGTGAGTGTGAGGCACTTGCACAGCAAGTGCTGTAAAACCCCACGTCCTCCAGCTCTGAAACCTGGACCTTGTGCACCCTCAGCACAAAAAAACTGCTGATTTTTTTTTCCTATTATTTTCATCTTGTGAAGCTGAAATACCAAAAAAAAAACAACCCATAAGTAAGGAAGGCTGTTAAGTGTTTGATTGTACCTTTTTGGGTTATTTAGATATTATTTGGCAGTAGTGTGTGCTGTAGCAATTATTACGGAGCAGAAACCAGTGGAGGAAAACCTCATCTGTTTTCCATGATTATGCCTTAGTTTGAGTCCAGCTACAGCAGCTTTATCCGAGCCTCTCTGGCAGCCCAAGTTTTTTATCCTTTTCCACACATATTCCTTTTTTTTCCTGCCATGAACCATTTCCAAAAGACAGCGAGAGGGTCCTGGTGGAAGGGCAGACCAAATCTGAATTTTTAATCAGGCTTTGAGCCGCCTCTTCAAAGGGCCGGGGCATCCTCAGCGCTGTGGCATCAGCCGGGGCTGACATTCCACTTCAAACACCGGGAATGCAGCTGGCCCCGCCAGATAAAAGTTGGGCTGTGGAGCAGCAAGGTGGGCTGGCAGATAATGAGCTGTGCCCGAGGATCCCGGGGACAGCAGGAATTCAGATCTCCTGGGAGGTGATTGGGGAGCTCGGCTGTGCCAGGGCTGATAACACGAGGAAGGCGCGCAGGGAAATGCACTCTTGGTTTTTGGAGTGGTTGGTGCCTGAGAAGCTGCTCTGCTGTCATAGCCTGGGCAGGCACTGGGGAGAAAATAGCCTAATTTTTGTTGTAAAAAACGTAGAGAAATTCTCTTCTTTCAGAGAGGCAGGATGTGTTTGAATTGGAAAAAAAAAAAGTTTTCTTGTGCATGTGTTTTCCAGTTTTTCTTTTATATCTATATATTAAAAGGGAGAATTAAGAGTAAACGGATTTTTTTTGTTGTTTGTCGGTTTTTGGGGAGGAATTGGCCAAGAAATGCTCAGAGCCTTGTCATTCATTGCTCTCCTGTGTGGAAGTGCCCAGCTCTAAGGAATTGCCCCAAATTTTGTTTATTTCCATATTGTTGGGGTGCTCCATAGCTGGGGCTGGGGTCTGGGGTACCTGAGCTTGGGTCTCTGTGAGCCTGGAAATGGCAACACTTCCTGGATAAGGGTTGGATCATGGCCCAGAAATGATTTATTTTGATGCATCTGAATAGGAAAATACTAATTTTTTTTCTTTCTAATTTTTTTTTCTGTAGATGAATAATATAACTTAATAATTGCAATTTTAGTGACTTACCTGATGCATCAATCTTTGTTTTGTACGTCAAAAATTTTGCTGAGGTTTTGATTAATAGCTCTTGTCTTGTAGGTTTCATGCAGATTAAAGTGTAAAAATATGGAGAGCCTGCACTCCTCAATCATCATTTTCCTGTCGCTTGTTGTTGTTCAGTACCATGCAGTGTTAGTGAAATCTGAAAGGATACATACCCTTGTGTTCTCTTTTCCATGGAAAACAGCATAAAAACGCTGCTGCTTATGCAATGTCTGTTGTGGAAATTTTCCTTTTCTGATATAAAACATAAGCCAAGTTATTGCTTGAATCTTGTGCTCTGTGTGTTCTTACCCTGTGCAGAAATCTGGATGAAATTATGTGTCTGCTTTAGCAGTGAGAATCTGAGCTGACTTTTGAAACAATCCTGGTGCCACAAATCAGGAGCGCTCATTTCCAATCCCAGGAAAAGTGTTAATGGAGTCACTTTATCAACTGCCTCCATGGAGAGCCTCCCAAGAGATTTTGCAGAAGTATATTTGCACAATTACAAGAATTAGTAAAAGCAAACTCTTCCATCTCCCTTCAGCAGCTTCCCAGTCAGGAGCAGCTGATGAAAACAGCTTTTTGTGGAGCTGTTGGCCTCTGAGCTCAGAGATTTGCACAACTTGGACTGTTTGATATGAACTCCCTTCCACCTTTTGGATAAAAAACTGTGATTTTCCTTTCAGCATGTCTGCAGAACTGTCTAGCCAGTGCTCCCTGTCCAGCTTTGACCTTCTTTTGCACATATCCCTGCGATGCTGTAGGAATTTCTGGCTGTACTTTGGCTTGTCACAGGTGGGAGTGAGGCCAGGGGAAAAGAAACCCTTCAAAATAGACACATCTGGAGGTTGCCATAAAAGTTTCTAGGAGCTGGAACGCCTTAAGCTGAATTTTTGGTGTGTTCACCCAGGTGGGATTGTTTTTGGTGCTGTTTTTGGGGGATTTCACACCAAAGTGCATGTGGAGATAAGTTCAGCTTGGCAGAGGTGATGTGGGGGTACCACAGCAAAGGGCTGAGGGGCTCCCAGTGACCTCCCTGGCCCCGCTTCTCTCCCTTTCAGCAAAGGAAGAATTAAAACCATTTCCCTTTGGGCTGTGTCTCACCTCAGGACTCACATCAGACAAACCCTGGGGAGGTGTTTGCAGGGGTTTTAGGACGAGGGAAGAGAGAGAATTTTGACTCTTATGTTTTAGAAGGTTGATTTATTATTTTATGATATATATTACATTAAAAGAAAATGATATATTCAAACTATACTAAAAGAATAGAAGAAAGGATTTCATTAGAAGGCTAGAAAAGAAAAGAATAGAATGATAAAATTTGGTGACTGCTCACAGCTTCAACAGAAGTAACTATCATTAGTGTCAGGTGGGATTGCTCCGGTGTGGGATGATGGCTCAGCTCCTGATGCTTCCCAAAACCTGGGAACTGGGATTGTGGTCATGGTTAACTTGTACTGCAAGAGAAAAATGAGTGGTGTGAGGCTTTTTGGGCTGCTGAGGTGTTGGATGTGCTGGAAGCCAGGAGAGCTTTTTGGGAATACCCGTCAATGAACAATACCCCACCTTGGGGTGGCTGTGGAATTGTGCATTTTGTGGGGGCAGAAGTAAATTCTCCAAAAAGTAAATTTTGCTTTTGGTGGTTGCCTGTCCATTGCAAACCAGCCCAGGGGCAGCTGCTGGTGGGAGGTGGGCACAGAAGGAGATCACATCAGGTTATTTGTATTGCCTTGTTCGTGGTCAGTCAATGAACAGATTGGTTTTCCTCTTTTCTCCAATATTGAGATCATGTGGGATTTCTGACTGTTGATAAAGAACTAATGGGAGAATAGGAAAGAAGCAGCATGTCCCATTGCAAGGAGTGTGAAAGGAGGAGGAAAAGCCACTTCCACTGTGGGTCCTAAATTGCAGTTTGTATTTCATTACTGGAAGCTGAAGCTGCAAAAAAAAAATTTAAAAGGCCATTTTTTTTTCTCTATTCTCTATTTCCAGTTGGCAACAGTCTGGTCAAGCCCTCATGGACAGGTGTATTCCAGAGGGGCCAAACCAACATTTTGGAGACAGGATTTTTGTGTGGTATGGAAGGCACAGAAGGATAAAAATAGACATGTTTTTAATTTGAGGTTAATACACTTAGCAGTTTTAACAATGAAAGGATATTTAATTTAAATAAGCCACAGCTGTAGGTAGTTAGACTTCCTTGGGCACATTGTTTGCCCAAGGAATTGTCTGGAATATGCATTTCAGAATTGTCTTTGATTCCTTTTGCCAGTGGCTGGCCAGGACTGCCAGGTGTGCTGTGGGATTTCTTCCCTTGCTCTGTTTTGGTGGAGTTCGGCTGCACACAGCATTTCAGAGGGAAAACTGCACTTTCTGGAGCAGGCAGGAATAAGCACTGAGGATGCTTGTTTGTCACAGTAGGCAGCTGTGGTCAGGCTGCTGGCTTTAAACTGTGCATTTCAGGCTTTGATCTCTGTGATTAAAATTAGAAATTCTTATTCCTGGCTACACAGTCTCCTGTGTCTTCCTTGAAGGAGGTTTTGATTTTAAAAATGGAAGAGAGATGATATTTACATACATTGCAGGAGGAGGATGGAAATTGTGAACTTCTGAGAGGTTTTAGCTTCAGATGAGCTTCACCAAGGTGGAGGTTGCAAACCCAAACCTAGTGGCACTAAGTAGCCAAGCTTCTCATTAGTGCAGTTGGGGAAAACAAGAAATCTTCTCTTTAATATTTTATTTTTGACTGAAAGGAAGCTATAATTATAAAGGATCCTATTCTGGCTCTTCCTTTTGAATTCTGCTGCTGTTATATTTTACAATCCCTAGACCATTTCAGTAGCTGCTTTGATGGATGTGCTTGATGGTCTTGAAGTTGTTAAATTCAGCTCACTGATGATGCAGCTGTTCTTGGCAGAGAGGAACCTCTGCTGTGCTGAGTTCACCACTGGGAACACAGGATTTTATTCCAGAAGTTGTGTTTGGTTTCTGAAATTTTAAATACTGACATACTGGTGATGCTGTATTTCCATTAGAACTACTGCCTGCAAAGCCAAAATTAAAGCAACCCCAACACAGCCATGATAGGAGATAACTTGTTTAATTGAAATAGAAATGACCAGTTGTTTATTTTTATTTGGTGTGAAATTCAATCTCATGAATTTTAAAATATCGATTCACTGTGATGTCACAGAAATAGAATTTTGCCTCCCCCTTCATTATTTATGTATTTATTCAGCAAGTGGTTGGCTGAAAGTCTAGAAACACATTTTTTAAAAAAAAAGTATATTCTGGTAATTGCAACCTCAGACTTTGAAATGCTGCTTTTTCCTACCTTTCCAAGAATAGAACCTCAGCCTCCAAAAATAAATGCAACCCAACATCCATCACCATGGTGTTCAGTGCTTGGAATGGTGGATTTCTCCTGGAGGAGCAAAGGTGCAGCAGCTGTTTTGGGAAGGGAAGATGTGGGGTGGGGATGAAATGAATGCAGAGTTGCTCTGGGAGGGCTCCTTGGAAACCTCAGACCTGCCTGGGGTGTGTGTTGTCTGGTGGCTTCAGAGCCTGAAAAGTCAGGGTGAAGAGGAGGAAAAACAAGCAGGGAAAGGGATAACAGTGATTCAAATATTTACTGAGGGAAGGTGTTCATTTGGAATTCTTTGGAATGTTCTTGATGTACAGTGCAGGTGCACACTGTGTAGGTCAGGCTCATTCCAGGCTCTTCCCTGGTTTTATTGACCCTCATCTTCCTGCAACTTTGGTACAGAAACTGCCCTTTCATTCCAGGCTCTTCCCTGGTTTTATTGACCCTCATCTTCCTCCAACTGTGACACAAAAACTGTCCCTTCTTGTCCAGGGCCTTGCATCCCAAACTGTGGCTCCTTGGTGAGCACAGGGGCTTCTGTGGACTTTGTGCATCAAACTGCACTGCGGGGCCAGGAGCAGCAGGGCTGGGTTTTTGCTGCCCTCCCCTGTCACTCCCCATTCCCTGGCCTCTGCTTTGCTTCTTTGCTGCCATTTCTGCCATTCCTGTTTGCCATTCCCTGTCCCCTGCTTCCCAGTGCCACTTCCCTGCCCGTGGCACTTGGCCTCACTCTGCACAGCTGAGGTGGCCTGGTGGCAGCTCTGGTGTGGCAGGGACCTCTCCAACAATGTTCTTTTTATATACATTATTTTATATATATATGTGTGTGTATATATATATATGTGTGTGTATATATATGTGTGTATATGTGTGTATATATATATGTGTATATATATGTGTGTATATATATGTATATGTATGTATATATATGTATATGTATATATATGTGTATATATATGTATATAATGTTTCTATATATTATCCGTATATAAATTATTATTTGTATATATATAATGTATATAAATGATATATAAAATTTTAATATATTATTCATATATACATTATTTGTATGTACATTATTGTGTATATAAGCGATGAATAGAATTTCTATATATCATTTGTATATACGTTATTATATTATATACATTATGTATATAAATTATATATAATTTTAATATATTTGTATATACGTTATTTGTATATACATTATTATGTATATAAATGATATAAATAATGTTAACATATTATTTGTATATACATTATTACACTTATTCTGTATTATATACATTTTTATATGCATTATTATCATTATTCCAATAGGGATTAAATAACAGGATGCCACCAGATCCCCTGGAATTTTGTGCTTGGTGGAAGATACCTGTGAGGGGTTTTTGATGTGGGCGTGGAGGGATAGAAGGAGGGATGGCTGGAAGCTGAGAGAGAGCAGGTTTAGCTGGGGTATTTGGAGAGAATTGTTCCTTGTGAGGCCCTGGCACAGGTGCCCAGAGCAGCTGGGGCTGCCCCTGGGCAGGGGAGGGTGTCCCTGCCATGGCAGGGTGCGATGGGATGGGATTGAAGGCCCTTCCAAGCCAAACCATTCTGGTTCCTGTGTTCCTGCAGGGATGGGCATGGATGGAGCACACACCTGATGTTGGTGTGTGTGACAAACCCCAGCAGTTCTGCCACCGCCGGCTCTTCCTCCTCGTCCCATGAGGAGCTGCACTGGAGTTCGGCTGCTGCTGCCCCTGGGAGAGGACATTTAATTTTAATCCTGAAAAGAGATTCACAGCCTGTTTGGGACTCTTTTTGGGATCCTGGCTCGGAAATGAAGTTAGAGCCAGTGTCAGCATCGGGCCCTGAGTCTAAAAATATATTTAAAATATGGAAACCTTGCCATAGCAAGGCTGTGGTTTGCACTGGCCAGAATGCAAAGCTGGCCCACAGGCACACCCATGCCGGGGAGGATTCTCAACTTCTGCCTTTGCTTTGATGATGTAGAAAGAAAAAAAGAGAAATTCCTTTTTAATTACTTTTTTAGAAACATTTTTTTCCTTTTGGTGGACAGAAGATAACATTCTCTGTCAGGGATCTGTACCTGTCTTAGTTATTTCAGAATCTCAGGAGATGCTGAGCCCCTGTGGGAAAAGGAAAGGGAGGCAAAAGATGGAGAAAGAGGATGAAGTGGCTGTGCACTGCTTTGGTGTGGGTAAGAGCAGGGGTGGCAGCTCACCAGTTCATCCTGATCCATCCTGATCCATGGTGTAACAGCAAGATCTGATCTATTATTTCTATTATTTATTTATTTATTAACTTTCTGTTACCAGCCTGCCAGAGCAGCGATTCCAGTGTCCTCAGAGCATCATGTTTGGTGCAGGGGCACTGTCAGGGCTTGAATCCTCTTTTCCATGCTTTCCTGGGCAGTGTGAGGTGCCTGAGTGTCACCAAACAAAGAAATGAAAGCCTTAAAACATACAAAATCCATGTTCAGCTGGGCTACCAGGCCTTGAGTGTTACTCAGAGGGGCTGTGCAGCATTCCCACCTCCTCATTTCAAATCCCAGTTTTCCAGTGACAGACTTAAAAATCTCATTGTGCAGCTGAGTTAGTGACTGAGCCCTCACTTTATAATCACTTTATAAAGCGCATGCACATTAGCAGGACGTGTTTAATGGCCACACGGCCCAGATGAAAGGGCCCTTTGTGGCAGGAGCCTTTTGTGCCTTCCTGGATCCCTCAGCAATTCCTGCCGAGCTTCCCAAGTCTGCCTGACACGGCGGGGCCGAGGGAAAGCCCTTGTGGCTTTCAGCTTGAGTGGAGAATAATGGGGAGCAGGATGGCAGGGGGGGAGGGCTGGGGGCTCTGCGGTTCCTCCTGCCCCAGCTGGGGCTGTGCATTCCCAATGACCTTCCCGGGCTGTGTCCCCACACCTGGGGACACTGGGACACCTTTTGTCGCTCCCTTTATTTCTCAGGTTTGTCTCTAATGGCCACGTACCGCAACAGCGTTTGATTTATTTAAAATTTTTGTTATTTATTATTTTTGTCAACTGAGATTTGATGTTGTCTTTCATCTTCTGTTTAATCTCTCAGCTAGGTTTTGTTTCCTGTCTGTGGGTCTTAGAAAAGCTTTTTCTAACCTTACCTTTCATACTCAAAAAATAAGGCTGCAAGGTCATGGATGCGTGCAGCTTGGCCTGGCAATAATCTTCATTAGAACAAGAATTTAGTGGATATATATTTACCTTTCCATTAACAAAAAGAGGGAAACTTCAGCAAAAAAATTCCTGGATTGTCTGATAAAGAAAAAGATCCTGATTGTCTATTGTTGCTAATTCACGTGGTGCTTTGTGGGGTCACAAGCAGAGAGAGTTTCAGCTCCTGCAAAAACTTTGGGAAATCTATTCCAGTTTGGAAATTGCTGAGTAAAGGTGAAGTGAGAGAAGATTATTAAAAAAAAAAACCCAAACGGTGGAGATGGGGGAACATACACAAGAAAATGCAGGTATTTAATTAAGTTAGAAATTAGCTAGATGTGATTGGAGTGGGGTTTCTAGTTTGGTCGGATCCCAGAACTGTTAAGGCTGGAAAAGCCCTCCAAGACTGTGGAGTCCAAGCTGTGCCCGATCCCCACTTTGTCCCCAGCCCAGGGCACTGAGTGCCACCTCCAGGAATGGGGACTCCAGACCTCCCTGGGCAGCCCCCGCTGAGGCTGAGCACCCTTTCCATGGAGAAATTCCTGCTGGTGTCCACTGTGATCAGTCAAATCTCCCTGGGCAGCCCCCGCTGAGGCTGAGCACCCTTTCCATGGAGAAATTCCTGCTGGTGTCCACTGTGATCAGTCAAATCTCCCTGGGCAGCCCCTGCCGAGGCTGAGCACCCTTTCCATGGAGAAATTCCTGCTGGTGTCCACTGTGATCAGTCAAATCTCCCTGGGCAGCCCCTGCCGAGGCTGAGCACCCTTTCCAAGGAGAAATTCCTGCTGGTGTCCACTGTGATCAGTCAAATCTCCCTGGGCAGCCCCTGCCGAGGCTGAGCACCCTTTCCATGGAGAAATTCCTGCTGGTGTCCACCCTGAGCCATCCCTGGTGGGAAGGTTGGCGTGCAAGAGCTGTTTGTGTGTGTTCCCAAGGAAACATCCTGGTGAGGAAGATCCAGGAGCTGCTTGGGCAGCTCCAGGCAGGTGTGTGGGGATGGATACCACAGTGAACCTCCCCGTGCTCCTTCCCTTGGGCTGCCTGTCTCCGTCTCGTCCACGTGTTTGCTGTTGGTTTTCCATGCTGGAGATTCCACGGTGTGGAGAGAGCCAAAGTTGTTCTGTCTGCCTTGAGCTGAGCGTCTGCAGCTCCTGCAAGGGCAGAGCTGTTGGTTGTGGGGTGGCTGAGGGTGGAACCCAGGGCTGGGCTGCACCCAGGTGCCCTCAGAGGGGCTGGAAGGGAATTCAGCTGGGAAATGCTGCCAGGGGAACAGGAACGGGGTGAAAAGCAGAGGGCTGGGCTCTGTTTCTGTGGGGCTTGGAAGCACTTCTGTCTCAGGATCAGCCAAGACGTTCTGCATTGGTGTTGTTGAGCTGAGGGAGAATTTCAGCTGAATTATTGGAAGAAATTTTTGGAGATGAAGCACTCAGGGCCTTTTTGCCAAGTGAACTTGGGGTGTTTTCTGTATAACCAAGTGAGGACCTTCCTAGGTGTGCTCTAAATGGATATTCCTCAATCTCCTCTCACCAAAGATCACTCACAGAAGTCAGATCCAGGATTCCTCTCTAAGAGGAATTTATTCATATTTCCCTATTTCCCCTCGCTTAACTCCGTGTTTAAGAAATCCATTATCTGGGAAGTGTGCAAATATATGGTATTTTTTTCTCTCCCTCTTTTCTTCATCAAAATAGAAGAAAATCTGGCAATGGATTGAGGTTTTCTTCTTTTTTTTTTTTAAATTTTAATTACATCTGTTTATGACTTATCTTAAGGCCAGAAAGCTCCCTGGTTCATGAGCTTTCCCTTTTTTTTCTGTTTTAGTTTTCAGCACTGTCCTTAGCTCATTAGCTAGAATCTCCTATATAATTATCTGTAATTTTCTATCCCACTTGCTCAGTGAAATACTTAGAGAAACAAACATTCTGTGGTAGTACTGCGAGCTGGGCTTTTAATTTTAAATTCTTCATTAATTTCACTGCATATTTGCTGCAAGTTTTGTGTTCTGCACGTGATCTTCAGTTTTTTGAGTGTTGAACACCGAATTGAAATCAACTTCTGCTTTGTCAGATGAAGATTTCTCATGAAAAATAAGATAATTTTCCTTTTCACGCTACTGCTTTGCAAGCTGGGATAACAAACACTAATTTTTTTTTTTTTAATCAGTAAAAAACCCTTCTATTATTGTTATTGCTATTTTATTTTTGGTGACTGAAAAACTGCAACAGGAAATGACCCCAGCCACAGTTTCCATGACACCCTCTCACTTGAATCCAGTTTTCAAGCAGATGAAAGGCCCAAGCAGCCTTTTGATAGTGAGCAGCTAATTGGGTGCCTGATAGAGGCAGGTTTTTCTCTGGGAAAAAAATAAAGGAGCCAAGAAGTGGAACAGCTGTGTTTTGGTACACGTGTGTAATCCCAGATAAAACTCTCCAAGGATAAGGAAATCCAGTAATATCCCACAGAAAGGAAAATTAAGAATCTTTGAAAACCTAAATGTGGCTTTTTTGGGGGGAGCTCATATTTAAAATAAAAATCTGCTGGAACGAATGTGGTAATAAATTATGGAGTTGTAAAATCTGAGCAGAGCTTCTTGTTCTGTGAGATGTGGTGCTGGGATTTGTTTTTTTCTGGGCAAGAAAATGGCAATTTGGTCTTTTTTGTCCTGGTTTTTCTTTGCTCAGTACATTTCTACCCCCAAAAACGAGAGGTTGGAGGCTGTTTCCAGCTCTTCTGCTCTCAGATGAGCTGCAGGTCATGGGCTCCTCACATCTCACCATGGTTGTGGCTCCTCCCCTGCCACTGTGTGCTGAAAATGTCCCTGTGGAGAAGAAGGTAGAAATGTCCACATCTTTTTGGGGAGAAACTGAAATCTGAGCAGCCTCTTCTGGTGGCTGTTAACATCTGTGTAACCTCTGGGGTGAGCAACAATTGTCCATGGCGTGGCAAAGAGGAGAAACAGTTAAAACAGAGGAAATAAAATCACAGATTATTCTGAGTTGGGAAGGATCATCAAGCTCAACTCTGAAATGAGTGGCTCATGCAGGGATCAAACCTTGCTGTAGCATGAGGACTCTTTTTTTCGGTAAATGGTTTGAATCTCAGGGCTGGTTTTGATTGGAGGGATAAATCCTGATTCAGGAATTCCCTGAAGCTGAGTTGTGGAAGGAGCTGGGACTGCTGAGGGGGCAGTTTCTGGCTCAGGTGGTGGTGGTTGCTCCTGCTGCAGCACCTGGGGGTGTCACAGAGCTGTGCCTGGTGGGTTTTGGTCACTTTGTGTGGGCTCCCTTGGTTTTCCCAGGAAGTTCTGAATTCCTGGGCGGGAAAGTTGTAGGGAACAGTCTGAGATGGGGACCTCGTGTGCTCTCCATGTCCCTGTTGGTCCTGGAAATATTTCAGGACCAGTTCAATGTTCCAGTGCTATTTCTAAGCGTTATTCTCTTGAAGTTGTGTTGTTCTCTTGAAGTTTCCATGCAGAGCATTTCACCTTCTTGCTTCAAACGAAGTGAAATGATGAGGGTTTTCTCTCCTGAGTAATGGAGCAGCCTGCTCTGGTGGAAGCTGTCCCTGCCCATGGCATGGGGGGGAACTGGATGAGCTTCAAGGTCTCTTCCACCCCAAGCCAGTCTGGGATTCCACAAATATCAAAGAAAGCTTTTTTTTGTTAATTCAAGGGTGTACAATTAATGTAAAATGAATCTTCGGCACAGGTGGAACAACAGCTGATTAATAGGGGGGGGTTGTGTTAAATGCAGCTTTGGGTTTTTTTAAATCAATATCTCTGTTTTCATTAGGTTTTGTCAGCAGTTGAATATTAACTTTTACTTATAGATTAATTATAACTGTGCAGGTTGGGTGTTGTTGTTTTGTGTGGGTTTGTTTTGGTTTTGTCTTCCAGGGCAGTTTTAGTGCCTGATCTGGATATGCCAAACTCTAAAAACAAAACTAATTTTGCAACTTGTTAACTTACAATGGCATTGACACTGTAGAAACCACTTGTCTCATTGTATCCCCTCTCTCCACAAGGAACGCATCAAAATTAATTCAGGAACCTTCTTTCCCCCAGTTTCTTCTACACTTTATGCATTTTTAGCTTTATTGTGGGAGTCTCTTGCTCTTTTTTTGATTATTTAAATGAGAGGATCCAATCACTTTTATGGAAATAGTAGCTTGTGGTTAATAATGGTGAACATTGGATGCAAATACATTTAAAAAAATCCAATTAACATAAGCAATTAATGATTGCTGTGTTTGTCAATCAGAGTGCACTCCTAAACTGTCCTGAAGTCCAGTAATTCTCATTTATTGATCCCTGACTCGGTGTTTGGGAGGACTGGGTTGGCATCCCACGTGTTTTAGGCTGAGGCAGGGCTCACCTGCAGGAGCTGTGAGCGTGAGGAGCAGAGCAAACCCAAACACACCATGGGACCTCTCTGTGTGGGTAATTGATGTCTGCACAGACAATGCCCACACTGGGAACGTTTTGTGGATCAGAGTGGGAGCACAGGGGGATGAGGGGCTGCAGAGCCAGGAAACGTGGAAAAGACGCTGGGAACTGGTGGCAGTGGCTCCTTGGGATTTGGTGACATTGTTGCAGTGGCCACATTGTCCTTTTTACTTTAAATTTTGCCTAAGTTCTTACCCCTTATGCGTGCTAAGATACAGGCAGCTGCTTCCTATTGCCACTTCATTCATCTGCAAGTGAGAAACAGGAGCACATCCCCTAATTTATAACCCTAATTTAATGTGTTATGACACACTGCAGAAAGGATTTGCCTTGCATGGCTCTGGGAATTTTCATAATTTACTTTTTCTTCATAAGAAATTCAATATTCTTTCCATTCATTCCGACTCCGGAATTCTCACCCTTCATTTTCATCCTCTGTGTTTGAGGATGGACATCACTTTTTGGAATGTTTTGAACTTTTTTATCTCCTGATGCTTTTGATTTTGTAGCCTTGTGTTTGTGTCTTTGCTAGGAGTGAAAAGCCAGGATGAAAGTCCAGCTGGGGAGGTGAGACAGGAGTTTTGAGCTGTTCCGCTGTCTGTCAGTTCCCAATGCAAAAACTGCGTTGTGAAAACACACATGGAGTCTGGAAGTTAAAATACAGATTCCATGCTGAGACAGAGACCTAGATTAATTCCTGGGTGTTAGCAATTTATTAAAGTTAAAATTTATTCATTAATTTGTGAAGATAAATTATCACTCTCAGCATAATGAAAATTTTTCAGCTCATTAAGTATTTTTTTCCCCCCCCTCCACTTCCTGACAGTCAAATCCTGCTACCAGTGCAGGAGTGACTGTGAGACAACAGGAATATTCATTCCCTGAGTAGCATTAATCCACTTCCATTCTCCATTCAAAGCAGTGTTAATGCCTTTATTTCTCCTTGGAGCCTGAACTCGCTAATCCCGATCCCAAAGTGGATTATGGTGTCGTTCCTGCGTGTTCAGACAGATGTGCAACACACAGATAATTGCACAGAAAGGCAACAGAAAGGGAATTTCTTTAGTTGCTGAGCTGGAGGTGGTCTCTATCCAGCCTTAAATCCTTAATTCAATTTCAGGTTTGCCACTCAGTCCTGTTGGCCTCGTGCTCAGAACGAGTTCTAATTGGAAAACTGCTTGGACTGATCCCTATTTTATGTGCATTGAAGCATCCTCAAGAATTAAATATGAATGGATGTTAGGAAATGTTGAAATATTATGAAACATCTAATTTCCAGTGCAAATATCTGCCTAGGGATTCTTGATTATCTTTCATGAAGATGACACTACCCATGATCAGCACAAGTGCTTCTCAAATAAGAGAATTCATAGAAGGAAATCACAGCAGAGATTTGTTTGGAGTAAACGAGCAGCCTTTTCTCCAGAGATTCCAAAATATTTTATTTAGACAAAGTTAAACATGACTGGAGGTTAAAAAAGAGGTCAAATCATTCTCTCCTGTTTTGAAAGAGAAATTGGTTTGCGTTCATTTACCAGGAGCAGCGCATTTGCTTCGTAGTTAGTAAACGTTTTGTGAAAAAGCAGCTTGTGATAATATTTATAGAGGGAATGAAAAATAATAATTGCCTCTGTCACTGCTTGAATTTTAACAATGTGTGTGCACTTGAGGCCTTTTTGATCTTTTTAATAGGTACAACCCAACTGGCAATGACATCACATCAGGAAAGGAATTAATGCTGCCACTGTCAACTTCCTGGCTTGCTTTTTTTCTGAAAAGCTGCTTCCCTGCAGTTCAAATCCCTTTTTTCCAGTAGAAATCTGCTCCCACATTCTGTTGGCTGCCCTGTCCTCGTGATGTTGTGCTCTGTTGGCCAGGAATTCCAAGACTCTGTGGATGGGCAGGGTCCCAGGACTGTGCTTACAGGTTTGTGGCAAGATCTGCTGTGATTTAGGTTGCAGAACATGAATCTGATATCAATTTGAGATATTAATTCCATCCTCCACAGCTGGGATTGTGCAGTTCTCAGCCCAGTCTCTTCCTGGATGTGTTTGCACTGGGGAGGTGAAAACAACTCGGAGCAGAGGAAAAAACAATGTTCCAAAAGAGCCCAGGCTGTTTCTAAACATCCTGAAAGCTGCCTTCTTTTTCCTCTTTGCTCTGCAGCTTTTTTGCATTGTGATTTTTGTGCTTTCTCTCCCGTGTTTTCCTCTATCTTTGATCAGTAACACTGACCTCATCAAAAGCCCCAAATGGGCAGCTCTTCCCAGCAGAGCTGAAGCTGCTTGTAGTGCATTTCTCCCTTGAAAACCTGAGGGTACCCAGTGAGACATCTGGGATAACCCAGCAGAACTCTCCTCCTGCAGTGACTGCAAGGATGTGTGGCTGGAATTTGTGGGAATCCGGAGGCAAAGAGCATCCCTGGCATTGAAATAACTGCAAAAAACAACTCCCCTGGCTAAGGAGGAGATGCTTAGTGGAAACTGAAACAATCCTGCATAGGAACTGAGGGGTTATGTTTGCATAGGTGAGATGCCTTTAGGGAGATGTTTTGGGGGGCAGTTCTTACAAATTTCAGCTGCTGATTTGAGGCTAGTTTCAGGCACAGGAATCATTCAGGGCTGTTAATCAGAGCTCCTCAGAAGAGCACACTGTGATGTTTAAATTGGACTTGAGTGTAGCTTCTTGCTGCTTCCTTTTGAAAGGTAAATATATTCCTTATCATTTCAGCACTGCTCATTTTTAGAAGGCTGGGATCATTATCTTTATTTAGGAGAAATCATGTTTCAAAAACCCCTCTCCATCCCTGCTGTGGTGGGACCATCCCATCCCCTGGGACCCAGAGCCAGGACCCCGGAGCCCCCAGCCTTGGTTTGTTTGGAAAACAGTGAGGGGGCAGGAATAAAATCAAATCCCTGCTTTGCACAGCATCTGATGGTTTTCTGCTCCCAAGGGCTGGATGTAGAAATTCCTGTGGGATGGCTGAGAAAGCACCGGGGCGAGTTCTGCTCCTCTCCTTCATCCTCGCCTTCCCTCATTAAATCTGGAGCTTTCTCTCCTTTTTCTGGGTTGGAATCCACACTGTGCTTGATTAACACTGGAGGTTTTGTTTGAGTTTTGGTTGTTGGTTGTTTTTTTTTGGTTTTTTTTACTTGCCCCTCTTTCATGTAAATGATGTCTTGCTATTTTGCTTGCTTTTTCCCTTTTTTAATTAGAAGAATAAATGCTTGCATTCATGCACAAATTGCTTTGAAGTGCTGTAAGAATTCAATTCATGAGCTTCCTCCAGTCTCAACCTTTAATTTTTTTTTTGCACACTGATAACATCTAATGGCTGTGCTCTTTCCAGGAGATTACATTTGTTTTCTGAGGGCTGCTCTGCCTCCTCCTGTGTCCCGAGATAATGAGTTCAACAGAGGGAGAAGTTCAGCAGCAGCTCCCAGCGAGCATTCCCAAGGTTTTGGTACTGGGAATTTTTATTTGTGCTGGGCCACAGCTCCCTAAAAAAAAGAGGGAGGGAACAGTCCCAGGGACTGTGGGGACCTCTGGGTGCTGTGGGACAGCTCAGCTCCTTGGAAAAGTGCTTGAGCACTTCCTTCCAGGGATTACCCTCTTTGCTTTATTTACCCAGGAATCATTTGCTATTTTGCACCTGCCTGTTGTTTTTTGGGCTGCAGGATGCAGTTTGTCAGTGCTGTCATTGTGTGTAGGGTGTTGGTGGTGATGCCTTGGGATTTTGGCTTTTCTGTTTTTCTGTATTTGTGATCCTGCAGTTCTTTAGTGCACAGCTCTAAACTCCATGTTCAGTGTGAGCTGCTGCTGTCCCATTTTGGGCAGACTCAACAATTCCCCTCCAGGCCTGGCAATCAGGGACTCCTCACTGCCTCAGTCCCTGAGAGATGGAAACAAAAATGAGTTGGGGCAGCAAACTTGGGGTAAATTAATTCATTACCTGAAGCTGTAATTGGGAAATTAACCCCCAATATGCAAATGGACCAAATTTATAAAAATTTGAAAACCTGTGACCCATGGTCCATTTTGGATGCAGCCCCAGGGGGGGTTTTGTCTGCCCAAAATGTACCTGAAGGCCCCGAGAAATGTAAACAAAAGGGATTTGAGGGGTGCAGACTTGGGGTGAATTATTTCATTACCTGAAGCTGTAATTGGCAGATTAACCCCCAGTATGCGCATGGACCAAACTTATAAAAGTGTGAAAACCTCTGACCCATGGTCCATTTTGGGTGCAGCCCCTGAAGGGCTTTGTCTGCCCAAAAGGTACCTGAGTTTTCCAAGGAAACAAATTTATAAGAATTGTGCTCTCCTTTGCTCCTTTTCCATCTTGTGCCTACTCCTTGTCTCTCCTCTGAGGCCTGAAATGATCCCATGGGATTTCACCTCCCATAGCTGATATGTAAATGTTAACTGAGATGCTTTTGGCCACCAAAATTAAGATCAAACTTGAAGGCCCCTCAATAAATATGACCACTCTTTATTCCCTTACTTTTGTCTGGCCTGTGTTTTTAGGTACCCCCAAAAAGGCATCGGTGGTTCCAGGTGGAATTCTGGCTCACGGAATGCCAAGCTGTCAGATCCAACAGTGTGCTCAATGTCTGAGTTCATTCCTCCCCTGTTCTGGGAGCAGAGGGGAACAGAGCCCATTTCCAGTGCTGGTGGATGAGTGATTCCCTTTTCATTAGCACTGAAGTGTGGCAAAACGGTGTTTCCTGGAGCCCACAGAGCCTCCCAGGGGATTTCAAATCCCGAGGTCAGATCAGTGCAGCTCAAGTGGCCTCTCCTCTGCTTCTGGAGGTGTTTGGTGACTGACTCCCCCTTTTAAATGTGGGGTCACAGCCCTGGGCTGGCCTCGTGTGCCCAGGGAGCTGCAGAGCAGCTGAGGTGGCACCAGACCTGCTGCGGCCCTGCTTGGCCAGGACACCTCTCCTGGTGTGTCTGGAGTCACTTTGGAATGGGATTTTTTGTTTGAAAATAACTTGACACCCATGGAGTGATTGATAGAATTAATGCAAAGTGGTTTATCACCTTGAGTTATTTTTTAAAGTTCTTTTAAATTTCAAGTGAGAGATTCAACCTGAGAATTTGAAATTGCACAGATTTGCACCCCCCCCCCCCCGTTTCTGCTCAGGAAGGGAAGGGTGGGGATTATATCAAATATAAGTAATATACAAATATCATATAAAAATGATGCAGATGAGGGAAGGGAAGGGTGGGGATTATATCAAATATAAGTAATATACAAATATCATATAAAAATGATGCAGATGAGGTATTTAAGCAGGTGACCCTAAAACTTCTGTACTTATTAATACAACTAATGCTGTAAATGAAGGCAACCTTGCAGTTTTTATTGCAGACACTGACTCAATTATCACAGGGAGATAATTATGTCCTGCCAGTCTTTTTCAGGTTACTACTACTATTATTTATCTCTTGACAGAAGTGTGGATGTTCTAGTGCAAGAACCTGCACATGGGCTGCAGTTTGTGTTAAAACTTTAAACGTGGCTGTCTCTCCAAGTGCAGGCACTGGGAGACAGCTCCTGTTCCAGAGAGGTTGTAGGGAAGGCTTTTGGGACATTTATCCTGTGGATGCTGATGGTTTCCTGCTGAGAGATCCTGAAAAATTATACTCTTGGACATTTAAAGCAAACATTTCTGTAATTAGGTTGCCATCAGCCCATTCATTTCATGCACAGAAGTTCAGCCCTGTGATTTATGATCTTTAAATCCCTGGATTTAAGGTTGTCTGCTTGGGTATTGTTTTTTTAAAGTTCCTGTGCTGCAGCATTTCTCCAAGCAAAATCCTTAATTATGCAAAACTGATGAGGGAACAATCACCTCTCTTGGTGTGTCTGTCCCTTTGTGCTTTGGGATTTTTTCCTGACTTTTCTGTAAAATTGCAGAATCCTGCCTGGAATGTTGCATCAATTGATCCGTGTTTTTTCTGCAGACTTGCTGTACATGAAATTCATGAGCAAATTGGACAAGCACAGTAATTACACTTAAAGTGGTATCAGACCCCTCTGGCTCTAGGATTGCAGCTATTTACAAGTCTTGGGCTGCTGCTTAACATCTTCCCAGTTTTGAGTCATTTTGACATGAGTTTGAGAGCAAACCAGAAAACTGAAACCCAGAGTTCTCCCAGTAGAATGAAGGCTCTGGTCAATTTTGCTCCTTTGAAATGCTCAATTTTAGGTTCTTTTAAAAGGAAAAGGAGCAACAAGATGCAGCAAGGTGAAAAGAGTTCACTAATCAAAATGTTCTCAATCTGAAAAAACCCATTGAAATCAGTTAAGTTTTACATCCTAGAGGCTGCAATGAGGAGTAAGTGTAGGGAAAAGGAATCCAGTGCCACTGAGAAGCCCATCTGCTTTGTATTTTAAGGGTTGGGTAGCATGACTTTCTTTTTTTCTGCCATGCACATTGTCAGGAGAATAACCTTAGTCAAGTTACATTGGCTAAATGAATAATCTCTTGAACATGTGGAACTTATTTTCTTGGGGTATTTCCCCCTCTCACCCTTTTTCCCTTCCTCTTCTCTGCTCCCTTGAAAAAGAAGACAAAAAAAAACCCCAAAAACCTGCTGGTTCCTGATTGCATTTTTTGGCACTCACTCAGTTTTCCAGAGTTTTCTCTCCTTGCAAATGCCCAGAGTTTTCCAAGGAAACAAATCCATCAGAATTGTGCTCTCCTTTGCTCCTTTTCAGTGTTGTGCCTACTCCCCATCTCCCCTCTGAGGCCTGAAATGATCCCATGGGATTTTACCCCCACAGCTGATACAGAAATGTTGACTGTATATATTTATATATAAATACATAGATGAGATGCTTTTGGCCATCCAGATTAAGATCAAACCTGAATCCCAGTTCTCCTGTGTTGCCCAGAGTACATTCCAGTGCTGCAGAAATGTGATGAGCTCCTGGTGGAAGATGGTGGGACCTTGAGCCTTATAGGGATAAGACTCAAAATTTGGGATAAGTCCCAAATAGGGACTTGGTGAGCAATCTTCATGACATGAAAAAATGGGAAGGGAGATGATGTTTTCCCACTTAAAACTTCAAGTACTGGGGAATGTGTGCACCCAGAGGGTGTGTTATGAGCCTGCAATGTTCATTGGTTCTAACTCACATAATTCTCTTTATTAATTAGTGTTCCACCCTCGGCTGGTTATTGATTTCTCAGTTCTCATGCTAATTAATCCACATTTTTCGGTATTTTTAGTATATTTTTATTATATTTTTCCCAGACAGGGAGTTTACAGCACGGGCTGATTGTCTTTCTTAGACTCTTCTTTACCTTCTGCTTTCTGCAGCATTTCCTTGGAGGGATGTAAAATTGCATTTTAGGTGCCCAGTTCTCAGCCTCATTGAAGCTCATCAGGGTTAGTTCAGCAAAACTTCAAATTTCAGCAATTTTCCAATCCAACTCCAACGATATGAGTTTGAGAAAAAGGTAGCTACATGCTGGCTAAAGTGGAATTCACACTGCTCATGATTAATTAACACAATTGATTGGAAAAGTGAATTAGAGACATTAATTAGAAAAATGAATTAGGAAAGTTCTAATTTCCAAGAGCCTGTGATGGCAGGGGCTGAGCTGAGCTCAGCATCACTTTTCTCTCTGATTCAGGTGTCTGTGGCTGCTCCACAAATCATGTAATGAAAAATAGCATTAATTAGTTAAAACCCTTCTGAAATTAGTGAAAACATGGGGTTTCGTTGAAACCCACAGGAGGAGAAGGGCATTTGTGGGGTGGTGTTGGGCTATTCCTTTCAGATCTGTGGTTGCTGCCCTCGGTGCTCCCATCCCTCTGGATGTGCCTTTCCCTGTGTTTTCCTCCAGTTCCCTTCAGCTTCTTCCATGTCTCACTGGAAATTCCTGGAGGAAAGCACAGAGCCTGTCCCTGATCTCTTGGGAAGTCTCTAGTTAATGTTCCTTGGTTTTAGAAAATGGTAACAAAACAGAACACGAGATGGCTTCAGACACTGCAAAAATAAACTGCACAGGTTTCCCTGAAAAGAACCTCCCTGGGCGAGCTCCACCAGGAAAAGGATTTGTTGGATATTTGTTGGCTCACCACTTTTTAAAACATTAACCTTTCATGTAGGAACCAGACCCTGCTTAGGGGCTGCTTGAGTTTACAAAGGATCACAGTCCTGCTGAGCTGATTCTGCCTGTGTTTTACACACCTACATTTTATTATTCTGTGTAACTAATTTAATATTATTGATTTTTGTCATTGAGTCCTTACCCAACTATGACAGCTAACAGCAATCCATGCCCCAAACCTGCAGAAAGGTGGGTGCTTTGGGTTTTTGGGGTTTTTTTTTTTTGGTTTTTGTTTTGTTTTTTAAATGGCTTGTATGGATGGTGAAGTGGCCTCAATGTATTTACAGCTCAGTGGCTATTTTCCTAATCCTGTGTTTGTTTTCCCTCATTCTCTTTGTCTCAAAAAATGTTATTTTTGTTGTCAGGGAGATGGGTTCGTGTCTTGTCTGGCAAGTGAAGTGATGTGCAAATGGTTGAGTGCTCTGCAGAGCAGTTGGTGCCTGTGTTTGGTCGGGGGCCTTGGAGCTTTGGGGGTGGTGGATTTTTCTGTTTGTTCTGATGCTGTGCTGACAGTCAGGCTGGGGCTTTTGGAAGTGTTTTTCTCACTGCAGTGCATTTTCATCCTGAGGGAACGAGCCAGTTAACATTTTACTTTTTATGCAGCTCTTGGTTTAGAGTCTTCTCCCAGATTTAAAACTGAGTTGCCTTCAGTTTCAGATAAATAAAAGCCTCTCAAGTAAGGAGTTTTTGGGACACCACAGAGGTAAACTCGAGCTTATCTCTGGCTTGGTGGGAAACCTGAGCTGTGGTTTGGGTGCTGGCCCCATCCATCACTGTCAGACCCCACCTGTGCCAGGCATTAGAGCTGGTGGCCCAAATCTTCCCTGTCCCAGCCCCCTGCTCCTGAATTCCTCATTCCTTCCTGATTTCTCTCTCTTATCAAATACTTGTCCTGCTGTCCAAAGTTAAAACCAGGCAGCTGGAATCATCAAAGGATATATGGAGGTACCACAGAAGAATTCCCCAGGAAGCTGCAGGTACTTTGACCCAGCCAGGGATTTCAAGAGCTTGGGAAAGCAAGAGTGGGATACTTTGGGAATTTGTCTTTGGAAAACAAACCTCAACTTCCTCAGGGCCCCATCCAGGACTCCTGCAGGCTCACAGGGCCACATCTCCTGGTTTTCCTGAGGAGCTGTCATGGATCCCTGGTGTGATCCCTGCGCATACCAGGATTTTCTCAGTCTGGGCTTGTGTTTGTGTGGCCAGGCAGGAGGGCTGGGGAGGGTTAGGAGCAGGAGTGATGTGCCCAGGATTTGGGTGTTGCCAGAGGCCCTGGGGATGGTTCAGGGCTTTGTGCTCAGCCCCTGGCAGCAGCACTGAGCCTAAACCTGAGCAGAAAGCTGCAGCTACAGCCAGGCAGGTGCTGTGGCTCTCCAGTGTCTGAATAATCCCAACAGAACCTTTAGGAAGATTATAATAAGTTTTGAAATGGTACAATTAGAGAATAACCAGGGTTGGAAGAGACCTTTAACATCATCAAGTCCAGCTGTTTCCCAATCCCTGCTGGAACATTAAACCACATCTCCCAGATCCCCATCAGGGTTGGGGACTCCAGCAGCACTCTGAGCAACCTATCCCAATGCCTGACCACAAAAACAATGGAAAAACTTGTCTAGTATCCAGCTTTAATCTCCTGTCTCAGTTTAAGGCTGTTTCCACTTGTCCTCTTGCTGTTGTGGAAGGTGTCAGGATAAATCAAACTCTCCAACACTGTTTTCTTAGTATTGGAAGGTAGACATTGCTTCAGTCACAGTGCTGGGATAATTCCACCAGGATGTAAAAATAAAGGGGTTTTCCCCAGTTAATTAGTGCATACAAAGGCAAATGAAGGAAAATAAGGTGGCATTTGAGGGCTTGAGGATGTGTGTGCTGGGATTTTGGGAGTGATGGTGGGGATGGAGATATTCCATGGCTGGGGGAGGAGCAGCTCAAGGGAGAAGGCTGAACCAGGGCAAGGGATGGATCCTGATCCAGAGGAAAGGCTGGATGCTGAGTTGGGGAAGGGTTGGGTGCTGAACCAGGGGAAAGGCTGGATGCTGATCCAGATGCTGATCCAGAGGAAGGGCTGGGTGCTGATCCAGATGCTGATCCAGCACAGCCTTCCCATGTTGGGAGGGCGAGTGGTGATGGGTTCTGGCGAGTAACGCCGGGCCAGCATCTCGTTAAACACGTGTGGGATTGTTCTGTGAGGGAGCTGAGCCTGCTGCCATCTGCTCCACAGAGCCAATTCTACAAGAGGGCTGGGGAGAATGAAGTACAGATGCTAATGGGCTGTGTAAACTGCAGGGCAAGTTCTCCTAAATATTTAGACTGTTTTCTTGAGGTTGTGTGTGGGGCTGACTTTCTCTCTGCTCTGTGAAGTTCCCACCACTTCATTTGAGGTTGCCACTTAGCTCTGATTTTCTGGTTAAAGTTAGGGCACTTTTAAGTCAGTGAAATTAGCTTAAAGATGTTTTTTTTTCCCCCTAGAGTGGAATTGTGCCCAGGAATTCTTGAATAGGGAGAAGATATCCTGAGTAGGGACTGGACCCAGGCAGGGGCTGAGCAGTTCATGTGTAGCCTCGGGGTTGGATTCTCAATCCTTCCTCGATTTTTACTGTTGGTTTACTCATTATGTGTGTTTAGTTTGACTGAGGAATTCCTGCTCCCCCCTCTCAGCCATGCACAGTGCTTTTAATTAAAACAACAGAATACACCAGACCATTTTAAAGAAATGAACTAATTCAAAATCAAGCAAAATAGGTTAAAAACCAAGCCAAATAAATTCCTGCTGGCATTGTGACTCTTACATAACCATGGGCGATGTTCCCTGGCATTATTTTGCAAGTTCATAAATGAGCTACATGTGAAAAGGGTGGAAGAAGGGTCAGCTTTGTGTTAGGGACAGAAAGCTCCATTCTCAGGGGCTGACAGTTGATTTCCTCCTCGTTCCTTTTGATGTCTGCGCACTAAACGCTGCGTGGACAGAAAAATTCAATTCATTTAAAACATTTTGCATCAAAATGACATGCTTTAATGTATTTCCTTCTGATGTTTAAGTTATCTTTTCATCTCACGAGGGAGGGAAGAAAAAAGCCAACATGTTTGTAGTTAAAGTACCCAAGCAGAGCTTTAAACAAAGGTCTCGATGAAGTCTCAATGTACAGGCAGCTTTTAAGAGTAGAAACCTTTTTTTTTTCCACCCCCTCCCCTGCCCTCCCTTCTTGGCTCTCTGAGCCTTGTAAGCCAAGGAGATTTATTGCTGCCCTTCCAAATGCTTCTTCAGAATGAAGAGTTCGCATTTTTGAAATTCCTCAAGTCCTCAGGAGGGAGAGGGATAAGGGGAAGTGATGATGGGGAGCACACCAAAGGATTTTCCAGGCTGGTTTTGCTGCCTGTAACTGCTGGGAGGGAATCAGCTGAACCTGCATCAAAAGAACCCTTGGAGCTGTGGACTCCAAGAGTTGTCAGGGAGATGAATTTGGATGAAACTGAAACTTTTTAGTAATTGCAGTTGTTGTTGCTGATAATGCAACCCAGGGTGTTTAGGAATCCCTGTCCTTGGCCAGGTGTAGCCACGTGTGTGACTCAGCACTGACAGAATTGGGATCCATCCCCTCTGTGAACCCCCAGCTCTCCTGGAGCAATGTCTTTACAGCCTAAATGACCTCCATTTATTGCTATTACAGCTATTGATACCACTGATTGCTGTTAGGAGAGCAAAGGAATATTTTAGGGGTATTGTACAATTGTACATTTTCCAGTGGGGATGGCCCCACTGTCCCCAAGGGCAAAGCTGCCCTTGGCAGTGAGAAATCTTGAAAGAGAAGCTCAGGTGATCAGACAAACCTTTGAATAATGCTGCTGGTGTAAGCCCAAATGTTTCCAGTCCTGTTTTTCAGTCTGGAAGCAGAATATAACACAAGGTGTTGAGTGTTTTTTCCTCTGGGTCTGTAAGCAGGGATGTCACCTGTCCCCCTGGGAAGTGAGCTTCCCACAGCAGGACACAGCTCTCACTTCTGTCTTCTGATAAATCTCTTGTTTTTTGCTATTAATGAGGTTGATCTGGTTGTGTTCAATTTGGGTCTCACTTGTCTCTTTTCCACATCTTGAATTTGTCTAAATTCGGCTCCCAGCCTCTCATGTTTTAGTTGGAAACAAGCATTTTTAAAAGTAGTAATATTGGGTTGAATGTTTAGCAAAAGAAGGGTCATAGTTTGCACGTGGAGCCATTTTTAGCACCTTAGGTCAGTTTGGTAAATACACAGATGTGTGGAAAAAACCCTGTTATGTCTTTGCCTTCCAAAGTCAGCCTCTGCATGCAGATCCCTCATGGAGACATAATTCCCTGGCACTGGGAGAGTCCCCAGGCTCTTCTCCGACCCCATTTCCTCACCCATCCACCCCTTGGAGCTGCTTTCCTGGGACATTTATGGCAGAAAAGCCTCTCACACTTCCTTTCTGGTTTTTCTTGCAGAGGATATTCAACTCCTTCGTGTACACGGAGAAAATATCAAATGGAGAAAGTGAAGTTCAGCAGGTGAGTCCAAAACCCCTTCACCTCCACTGGCAGAGTCAGCTCAGGGAATTCTTTCTGTCTGCATTTGTGGCCCCTTCCCAAGCTCAGATCACAGCCAGGAATAGGATGGGAATGGGGATGGGTGCATGTGCTGATGAAGCTTTTGAGAACTTCGCAGAGCTTTTCCATTGCTTGGTGTGGGGCTGTCCCTTGGAAACAGAAGGGCCCTCATGAAGAAGCTCCCATTAATTGTCAGCCTTTCATGTTGGAAGTGTCTCTTTTTGAATTTCAAATTCAAAGTAAACCCAAAAAATTCAAATTATGATGTGGAAATATGGGACAGCTACAGCCTGGTGCATCATAGGTGGGGTTGAGGGGTGCTTGTAATTTTGTGGGGTTTTACAGGAGCACATTTCAACATTTAACTCTTCAGTTTAACATTGAGATCCTACACGGGCAGTTTGCATTTTAATACATGTGTATATTTTTAAAATTAATTTTGGATCAGTTTTCGAACAGATCAAGTCGGTCATGTTTTATTATTTCAGAAATTAAAGTCCCAGTTATGTTTGTGGTAAAGATGATGGGTTTTGGTCAAAGAAATGGAACAGTGAACCAGCTTTTCTTCCCAGTATGAGCATGGACTTGCTCAGCCTTCAGGAGTAACCTGACCTTCCTAGACCCCTATCAAACCAGTTTTAATGTTCAGGAAAAGCAGAAGCTCCTCGGAGTGGGGCTTTCCCTGGGGAAGAGGGAGCTGCAGCTCAGCCCTGCAGGCAGCCCCGTTGTGGCTCCCAGAGCAGGTCAGTGCGTGGCGTGTTCATGTGGGCTCACACTGCTCCTGGAATACAGGAATGATTCACACTCCAAGTTGTGCTTCCTGGAAATGGTGACATTTCCAGCCTTTCATTTTTGTACTGAAGAAAAAGTCAGAGCAGAGCTGGTTCAGATGGGATTGTAAGGAACTTTTAGGTTGGAAAAGACTTCTGAGACTATTGAGTCCAGCACTGCCAAAGCCACCTCGTGTCCCCATTTGCCACCTCCACAGGGATTTTAAACCCCTCCAGGAATGGGCATTCCTGGGCAGCTGTGCCAGGGCTGGAGAACCCTTCCAGTGAAGAAATATTCCCAAATATCCAATCTAAACCTGCCCTGGCCCAGCCTGGGGCTGTTCCCTCTGCTCCTGTCCCTGTGCCCTGGAGCAGAGCCCGACCCCTCCGGCTGTGCCCTCCTGGCAGGAGCTGTGCAGAGCCACAAGGGCCCCTGAGCCTCCTTTGCTCCAGGCTCAGCCCCTGCCCAGCTCCCTCAGGGATTCTGCAGCCCCTGCCCGGCTCCCTCAGGGATTCTGCAGCCCCTGCCCAGCTCCCTCAGGGATTCTGCAGCCCCTGCCCAGCTCCCTCAGCCTCTCCTGGAGCCGCAGACCCTTCCCCAGCTTTTTGGAGGTTTTGGCATGCCCAGGTGGGTGCTTGCAAGCAGAGGGGCCACGGGAATGCAATTGTCACCTGGGTTTAAAAATTGAAATCCCAAACCATCCCAGCATCCCTCAGGATGGGCTCTGTGGCTCTGTGCTGTATAGGGCAGCATTTCCAGGAGTGTTTCTGGGTGGTCTGTGCACCACAGAAGGGCCATGTGGGCTGGATCAGATGTATCAGATGGCTTTTGAAAGGCAAAACTGCTTTTGGGAAACCAAGAAACTGGATCAAAACTTCTTTGAAGTCCTGACTACGGATTCTCCACTGAGGAAAAGACAGTCCTTGTTTCCCAGAGCAGATGTCTGTGTTCATCCCAAGTGGATTTAAAGAGCTGTCCAAACACTGGAGGTGGGGTGATGGATCTGGAGCTGTCAGGGCAGAAAACGGGGCTCTGCTAAAGTGTAATTACTGTGCTTAAAAGCTCTACAGTGAAGTGGATGGAAGAATAATTGAGCACTTCTGGTTCATTAATAACCAGATCTTTTAGCCCTAACGAATCCCCAGCAACAGAACCTGAATTTTATAAGAGTAGGACATTGAATGGGATCATCTTGAGCAAAGGCAAACAAATGTAAGCAGATGAAATCCCCTGCCAGAGAAATCTCATTTCTGCTTTGCTCATTCATTAACAGTTTCGTAGCAACTGCTATCCAAAGGCAATTAATGACAGTTTTTTATGTCAGCTGGGATTTCTTTTTTTTGGCAGAGCACTGAATTGTTGTGGGGGTGGTGGGTTTTTTGCACCAAACCATGTAAATAATGACTCTCAGTTTATTGAAAAAGTGAAAGATTCCAGCTGTTGGCCTTCAGGCCTAACTGTTCAATACCTTTGGCTTTCTTTGTGCCACACAAGGAGCAGTTTTACCTCTCAGCATTGAACTGGTTACACTTTTAAGGTCTGCAGTTACACAATTACTGTTGTACCTGACAGGTAAAACCTTTTCTGCTTTGAACAGGTCATTAAAAATGGGATGGCAATGGCCAAAACTGACTTGGATTCCTTCCCTGGGAGTTATTTCAGTATCAGAGAACTCTCATCATATGATATGAGAATGCAGTGCTGTGAGTTAGTGATGCAAATAAAGTGGGACAGGAGGAGTTTTATGAGGGGAGAATCTACATTAGCTGATTTCAGGGAAGTCAGTGTGTGTTCAGTGTCCTGCCAGACATCTGCTTTCCGTGATGTGGAGAGCGGGGATCTGGGCTCCACACAGGAGACGGGGTGAAATGCTCTCAGGCAGGAGTACATTGACCAACTTTGAGGAGAAAAGGCTTGAAAAGCTCAGACCATGCTGCCATTGGGTTGGATTTTTAGTTTGGTTGGTTTTGGACTGGGCAAAGAAGCCTTTGGGGAGGAAATAGATCTGAAATGTGCTGAAAAAATTACATTTAGCTGTTGAGCACAGCACGTTCCCTGGCTGTGAGAAGTGGTGTGTTCACACACATTAATGAATTGTGAGCCTCACAATAAAAGGCAATTATTGTGTGTTTAATGTACTTCCAGAATGATTCAGGAATTGTGACCTCTCTCTAGGTTTTGCTGTGCATCCTGTTTAACATCTTCCTTGGAATAAGTCTTGGGAAGCTTTGCCAAAGGTACTGGCCAGTAGAAAACCTCAAATGAGTGCTGGTTTCCGTGACAAAATGCACATTGGAAAGCGGTTTCCTGCATCCTGGTTGCAATAATGAAATGTATTTTCAGTGTCATCCAGAGGAGCAGGAGTGGGGACTTTCCACAAGGGAGAATGGACTTACATGGAAGGAGGGGAGGTTTAGATGGGATTTTAGGGAGAAATTCTTCTGTGTGAGGGTGGGGAGGCCACAGAAGCTGTGGATCCCTGGGTCCCTGGCTGTGTCCCAGGCCAGGTTGGAGCAGGCTGGGACAGTGGAAGGTGTCCCTGCCCATGCTGGGGTGGAGCAGGGTGATCCTTAAGGTCCCTCCCAACCCAAACCATTCCAGGATTCCATGAAGGGTTAGAATCCTTTAAAACAGAGCTGTGGGATGAAGCTGGAGGTGATTCTGTGACCCTGCCCTGAGCCATGTCCCTGCTCACCTCTGGCTCTTCAGGGCTGGTACAAAACCAGTGGTTTCTTCAAGAGCCACGTAAATGAAAAATACATAACATCAAAAGTTTCCTAGATTAGGAACCTGTGGATGCACAGTTGTGATACAGCAGCAGGATGAATGCCTGGTAGGTGTTGGAGAGAGGTGCTTTTTCCCAGATTTTTCTAGTTTACAGAGGAAATTTAAACCTCAAAATTCTAACTCAGCTCTTCCATGTGTAAGCAATGCTTTCCAGGGAGCTTGACAGTGTTAAATCCCTGTCTGTGAGTCCATCCTGGCATCCCTGCCTGTCAATCCCACTGATGCATATTTTATATACAGGCTTGGAAACATGAAAAATACCTTGGCTTTCAAGCTGCAGCCAGAAATAAAACCTCACCTTGGAGCTCTGCTTTCCCTCAGAGCTCCCTGCAAAGGGAAGACTTCAGAGCTGTGGAGCTTTGAGGGGGAAGAAGCTTTAAGAAAAAGCTCGAGGGAACGATGCAAATGAGGGAAATGTCTCTGGGAAAATTAGAGGAGCTCAGTGATGTTGTGATGAAAGGTTGTCAGTGGAGATGGTGACAATTGAAGTGCATTACCCAGGGGTGCTGCAATAATAGAAACAGGTGTTACAGTCCAACCTGTCTGCAGACCCAAGGGCTTTGGCTGCGTGTCAGCTGCCAGAGGAAATCCAGGGAAAACAGGGCTAATGGCTGCATTGTTCACAGAGAGCACTCTCTGCTCATTGTTTTGTTTATTAAAATCAAGGAGAAAGCACAGAAATCTGAAAAAAGCCCACAGAGGCTTCCCCTTGCTGCTGTTTTTCAGATGAGGCAAAGAGCACTTTGTGTTGGATAATGATATTTTGTGTCAATCTCGAGGCATCCAGATTTATTTCAGTCTCCATTACAATGGGTGAATTGGAGGATTTCTGTGGGAGCAGGAAATGTCTGCCACACTTGGTACCCACCCAGGTGTGGGACACCCCTGCCCCTTTCCTGTGTCTGATTGAGGGCACAGTTTTCCATTTTGCCTTAAAAATACTTGAGCAGTTATGTAAGCATGGTTTCATAGTTCAGTCTTCTGTCCTTTCATTATTTGTTATCTCTCTTTCTCTACTTTGGAGGTTTTGTGGGTCTGGCATCCATCAGCATCCAGCAGCTCTCCAGCTCCAGGCAGGTTAAAAAAAGCAGGGTATGTGCTGGATAAAAACTTCAGGTTTTTATTTAGAAAGAGGAGAAGGTGATTTAAGCCTGCAGCTTTGACTGTGACAGGCTCCAGCAGCCGAGAGCATCACTCTGCAAAGGAAATAAAGTTTGGGAGGGAATGAAGCCCAGCTATGGAAGAAAGGTTTGTTTTGTTAGGCTTCATCTGGGTGATACTTCTCAATTTGATTAATTAGAACCATTTGTTTCTAGCGTTTCATTGGTGTTTTACCCTCAGTTTCTTATCACAGTTTATTCATTTGAAGAAATTTTCAACGGAAAATTATTTTTGGATGGTCTTGCCCTCGGTGACTTTGAGTTTGCTGGTTTTGAAGTGGCCTGGATCGTTGGGAGCATTGTCTTGGTATCAGAGGGCAATATTTTTAGAGTTCTTTAGATTAGACAAAGTCAGATGTGGTCAGGGAATGGTGTCTGGAGCTCTGGGAGGTTTCAGATCCCTCGCTGCTGACACGCACTTGACTCCCGCCCCGACCGAGGCGCTGGATCCCCTTCCAGAGAAATAACGGAGTGACTTTGAGCCATTCAGAGCTTTTTTCATGGGAGACGCAGTTTGGGAACAAAGCATTTGCTTTTTGTCAGCTTCTGAAGTACAGGATCTTCTGAAAAACAGATTTGTCAGATCTTTAGACTCGGCACAGCAGGGTGAAATTCAAAGGCTGGGGGGCGCTTTTATCGTTCAACCTAGAAGGTGAAAACTCATCAACACCGAACCCTCAGCTTGAACAGCATTCATTTATCAGAGAGCAGCTCTGATTCCAAACCAGAGGCCTTTTGTTCTGGGGCCCTGTGATGGTTTTATGACTGCTAATGATGCTCAGCAAACTTCAGCTCTCTCCCCTCTTCCTGATTTCAGGTAGGGAAACCAAGAGGGAAATCTCAGATTCAAGTACCTGGTTTGCCTTGGCATTTCATTTGCCCAGCCTGAGAGGAGAACTTTGTACACACCAAATCTAAATGCTTTGATTTAGGAAACTTGGCTTGTATTTGTTTGAGAACAAAACCAATTTGTGCTGTATGACTGCTGCACCATGCCCCCATCCATGATGGAGTGAGTATGAAATCCTGGAATTCCTCATGCTGTCATTTAATCTGTAAAGAAAATGAGAATTTCTTTGCAAAATAGCCTGAGTTTTCTGCTACTTGGGATAAAAACAGAGAAGGCAAAACTCCAAAGGTGCCTCTTACCTTGTCCTCATCTTCTACATTTCTCCCACACCTGTGTTTAATGGTGGGTTTTAAACAATTCCAGGAGAATCCACTTCTGAAGAGCACATTTGAGGGGTACAGCCAGACACAAAGAAAGTTTACTGGAAACCAGAGAAAGATCTCCCCAACAGCTTTTTATCCTAGCAACTGGGAACAATTTAACAGTGCTGGATGTCTAACATGGAGGAGCCCATTAGCAGTCCTCTGGTGCCTTGGCAATAAATCATTGCACAGAACTAATTAGGTGTAATTCTGCGAGTCATTTGAGCAGGGTCCTATTAAACCTGTGCTCCTTGGGACCTGTCACGGTCTCCAGCGTTCCCTGGAGCGGGCAGGCAGAGCAGGGCTGTTATCAGGGAGGCCTCCTGCCTCCCAGAACCAAGTAAATCATGACAAAAGGGCCTGTTGGTGAGAGTTGGGAGAGACATTTGTTAGTGCAGGGATCTGGAGAATCCAGGGCTGTTTGCCAGCACACAAGAGCAGCAGCAGCACTGTTCAATCATTCCTGCAGGGCTTGGGGTGTGCAGGAGAGAGGAGTGCTGTGGATTGAGGAGGTGATTTAGCTCTGGAGAAGTTTGCAGAAATGCAAAACAGTATTTCTGATTATCCAACACCTCTGTCTGTTGCTTAAGAGGTGGTTCTTCCATTTGGGATTGGCTGATTATTAAATATGTAATTGGTTGGTGTGAAAGGGATGCAGAATATGCAGAGCAAAAAAAAAAAAAACCCTGATCCGTTTCATCAATTCCTGCCTTTGATGAAAGACCAGGAGTGAAAATCTCAGTAAATGTTCCCTGTGAAACCTGATGCCTCCTGCTAACTGTGTTCACTGTCACGTTTGCTCCAGGAGCAGCCACAGATTTTCCTTTCCCCTTTTCCCTGGCAGTCGTTAGTCAGGCTCTTTGGGAAGTGCCTAATGAAGGGACACAAACGAGCTCCTCTGTGACAGCACAGTCACTCCAGCAGCCTGGGATGTGTCCCAGCTGGCTCAGCCCTTCCCAGTGCCTGGAATCTGCCTGGCATGGAGAGGGCAGAGATGCCACAGGCACCACCAGCCCTCAGATCACACCAGATTGGAAGTCTTTGCCAGCAAAAAAATCATTCATTTTACTTTTATTTTAATTTTTTCAAAAGGATTTAAGAAGAAGGGCTGAAGTACCCAATTTGCTATTTCCAAAGTGAACCACTCTATTTTTTAATGGTCTGAGAATTGCATAGGAGGGGCCACAACCTGTTAGTTTTCAGTTTCTGAAAGGAGCAAAATTGGCTCTTACAAATCACAGCGTCACCTCTAAACCTTGTCCTGATTTATAAGGAGTCCCTCTGACAACAGAAGGCTTCGGGAGGAATTTCAGTGGTGCAAGACTTTTGTCATTATTTTCGTGCTGCTGTGGTATAACATCAGTTGGAGACGTTTCAGTTTGTGGTTGAAGCTGTGGATTGTGAGTAGGCACAGTGAGCTCTGGATCGATGAGGAAACCACCCAGGCGTTGCTCAGCCTCCCAGGAAAGCAGCAGGGATTGCAGCTGAAAAGCAAAAGCTGGGGCGCTTATTTGGCCCAAATCTCCATGAAAGAGGTGGTGGAACACTTCTGCACAGATCCAGCTGATGGAGAGGCTGCTGAGGAACTCATGGCAATGTTTGGGGTTATTTGGGTTCCTTGGGTCCTGAGGTTGCTCCCATCAGTGGGAGATTTGCTGTTGGCTCTTTGCTCCTGGAGCAGGAGGAGTTCTGTACAGCGAAGGCATCTCTAGTACCATTATTTGGGCTTTCCTGAAGTGTCCATGTACAGAACTTCAATAAATTCACTTGTGGCTTGGTTTATTCTCCATCACATCCCTGTCAGGCCTTGGAGCAAGCACCTCAGTGTCACATCCAGCTGTCAGTTCTTAGTGAAAGGGAAGTTTGTGTAATGGAAATCACACTTTTCACACATGCAGGACTCTGTTGAGGCACCCACTGCTGGATGGTAAATGTATTTTATTTTCTTATATGGTCTCCTTGCTGCAGCCAGTATTAATTACTTGACTTCTTGCTTAAGCCACAAAAATAAAAACACAACGAGCAAATCAGAAAACAATTGTCTTTAACACAGGTTCTAATTCCTTGTTAAGGAGTGGAGTAATACAGAGAAACTGGGTTGATTTTAAACTTCCTTATATATATATTTTTTTTCCAGTTGGCAAAAAAAATCCGCGAGAAGTTCAACCGCTACCTGGACGTTGTGAATCGGAACAAGCAGGTGGTGGAAGCCTCATACACTGCCCACCTCACCTCACCCCTGACTGCCATCCAGGACTGCTGCACCATCCCCCCTTCCATGATGGAGTGAGTATGAAAGTCTGGAATTCCACGTGCTGTCTTTTAATCTGGAAAATGAAAGTTTCTTTGCAAAGTAGCCCGAGTGCCGGGAAGAATGAAAGTTTGACAAGAAAGTCTCACAGATAATGTGTGCTTGGCAGAAAGGTTTTTGAATGTAGAATGTGAAGAAGGAATAGAGATGGAAGCAAGTTTTGATATAGGAGAAAAGAATTGCTGAGCCAGCCTCACTGGCTAACCAAGGAGGCAAAGGGGGTGTTAGTGAGAAGGGGTTTGTATGGCTTAGAGCAAAGGATAAACCCACCCCAAACAAGAAGATGTTTGCCTGTGCTATCGTTCTGCTCAGTAAAAACAAGTCTGTGCTGATGTTGCAAGTAGAAAAAAGGTCTCAGAATTTTCCACTGCAAGAAAACTGAAAAACAACTCCCAGCTTAAACTGTGATGTACTGACTGTTAGTGTTTGGAGAACAGTGACATGAATATGGGAATTACAGGAGTTATGATGGGCTATAGGTAATAGTTAAAGTATAGATTGGTTCTACTGTATTAAGATGCTCAGCAAAGAAAAGTATGGAATGCATTGTAACCAAAAGAAAAGTATAGAATGCATTGTAACCAAAAGAAAAGTATAGAATGCAATGTAACCAAAAGAAAAGTCTATAAGGCATTGTAACCAAAAGAAAAGTATAGAATGCATTGTAACCAAAAGAAAAGTATAGAATGCAATGTAACCAAAAGAAAAGTATAGAATGCATTGTAACCAAAAGAAAAGTCTATAAGGCATTGTAGCCAAAAGAAAAGTATAGAATGCATTGTAACCAAAACCAAAGGGTCTGGAGCTGACAGCTGTGGGCACAGCTCTGTCACCCACCATCCTGGCCTGCTGTGACACCTTGGATACAATAAACTGCATTTTGGATACAATAAACTGCATTTTGGATAGAATAAACTGCATTTTGGGTACAATAAACTGCATTTTGGAGAGCCCCTGGAGTCCCACATCCCTCATTCAGGCTCTTACTCCTGAGTTTTCTGCTACTTTGGGTAACAACAGAGAAGGCAAAACTCCAAAGGTGCCTCTCATCTTGTCCTCATCTTCTTCTACATTTCTGCCACACCAGTGTTTGATGGTGGGCTTTAAACAAGAGCTGGGAATCAGCTGGAAGCAACAAAAGGAAGAAAGTTCGTTCATGGTGTTCTGTACAAAAAGAGTCTGTCTAGATCCAAGACGCTGTTCTTGCACTGCTTGCCCTGAATAACTCTCCTCAAGCTGGTCATGGGAGCTTTTCCTGTCCTTTGAAGTAGCCAAAATCACGAGTTGGTCAGTCCATCACATGCTAACAGCACTGTGCTCCGCTTTAATCAGGCTGACATGCTGCTGTTTGGTAGCAGAGCTTTCATGAAATCGAGTCCATGGCTTGGAAACTGCATTTGTTCGTGTTCAGTTTGGTTTGGTTTCAAGTACAGGAGTTTTGAGTAGGCTAAATCCAGGCACTTGGTTGTCTTTAATAATTTCTGTTGTGCTGCATATTTGCAGAAATTTCTTTGGGTTTTCTAGCTGTAGAAATGTGTGATAGAAGCCCTGATTTTTCCAATTAAAGAGGAGTAATTTTCTTGAAATCCTGAACATTTTAAACATTTACTTCCATGTGGGCTTGAAAAGAACAAGGGTAACTTTCCATTTATGCAAACCTTGATTACAGACTGATTTTCATGGTTTATATCTCAGTCTGATTTAAGCACATTTGAGAGGGAGGAAGGCAATTTGGGCCATCAGGTGACTCCAAGGGCACAGGTTTGGAGTCTCTGTGCAGTTCCTGCTGGACAAGGCGCCTGTGGAAAATGCTGCCACAGCCAGGCCGTTGGCAGTGTGGACAAAAGGGTCAGGAATTCTTTGAGGGTGAAAACCTTTCTGCCCTCTGATCACAAAATCCATGCAGGAATCACCAGGCAGCAGGAACACCTTCCAAGCAAGGGCTGAAGGGAAGGAGAAATGGGATTTATCACCCCCTTGTCAGTGTGGCCTCATTTTTCATTAAAAAGAGAAGTCTGCTTTTAGTCTGGAACTTTAGTGAATTCCTTTTCACTTTGTCCTCCAAAATTACATAGCTTGGAAGTCCTCCAGAAATTTCTTTACCTGTGGTGAACTTGCATAAGAATCCTGCCCAGTAAGAGGTTTAAAACACAAACAGCTGGCAAAGCAGAGGGCTGAATTTATTGTTTGCACAGCTCCTCATTCATGCTCTACAATGGGATTCTCCTCATTTAGTTGCTTGGATAATAATTAAATAATCCCCAGAAGAGTTTATCAGCTGCAGGATGTTCTGGACCTTGGCAAGGCCTGGTTGAGGCTTATCTGACCACTGGGCCCAGTGCTGTCTATAGGAAATCATCTGCAAGACAAAAAAATAGAATGTAAAAATGTATTTTCTGTTTGAAACTTCCAAGTTTTAGCTCCAATGAACAATGCTTTGTTCATTGCCTGATTTTGTCTAAATGCTTCTGCCATCTTTTCAGTTTTTCTCCCCTTTCTGCCTCTCCCATCTGCTGCTCTTCCTTTCATTTTCCTTCCCTGTGGCATCACCGTTCTGGGAGATTCCCCATTTTGGTTAAATATCAGGGAAGAAGCTGATTCCCCTGGATATTGTGATCATATTTTGAATTCTTGCATGTTTAATTTGGGGACTAGCTGGGTCTGCACTTGCAGGAAGTTAAATTGGTTGTGTTAGTGCTGATAACAGCTTATGCTTGGTGTTTGAAATGTTTAATGTTGGTGTTAAAGCAACAACAATTAAATTTTTTTGGTTAAAGTATTTATTAACTGCTGCTGCAGAAGAGTCACATGGAAAAAGACCCAGATTTGTCTGTGATTTTTTTTTTTCCCATGAGATCCTTTGCCTCAGATTGTGCCTTGGCCTTGTCTGAGTCCTCAGGGCTGTGGTTTTCGTTCTGGAGGGTTGTGAAATGTTTGTGTTACAGCTCCTGAACTCTGTGTGTCTTCTTCTGGCTGTTTCCTCATGTGGCCTCTTCATTGAGCAAACATTTGGGGCAAGAGCAGTGGCAGAAGTGCATTATCTACATGGTATTTTTGGGGTATTTTTAGGTGGGTTTGAAGATTTCCCCCGGAGTGTTTAAGGCTGTTTGTCACACGGTGTTCAGCCTCTTATTGTCCAACTTATTGACAATGGGAATGCTGCAAGTTTGGATTGGTCTGGGGAAAATTCACTTGGGAAGGATGAACTACTCTGTAGGGAAAGGATTTTTAAATTTATTTTTTTTTAATAGATTGCTGGCTTCAGTTTGTTCTTACCATTAAGAAAATGATCCATCCGTTTGCTTGTATTTCTTCTGAAAATCCAAGCATTGGTTTTTCATGTTGCTTGGGATAAACTGTGAGATTTCCACACCTGGTGGCTATAAATAAATGATAGAAAACAGGACCTAACAAAGCACAAACTGGGTTAGAAAACAAACCTGGCATTTAAATTGGTTGTTTAATGAGTAGTGAGGTATGACAGGGAAAGCAATATTTATTTTATTGCCATTACATGGTGTTGGCTCTTGCAGTGAAGAGCCCAAATAAGTGAGTTTCCGTGCCATTTCAGTCTGGATTGAAATTCCCAGCCTGACTGTGCTTTTGGTTGCTGTTTGTACCCCAAATATTCTGGTTTCACTGGTGTGAGACCAGCAGTTGTGTGTTTGTGCCCCCTCCAAGGCAGGGTTGTGCAATGGAACTGCCTTGGTCTGGAAAGTGGTGAAAAGAAATAAATTGGAATTTGCAAACCCAACTGGATGAGGCAGCACAGTTGGTGGCTATCGAGTGGTTTTGGCAAGGCCTTAATTCAACAAACATTTCCTGATAAAATTACACTCAGCTGCTCTACCAAAGCCTCTAAATGTGCTTGGGCACAGGGAAATAATCCCACACCTAAATCTGTGTGCAGGCACTGCCAAGGAGGGGTGAGCAGCGCAGGACTTGGTTCCCCTGTCGGAATCCAAAATGCAGGGAACTCTCAGAGCTTTGGGCCTGTAAAGCAAAGCTTGGAATTAAACCCAGGGTTTGATCTGAGACCTTGGGAAAGGCTCCCAAACTGAGGTGCCAGAAGCGAGAATGTGGATTTCTAGTTTAAAGCAGAGACATGTTAAGCTAAAAAAAAAAAAAAAAAAAAAAAGTTTAGAGTTTTAGAGTTTAAGGTACAGAAAAAATCAAAGTAGTTACAAAGGAAACAAAGAGTTTAGAATGTAGCACTGTGGGTTTGTGTGCCAGAACATGATTGGCTAAAAGAGCTTACACTGTAGCATGAGTCCATCAAACCAAATATGTAAGGATTGGGTCAAAAGCATAAATAAATATCCTTGTTGGCAGTGTTTTATTGGTTAATAAACCCTTAAAAGGATTGTGACTGGAGGCCTTGTGACCCTCTGAGCCGTGCAGTGAAGATGTGAGCCCAGCTCACCCTTCCTGCCTGTGCAGAAGATAAGAAAGATAAATCCCATCACCTGAAGGAGCTCAGAGGTGCCATCTCTAATTCATTCAAAACCCCCACATTCCCCTTTGGTTTTTGCTGATCCTTTCTCCCAAGGCATTTTCAGCTCTGCCTAACCAAGCTCTGGGAATGGCTCAGGGGCAGGCAGGGAGCAGAGGTTCCCAAGCTCTTCCCACGTGGTTGCTGTGGAAATTGGTGCCTGCCCGAGCAGCCAGGCTGTGTTTGCGTCCCTGGGGTCAGACCTGGGCACCAGGACCATTTCCCAGGCTCTGGGGGAGAAGAGGCTGCTCAAGCAGACAGAGTTAATCTGGATAAAGTGTTCCAGGCTCTTAGTGAACTGATGGCAGATAAGGAAAATGGATGTCAAGTGAGGTGCATCTCCTAATCCTGGAGGAAATCCCTGCTGGAAAAACGAGCCTTTGTGTCCCTCACCAGCACAGGCTGCTCCACAAGCCATGAGGAGTGGATTTAATGCTGTCTCCAGACATTCCCTATCACAATGGAACTGGGGGGTGATTTACCGGACAATGTTTTAATTAAAGTGTCTTTCTCCTGAAGAGGATAAAAGCCTTTGTGTACAAGTTGGAGTCTCCTGGTTTTCGTGCCTGAAAGGCCTCAGCAGGTATTGAGGGAATCTTGGGTCTGGAATGCACTGATGGAGCAGCAAGAAGGGAGGGAAAGGATAAACAGAATTTATTTATCAAAAGTCCAGAGTACCTGCAGTGGGAACTTCTGGGGTGTGTCTAAATAGGGATTTAAGAATTGAGTTTTGGGAAGCAGGTCTGGAAGCTTTAGGGGGTTCTACCTCTGCAGGTCTGCATGGTCTGGCTTGGGAGTGATGATGGAATAATTTCATTTGTAGAGATGTTGCTGGCCTGGATGGCAACAGGCAGATAAAGAGGTGGTTTATATTGAATATTTGCAGATGAAAGGAAATCAAACTCTTTTCCACTCCAAGAATAAATTGGATATGTGGGTAATGTTTGAGTATTTGTCTTCTACCCATTACACAAAATGTCATTTTCTGGAGAAGTTGTGATTGATGCTTTCTTGTGGGAGGCTTCCAGAAGTGGCTTTCTGCAGTTGCAGTTTGCCAGGGAAGTTGGTTGTGTTAGGGCCCATAGAGCACCTGCCAGTGGTTTCTAACACAGCAGTGGCTGCAGTAGCATCACCTTCCAGAAAATAAAAAAGATTATTCAGGTGCATTTGTGAGGAAATGCAGCTCTTCCTGCAGCTTTTCCAACAAAAACCAGGTCATGCTTTTAAAGGGACACAAAAAGTCTTCCCTGAACTAATCTTGATCCAGTTTTAAGACCCATCACTCTGATGTGCCCCAGCTTGTCGTGCCCTTGGCTCTGGGAGAGAAGGGAGCTGCATTTTCCATGGGATGTGAGCAGTGGCAGCTCCAGGAAGCTGCCCCAGTGTCCCTCATTGCCCTCCTTGTTGGCCATGGCTCCTGCGTGCTGCTGGAACCATCCCCTGCTGCCCTGGGGGCCGCAGCTGGCTTTCAGGGCTGGCTGTTCATGGGAAGCTGCCCCAGCTCTCCAGGATCCTCTGCTGTGCATTAATGCTCCCTCTCTGGCTGCCTTGCAAGGCAGCTGCAGATCTGCTTTTGCTCTTTATTTAACTGTGCTGATAAGAGCTTGGGGAATGCATTTATCCAAATTTGTGGAAGGAGCTGGAATGGAGAAATATTTGTTGGTAAAACACCCTACTTGGCAGCGGTGCATTGCAAACATGAATGGAGCTGTTTGAATAAGGGAGTTTACAAACCTCTATTTGAAAATCATTTACTCCCTGGCTGTGATACTGCCTTCAGAAGGGGTCTGGTTTTTTTTTGCCTTTTTTTTTTTTTTAACAGATGGTTAAATATTTGCTATTGCAGTTCAATTTTATCACAGCTCTTTCTGTGTTTATCTTTGCTCTCTGGAGCAGTTAAGTGGGAGATAACGGGAATCCCGTTCAGTTCCTTGGGTTGCTGCAGTCCCTGAAGAGCTGCACTTCCAGAGGAGGACTGGGGGGGCCACCGTAAATGAAATTTAAGATGTATTTGCTGTTCTGACAGAGTTTCAGGCTGAAGTACAGCCCAGGGGGTTCTAGGAGATGTAGGGACTCTGCACAATCCTGGCATTTGTCCATAAAGTGCAGCAGGTATTTAGGAAATTCCTCTGCTGGGCTCTTACTGTTACTTCTAATGTGGCCAAATTCCTCATGAAAAAAAGGGGTTTGGAATAGAAATTCCTCGTGAAAAAGTGAGGTTGGGAATAGTTTGTGTTCCTGAGTTGAATCCTCCTTCCAATAGTACATTCCCTTTACAGCTGAGAGCGGCTATACTTGGATTTTTCAAGAATACTTGAAATAATGGGAACAGCTTTGGTGCCTTGCCAGAAGAAATTGTGTAACTGAACCATCAGTAGCTTTTTTCTTTTTTCTTTTTTCTTTTTTTCTTTTTTTTTTTTTGTGTTGAATTTATTCATAAAAACATTGTTTTCCAGCATTCTGTTTAGATGCAGTGGGAACCCTATATTTAAGTATTTATGTAAAATATGAGTTGAAATCTTGCCTTGCAACCAAGCAAACAAGGCCTAGTTGGGAATTTCAAAGGAAACCCTGAATTTTGAGTGAACTTATGTAATTTCATTTGCATATTAATGTCAGCTTGAATTTGTATGAACGGAGAGAAAAGCAAGAAACGAGTACTAAAACAATACGAAGCCCTGAGCAGCTGCTCAAGTGCCATTTTTATCCACATCTCCCTCGTTTTTCCCCAAACTCCAAACACACAAAAGAAGTTGATTTACACTGTAAATTCAGGCTGAGCAAAATCCAATTGGAGCTCACTCGAGCTCCGTTTTGATGTCAGATTCAAAGCTCCTGCAGATTCATTTTATCTCCTCCGCTCGCCCGGCTCCCGCTCGTAAATCCTGTTGAAGGAGAATAGGAATGAGCGCGGCCCGATGGGAATTTCATGTGTGAAGTTCAAAGCAGTTTGCACATCAGAGGCAGCGTCAATCAGGGCAGGATCTGGGGAGGCAGGCAGGGAGTGCGGAGCTCCGTGGGGACCGGATCAAAGTGGGAGTGGCGGCTCTGTTTGCTCCCTCGGGATGCAGCTTCCATCCCTTCTTCATTAGAGGGAATCCAGGAGCAGGACAGGGAGAAAGGGGGATGGGCTGCAGGAGGCTGCCTTGGAAGTGAATCTCAGCCAATGGCTTTTATTGGCTTTAAATCTGGTAAAAAACCGCTCAAAATTACAGCTTGGTCATTTTGGTGTGGGGGTTTTGGATGAGGGTTTTGGAGGGTTTTGCTGAGTGTTGTCATCTGGAATATTTTGGGTGAAATCTCAAGAGGCTTTTATTGGCCTTGTAGTGCTTCTGGGAAAAGTGGGAGACACCGGTGAAAATCAAGGGAGACACCGGTGAAAATCAAGGGAGACATCGGTGAAAATCAAGGGAGGCACCGGGTGAAAATCAAGGGAGACACTGGTGAAAATCAAGGGGGACACCGGTGAAAATCAAGGGAGGCACCGGTGAAAATCAAGGGAGGCACCGGTGAAAATCAAGGGAGGCACCGGTGAAAATCAAGGGAGGCACCGGGTGAAAATCAAGGGGGACACCGGTGAAAATCAAGGGAGGCACCGGTGAAAATCAAGGGAGGCACCGGTGAAAATCAAGGGAGACACCGGTGAAAATCAAGGGAGACACTGGTGAATTTCAAGGGGGACATTGGTAAATATTGTGGGAAACAGTGGTGAATATCAAGGGAAACACTGGTGAATATCAAGGGAAACACTGGTGAAAATGAAGGGAGATAGTGGTAAGAATTTAGGGAGACACAGGTGAAAATTAAAGGAAACTCAGGTTAAAATTAATGGAGACACAGGTAAGAATTTAGGGAGACACTGTGGAAAATTAAGGGAGATATTGCTAAAAATTAAAGGAGATAGTGTTAACGATTTAGGGAGATACTGGTAAAAATGAAGGGAGATAGTGATAAGAATTTAGGGAGACACAGGTAAGAATTTAGGGAGACACTGGTAAGAATTTAGGGAGGTACTGGTAAAAATAAGGGAGATGCTGGTGAAGACTTAGGGTAAAAATTAAGGGAGATACATGTAAGAATGTAGGAAGACCCTGGTAAAAATTAAGGGAGACACTGACAAAAATTTAGGGAGACACAGGTAAGAATTTAGGAAAACTGGTAAAAATTAGGGGAGACACAGGTAAAAATTAAAGGAGACAGTTAAGAGAGGTAAAAATTAAGGAGATACTGATAAAAAGGGGAGACACAGGTAAGAATTTAGGGAGACACTGGTAAAAAATAAGGGAGGCACTGGTAAAAGTTTTAAAAGACTTTGGTAAAAATTGTCTGCTCTGTGCAGAGAAAAGATGCTGGTCAATGCTTGTCTTCAAATATTGAAATACAAATATTTGTAGTGTTTTAACTTCTCCCAAAGTGAGCGATGGGAAGATCTGTACAGTTTGAAACTTGAGTGGAAAGTGTGAGAGGTATGGACATGGTAGGAAAGGTAAAACCAGTATTTACAGCTAGGAATACAAACATCAGTTGGAAAGGCCACTTAGCAGTGCTGGGGCTTTGGTTTTAATTGTGGCTTCAACGGGGAAGATGCTCAAATATATTAATAATACATTCTGAATGAAACTTAGAAGCACGTGGAAAATTCTCCAGTGGCATTAAAATGGTGACAAATATTGCAATGTAGATTTGCCACAGTGCTGCCAGTTCCTGGGATGTTCAGCTGTGGTGGGAGCTGCTCTCTCCTCCAGGTCCTTGTGCCAAAACCACTCCATTGCAAGGGACAAAAAGTCAATTTTAAACAAACATCACTGAAAGGAGATGTGAGGCAGGTATCCCACCCAGCTCAGTCTGGAGCAGCCCTTGCTCAAGGCTGGCAGGTCTGGTCTTTAATTTATGGGATTGAAAACAATTTTTCATCTTTTATTTATATTTTTTTTCCCCTCATTAACTGGATTTCCTTTTTGCTGTAAGAAGGAGGGATGGGATTGGGCTGCAGGAATTGTTTTTGCTTTCCTTCTTCAGCTCTGCTGCAGATTATTTAGGCATCCACAAATTCATCTTCCTGGTGGGTGACTGACAGTGGCTTCCTGAGAAGAGCTGAGGCCTTGGATGATTTTTGGAGCATGTTGAAGCATTTTAATGCAATAAATGAATAATGTTGGTTGCTAACAAGGCATCCTGTTGCCATCACTAATAGATTTGGATGGGAGCTCTGGGACAGTCCGTTTACATCCTGAAAAGTCATTATTTTTCACTGTGGGGTTGTTCCTCAGCCTTGCTCGGAAATATTTCTTTAGGATGGAGATGTTTAATGTGCAGTTTTTTGAGTCTGCCCCAAGATAAACACGATTTTTGTGGAACCCATCCGTTATCAATCAATCTTAGGCTGGAGATTCCTCAGCCAACAAAAAATCAGCAGCAGTTTTGCTCTCTTGGAAAGAGCTGCGAGTTTTTTGAAGTGGTTCCATTTTGAGGGTGATAAGAAAAGCCACAGCCTCCATCCAAGAGCTGCATTCCTGGGAAATGTCTTTTCCTCGACAGAGAGAGGTTGGGAAGTTCTCTGGGAGGAGGCTGCCAATAACATCAGCAAAGAGCTCCAGCAGAGGGGCTGAGACCGTGCAGAGCTCCAGGTCTGGCTGCTCTGGGTCTGCCAGAGCACCCCAGGCTGATCTCCAGCCTGGGGCAGAGCACCAGGACACACAGGAGGCCTTGGTGTCCGTCTGTCCGTCCGTCCCTCTTCCTGGCTGCGGAGAGTGAGGACAAGGCAGGAGATCAAAGGGACTGGGGACAGGGATGTGCAGGGCGGCTTTGAGGCAGAGGAGGGCAGGGTTAGGTGGGAAACTGGGAAAGAATTCCTGGCTGGGAGGGTGGGCAGGCCCTGGCACTGGTGCCCAGAGCAGCTGGGGCTGCCCCTGGGTCCCTGGCAGTGCCCAAGGCCAGGCTGGACACTGGGGCTGGGAGCACCTGGGACAGCATTGGGGTGCAATGGGATGAGTTTTAAGGCTCTTTCCAACCCTTCCTCAATTCCATAATCATCTTTTCATGCATCCTTTTCTTGTTTTTCCAGATTTGATTGGAATTTCAACAATAATCTCTTACTATTAGTAGTTATTTATACTGAAACATTAAAAAGCTGTGTTTCCATCGTAAATGTAGGTTTAATGAATAATGTTTGATTGCTGATCCTCTTGTTGTTATCCTTCCATATTTAATGGGAATTTCAGCTCTGTGTCACTATAAATATTTACACTGAAACATTAAAAAGCTGGGTTTCCATCGTAAATGTAGGTTTGATTGTTGGTCCTGTTGTCTTTCCAGATTTGATGGGAATTTCAACTCTGTGTTACTATCAATAATTATTTACATTGAAACATTAAAAAGTTGTGTTTTCAATGTAAATGTAGGTTTAATGAATAATGTTTGATTGCTGATCCTGCTGTTGTCCTTCCAGATTCGATGGGAATTTCAGCACCAATCTCTTACAATTAATATTTATACTGAAACATTAAAAAGCTGTGTTTCTGTTGTAAATGTAGGCTCAATAAATCATGTTTGATTGCTGACCCTGCTGTTGTCCTTCCAGATTCGATGGGAATTTCAGCACCAATCTCTTACAATTAATATTTATACTGAAACATTAAAAAGCTGTGTTTCTGTTGTAAATGTAGGCTCAATAAATCATGTTTGATTGCTGACCCTGCTGTTGTCCTTCCAGATTCGATGGGAATTTCAGCACCAATCTCTTACAATTAATATTTATACTGAAACATTAAAAAGCTGTGTTTCTGTTGTAAATGTAGGCTCAATAAATCATGTTTGATTGCTGATCCTGCTGTTGCTCTTCCAGATTCGATGGGAATTTCAACACCAACGTTTCCAGAACCATCAGCTGCGATCGCCTCTCGACCACTGTCAACAGCAGAGCCTTCAATCCTGGACGCGACTTAAATTCTGGTGAGCAGCTCAGTTCCACTTTGGGGTTTATTTCCTTCTGTTGTAGGGCTTTTTTCCCCTTAGACTCCAGCATTTCCTTGGCACAGAGAATTTGCATTGATTGCCATAGCAACAAGCTTTTATTTCTCCTTGCAAGTGTCACACTGCTCTTAATTTGAGATTTCATGATTGAAAGCTGATACCTGAAGTAATGCCCTTAGTCTAAGTACTTTATAAAAATGTCATGAAGATTTTATTCCAGCCTACCGTGGATAATTTTGTTGTGGTTTCTGCACTTTTTATTTCTTCCTTTTTCTTTTTTTTCCCCAAGGTTTTCTCCTTCCTAGGCCTGTCTGCTTTGGCATCAGCAGGGTCAGCTGCTGCAGGGGCCACACAGGGAAGTTTCTCTGATCTTCTTAGCTGAGTTCAGCCCATGTGAGGCTGCCTTTGCAGTGATATGCAAAAACGACCAAATATGGGGGCATCTTAAAATATTTCCTGTCTTTGTCTTGTCAGGGCATTTTCTCAACACGTTTAAGGACTTAGAAATATGCTTAGAACCAAAATACACACGACTTATCCCTGAAAAATTCAGCTTTTGGGCCTCTGCTGCAGCAAGGTTTTTTCTTCTTTTTTTTGCATCCTAATCAGTGTGGATTAATACAGGGATTTCAGCTGGGTTTAGTCAGACTTTGCCCCAGTTCCATCTGACTTTTCAACTTTTTATGGTGCTCAGTGTTGTAAATTAGGGAACATTAATAGACTTCGTGGATTTTATTTTGGGGAGGTGTTGTTTGTTAATTCTTTTGGGGGAATAATGCAGACTTGGGATTTATTTTATTTTAATTTCATTTTCAGGGGTCTTTTGGAATAAAATGCTGATTTATTTCATTAACTTGACTGATGAAGTGGCAACCCTGCCATTCCACCCTCACCATCTTGCAACAAACAGGGGGAAAGAACCCCAAATTTTTATAAACTCCTTTACTGTTTCTCTTCTTATAGCTCTGCTCTCTGGATTTCTAATAGAATATAAAAATGAGCAGTCCCCAGAGGTTGTTTTGCATCCCATTCATGGTATCCCACATCTTGGATGCAGGTGCTGGCCAGGCTGATTTCCTGACAAGCCATGATTTGTGTGGTGTTTTCCATCCTAAAGCCAGGCACTCTTTGTTCACTCGCTGTGATTTGCTGGGCTTTGTTTTACTCATCTCTTTATTAAAAAAACCAAACTTAAACGACTCATTAAAATAATGTTTAAATCACATGCAGTTGTTAATTAATCAGAATGATTTTTGAAGGCAAGTTTAAAGTCACTGTTGTAAGAGCAAAGCATACAATGAATCACTTCATGGTTTTTAATTTAATTAAATAAAAATCTTTTGCTACTGCAGAAGTTGGAGGTTAAAAAAGTATTCGAGAAATATTCCTTATTTTTGAGTGATGAAAAGCAAATAAATTGCAGTTTCTTCTAAACATAATTTAAATTTCTGGTTTGAATTCTCAGAGAAATAAAGTGAGTGAGTGTTCAAGGTTCCTGCTGTCCTGGCCCTGCAGTGAGGCTCAAGTGCCTCCTCTTCCCTTGCCTCTGGCTTGAAAGATTCCTGATGAAAGGAGAACCCTCAGAACGTGGCATTGGCAGGAAAGGGCAGCAGCAGAGGAGGGGGAATTGAGGGAGAGCAAGAGCAGGATTTATTGACAGCAGACTCTCCTCTGGCACTCCTTGTACAGAATCAGCCTTGGGGGGAGGTTTTGATTAGGAGGAAATGTCTGTGAGAGAGAAATGGGACGGGAAGAGAGGATTGAGGCAGGAAAATGGGATGGGAATGGTTAATTTGAGGAACAAAAGTTGGTACTGGGTGCCCACCTAGTGAAGAGAGAGGTTTTATGTAGGTGAGGCCAAGGAATATCCCTGGTCCGTGTTGTGTTTAAAAAAAATTCCCCATATCCCATAATTTTCTCTCTTCTCTCGTAAGTATCCTCATGCAGAGCTGAGGAGGAATATTTGTTGCACTTTGGGTTTAGGCTCTACCTCTGCCTCATTTATTTTTATGCTTTAAAAACTGTGGGTACATCTGGGTGTTCTCATCGTTGTCTTCCTGAATGAGTTTTTCATTTCATTCTGCACATAAAAGACACAATTCCCATGAGTATCCTCCCTTTTCCCACAGGAGTCCTGCAGTTTAAATAATCCTGCCTATAAAAAGCTCCTGGCTAAACATAAATTTCAGCTCTGCTCCGCTCGACCTCGAGCTCAGCTCTGGAAATGTTAATCTTGGCCCAGAGTAAAAAGTGGGATTGGAGTGCTGAAGTTGGAGGTGTTGGAAGGGAACGGAATTTGCACCACAAAGCCACAGGAACAGAGCCTGGGAGAGCCCTCAGGGACAGCAACCCCAAATTCCACCCTGGGCAGGGTGTTAAGAGGGGTGATGGAGCTCATGAAACTTCCAAATCTGTTTTTTCCATTATTATTGGAATTTTTTTTTTTTTTGTTAAAACAAACATTAATCTTAGGGGAGGGAGAAAGAAATAGATGTGTCTCCTTAGCTTTAAAAAATATCACTTTTACCACTGTTTTCTCTTACTATTAGGTGGCTTTTTAAATGTTGTTTCATGTCTTGAAAAGATTTTGTTTTATCTCGGTTGGAGTTTTGCATCTGGATTACTTTTAGCCATTACTACAAAAGAGATAAGGAGAAAGTCTTTATTCTCCAGATGGAGACACAGGCTTTGGGCAGTTAGATGAAGAGATCTGTCCTCACCACCCTGAATAGTCCTTTATTTATTAAATCTTCCCCAGAGCCAGTGCAATATGTTATCAGATTCCTTTGGAGGTTTTTTTTTTGCCTTTTGAATAAACAGGGAACCAGTAAATCTTTCTCCTTCTCATCCTTCAAAGTGCTGAAATGTCTGTTCCAAGTCATGCAGCTCTGGCAGAGTGCTCCTCCCCAGAAATATGCAGAGGTGGCACAAAATTGCCCAGTAAATTTTGTCTGTTTTATTCGAGGTGTTGATCATTTCAAATCTTGGAGTCATAAAATATCTGGAGTTGGAAGGGATCATCGAGTCCAGAATGTGGAATGTTCCTTAAATTGCTGTATTTTACACTGATTTTTGACTGAGTTAAAATGGCTGGGGGTTATTTGAGCAGAAGAGTTAATAACCCTCCTTCCAAATCCTTTTAATGGAGGAATCTGGTCCCATTCCCTGAAATAAAAGGGTTTTTAATTTCTTTTTCCTTCAGAGTCCTGAGGATTGAGCAGGGCTCTGTCCTGGCTCGTGCCACCAGCAGAATGTTAATTGTGGCTGAGCTGCAGAGCTTTTATTGCTGGTGACAACACAGGAGCTGGAACTGGGTTTGACTTGGAAAATCCCGGATCAGGTCTGCCTGGGGAGTCAGAGGATGTCTTCACTTGTGCAACAAACACATTTCTTTGTGCTGTTCCTTCACCAGGAGGGTTCTTAATGGAGGGACTTGTCAGAGGAGAGCTGGAAATGAAACTTCCCTGGTTTTTGTGGGATGAGATCCGAGGTGGGCAGCTCAGCAAATGCAGTGCTAAAGAGGAGGGCTGTAAGAAACCCTTTTAGAACGAGCAATTATGTTCAGTAGTTCCTTTTTTTCCCCCTGACTGTTTGTGCAGTTCTTTGAAGATTAATTAGTTAATGATTTGGCTGTGCTTTGAAGATGTAAAGTGGTATCTAGAAGTGCTAAGTGTTATCATATCGCATTCCCTTTGAAGTTTTATAAACTCTATCACACAGGGCTTTCTTCCTAAAAGTCCTTTTTGCCTTGTGAGATATTTATAATTAGAGAGAACCATCATTTCAAACGCTGTCATCTTAATACTTCCCAACTTTTCCAGTCTGCAGCAGGATTTGGGGTCAGATCTTGCTGCAGGGGAAGTGGAGGGGACAGAGTTTTGGAGTGACCTGGCAATGCCACCTTATGGGCAGCCTGGCCACTTTTATTCCCAATCTGTGTCCAAAATTAAGGAATCAGCTTTTTATTTGGATGGAATAGCCTGTCCAGGGGCTGGTTTTCCTGGGAGGAGGAGGTGGGGATAAACTACAGGCACCAAGGACGTGGAAAGTTTGGGGTGAGATTTGGGTTAAAAAAAAAATCATCTACTGTGTGTCCTGGCAAGGAGCAAGAATTGAGGAAATATCTGCAGGGCATTCTTGCAGCTTGAGTAGATGGGAAATAAGAATGTGTTTAAAGAGAAAAAGTCTGGATTTTTCAGCCATGGCTTATCTGCAGGGAGATTGTCTGCTGTGGTCATAGGAAAATGAAAAAAAAGGGGGAAAAAAGCAGAGTTTGGATAAAATTGGTGGTCCCTGGGGAGGGTGTTATTGAACTAACACTTGCTGGAGGAAACATGAGCACAACTGTGTGAAAAGGAAGAACAGCAGAGCTTGAGTTTCAAAACCAATTGTTTTATGGGGAAAATGAATACTTTTAAATCCACATACTCTCGTGGGGAAATAAATACAGCTCATGGCCTTGCAGGAATGAGAAGTTTATCTTTAATATAGCAAGGATTAAAAAAAGCCAAAGCCTTTAAATTATAAACTAACTCCTTTATTGTAATGTTGTTGGTAAAATGAGACTGCACAAGTTGTTTCATCCAGGCTTTAACTGAGTGTTCACATGTCAACTTTGAAATTACATTTTTCAAGTTCTGTAACTCAAAACAAAAACTTCAGCACTAGAAATTCAACCTCTTTATACAAAACAACTTCACCCCCAGAACGATGAAATCCTGGGCATAAAAAGAAGGATTTAAATGTTTTATAGTCTCATGGCCCTTCTGCCTGCAGGAGGAAGCAGCAGCTCAGAGAAAAAATAGATTTTGGAGGGGAATGAGGAATCTCTGGTAGCCCTTGGTCCACCAAGGCAGGGAATTGTTCTCATGAGAAGCTGCATTTCTGCACAGAGCTCAGCAGTCCCAGCCCAGCATCCCAGCGGGATTTGTAGGCACTGTGGGAAGTGTCAAATACTGTGGCAAAGAGGAGTGGGGAAAGCCCAGGACAGTGGTTTTTGCAGGGCAATTACACTGGGCTGGATGTGGAGAGAACATCCAGCCACAGCCAGTCTGGGAAACTTGAGTAAGTGCTAAAGTGTGGAGGATGTGCAGCTCAGGCTGCCCTCACTGTGGGTATTTGGGTGTAGAGTGTCTGGCTAAGGCTTGAATGTGCCCTGCAGTCCTTTCCAACCCAAATATTGGCATATTTGATAATGAAGGAGATGAAACTGGCCCGTTTTCAGTGCCAGTCCTGAGGGAATGCTGGAGGGAAATTCTGAGCAAAAGGTGAAGCACTGGAAATCAGAGCCCCCCTCTGCCAGTTCTTTGAGTTCTGCAATCAAAGAACGTGAAAGGAGAAATGGCAAAGAAATGTTTTATTTTTTTCATGCATTTTAAGCTGGTGTGATTCACTTTATTTGCTCGGTAAAAACCTAAGATTTGAAAAATCCAGATTTTGTTTTCAGTCTGCTGCAAGCAGAGAAGGTATTCAGCCCTGAGTGGGAAATAATCCTGTTCCTGCTGTGGTGCCTCCCATGCTAATCATGTCCCATTCCCTCTCTCCTGGGAGCATTTCCCTTTTGTTTTAAAGGACTTAGAGCTGCCTGGGATCAGTGATGTGGCAAAATTGATGATTCCATGGATGAACATCAATCCAGGCTGGAGGGAGAGCAGAGGAGGTCTGTGGGACATTCCCACTACTGCACCATGAGGCAGAAATCCCAATGCCCATAGGATCTGTTCTTCCTAATGTCCATGGGATCTGTTCCCTTCCCAAGGCCCATGGGATCTGTTCCCTTCTCAGTGCCCATGGGATCTGTTCCCTTCCCAAGGCCCATGGGATCTTTCCTTTCCTTCAACGAAAGGAAAGATTCCATGGGCACTGGGAACAGATGAAGCTGTGAGCACCAAACCTGTTGAATATTTTGGAGTTATTCCACCAAAAAGAACAGGATTTTTTGACATGAAGGCTTTTTCCTTTGTGGAAAGGATGTTGACAAGGTGTTTATTATTACATGGAGATGTAGGGTGTATATATATATATATTATATATAATTGCCTTAATCTCTTCCTTCCTCACTCTGGCCTTGCCTTCCAGGACCTGGGGGTGCTTCAGAGATTCAGGAACTGTCATCACATATTAAACAAAATCTGTCCAATCCAGTGTTGAGTTTCTTGAGCTGTTTGCAGATCAGTGCCGTTTCAGCAGTGTGTTTTCCCCATCCTAAGCAGAGCAGTTTGTGTTTCCTGTGGGGCCCTGGTTGTTCTCCAGACTCCACCAGGGAGGTTCCGAGTCTGGGCTGCCTTTGTAACTCTGCTTCTCTCTCCCTTTCCACCCTGCAGTCCTTGCTGACAACCTGAAGTCTAACCCAGGAATCAAGTGGCAATATTTCAGCTCAGAAGAAGGGATTTTCACCGTGTTCCCAGCCCACAAGTTCCGGTGCAAGGGCAGCTACGAGCACCGCAGCAGGTAGGGTTTGCCTCCCTCCAGTTTCCTGGGAAAAGCACTCACACTGGGTTCCTCAGGCCCTGATTTCATTCACTGTTGTCCCTTGCCAAGCTGCCAACATTCGTGAGTAACTTCTGATGGAGCCCCTTGGGTTTTCTTAGGGCAGTTTTTTAAAGCACCACTTTTCACTTCTGAGGAACTAAACTAAAATTCCAAACAGGTTCCTCACCTCTCCCAAATTAAATCAGCTGTAAACAGCACTAGCACTGACTTGGAAGTTGTAGGTCAGCCTGCAGGCAAAATCTGACTAATATTTGACTCATATCTGACCCCTGTTAATAAAGCAGTGAGCAGACATTCTGCTGATTTGGCAGGTGCATCACTTTGGGAGGGAGGGGAAGGATGAGAGACTGGGAAGGGCACATAGGTAGGAGCATTTTTCCCCAGGTTCAGGTGGCACATCGTGGATAGTAGGGAAGCAGCAGTGAAAATTTCTTTCCACTGAAATAAAACAGTAAAAATAAAGCATCAGGTGGCAGAGTGGTGGCAGGGTTTCCTGCACAGGGATTTCTGTTCTCTAAGCCAAGAATTTGAGGTCCAGTATTTTTCTCTGCTTTTTCTGTCAGTACCATGGGATTGATGCAGGCTCGAGGGTGGGAAGGTGCAGTGGCTTTAATGTCTCTGGTCATACATTAATTAATTGTACAAGTTAATCAGTCTGTGCAGGAGAAGCAGCAGCACATCCAGGAACCTTTTGGGGACACCAAGGAAGGTTTGGTTTTCTGTCAGGGTTGAGCAATCAAAAGTTTACTGATGTTATCTTCAGTGTGCCATCAAAGCACAAAGTTCTGAGCTTGACTGAGTTTTCTGGGGCCTTGGAAAGGTGAGGGCTGAGGAGGTGAGAGTTGGGGGTGCCCCAGTCCTGCTCAGAACTTGGACACTAAAACCATCAGTGGTTTTATCCAAATCACTTGTCTGGGTCATAGTTCCTCCATGGCTAAATAAGGGGTCTCTTTTTGCTAATATTTACTTCAGAGGGTAGTTTGAGTGAATTAATTAGTTAATGCTCCAGTGCTTTGAAGATCAAAGGCCCTGTTTCAGTTGCAGGTATTAATCCAGGGTAGAGCTGCAGGCTGTTTTACAGTTAAGAACTGATTTGTGCCAGTTGTTTACTGCAGTGCCTTGTGTCAAATCTTTCCTTTCCTTTTAATAAGATTTCTGTGTCTGCCTTTGATATAACGAAATTTAGATCCCAAAATTCTCCCTTGACTGTAACTAGTTTTGTGTCTGGACTAAAGAGGAAAGAGAAACTTGCCATTTTATTTTAATCCTTCCTTCATGCTGAGGATCTTCCTAATTTATTCCAGGTTGAAACCTTGGTGTGAGAGCTTGTGAACTCTTTCACACCTCTCTCAATATTGAGCTGGATCTGAAAACAAGATTTTTGGTGTTAGCACAGACACGTGGCAGCACTGAGAGTCCCCACTGGTGTTAGCTCACTTTGGGATGTAAAACTGGGCAGATGCAAGGGCTTGTGCAGCATGACCCGGGTGAGAGTCATCCCAGGGCACCCTGCCTTGGCCAGAAGCCTTCTTACAGCAGCCCAAACACCCTGGACTGATCATCTCCCTGCAGCTGCACAGGTTTTGACTTGCCATGGCCCCAGCACATCCCCACTGCTGCTCCCAGTTCAGGTGTGGGTGAAGTTCCCAGCAGCCAGGATTTACCTGGAGCATTTCTTGCTTCATTCAAACCTTGCTGTGAACTGCTGCAGTGATCCCAAACGCTGCTGCTGTGTAAGCAGCAGGGTTAATTCCTGAAAGCTCTTGCTGTGACAGAGGGAGAAGAACCTGGTTAGGTTAAAAAATTCAGAAACTGAGGGGCATTTCTCCATGCTCAGATTCTCAGCTGGCCTTTCCTGGTACAAGTTCTGATAAGGGGAAAAAAAAAATCTGTTCTAATTCATTGTTTCTTCCTGTTTGTTTGCTTGGGTGTTCTAATTCCTGCCTGTTTCCACTTGTGAGCACTGCAGTGGGGATGACAGGGTGCTGCTGCTGATGGTGCTTTGGGTTTTGTCCCTCCTGATGATGGTGCTTTGGGTTTTGTCCCTCCTCAGGCCCATCTACGTCTCCACCGTTCGCCCTCAGTCCAAGCACATTGTGGTCATTGTGGACCACGGGGCCTCTGTCACAGAGACACAGCTCCAGATTGCCAAGGATGCTGCCCAGGTGATCCTCAGCTCCATAGATGAGCACGACAAGGTGAGATTTCTCCAGACAAACCCAGCTTCCCCTGGGTTTTCAGCTCCCACCCAAAGTGGGGATTTCAGTCATGGACCCCAGCAGATCTGGGATCTGCCTCCGAGGAGTGACAGAGCCTTGAGTTCACTCTTTGTGCTGCAGGGGAAACATTTGGGGATCTGCAGGCTGGGAAAAAAAGTGAAATCCCACTGATCTAAGGCAAAATCTTGTACCTGAGCAATCTTTAAAGGCTCCTCCGTCTCAGCAGATATTTCAGTGGTGATCAACCATGCTCCAAACATGACTCTTTCTCACATCCTAAACTACTTTGAGCAACTCATTTCACCTCTGAGCCTCTCTTTTTGTCTTGTGAAAGTGGAAATTATTTATTCTCCTGCAGTACTGGTGTGTGCTGAAGCATAATTAGTGTTTGGGAGATTCACAGATAATTATGGTACCAGCACAGGGCCAAGAAATCTGAGTTTGATTTCTTGCTCTGTCCCTGGTACTCATTTGACAGTGAGAAAGTCACTTAACCTGTATTTTTTTTCAGTACAGGCAACTGTGGATTCATAAAGTGCTTCTGTAAAAAGTCTGCAGTTTTTTAATAACTCTTTATACTGGTGAGACCTTGATCAGTCTCTCTGCTTGGGTTTTCTTTTGTGAGCAGGAGGAGTTTCAGTTAAATCAAACTGAAGAAAACTGATGATAATCTTTGCCTTAAGTCTTCTCATGAATAGTATGGGAAAACCACTTGGAACATGGTGCTTTTAAAGAGATTTAATATGGTAAAGTAATATTACAGTTCAGCAGGATTAATAGCACTTAAATTCAAGTGTCAGAAGGGTTTGTGTTAGTACAGAGGATACATTTAAGGCACCTATTCCTTGGTCAGTAGCTCAGTGGTTATAGAACCTGTTACACAGGTATCTAATTACTGCTTAATTCTGGGGCTGTCTTGCCTCAGTCATGCTTCCTAATGAAGTTTGTCACTCAATTAATGAGTCTGGTGTGTTAGATGTCATTAAGGCATAGAGGTAACACTTGCATTAACTTATTTACAGGAAAAGCTGATGTCAGGGTCGCCTTGCTTTGACTGAAACATTAAAGCAGCAAAGCTTTGCTGGGAGCAGTCCTTGGAGGGGTTGTTTATTTTTTTTTTATTTCTCTGTGCACTCAGCTTCTCTCTGGGCTCTCCAGGCTTTCCTGCAAATGCTCTCTGCTGATTCCCTGTCAGCTCTCCCTGGCCCACTCAGGCTCTGCCCAGAGCAGTGCATTGACCATTGTGAGGGAGCAGAGTGAAGCTGACTCTGCTGAGAAACAAAGACCCAAATCTCTTTTCCTTGAACTCCACATAATCCTTTTGAAATCTGACAGATTTATGCCTCCAGCATTTCTTTTCCAACAATGCAGTTTTAAACCCATGGAATCTCCTCCGTTGGCTTCTCCAGTGTTGTGTGTCTGGGTGTGTAAAGATGATGTAAAGGTGTGTGTTGTGTTCTCCATGCAGGACAACAGGACTCCTGGACAACTAATCAATGTCATTAAGCAGAAGCCCCTTCATTGTTTACTTAAGCTCTATTTATACATTCTCACACTACTGCACACACAATCACACATTTCTTGATTGGTGCCTCTACCTTGTCTACATGCTCTGCATGCACTTTTCAGGATATGTGATTGCTTACAGTCCAGTGCTTCAGGGCCCTCCTTTATCTAATGTCTTGACATTTTGTTTCTCAGCCTCTTCTTTCTTAATGTACCACAATTTATGTCTTAGTAACCTTGAGAACCCCAGAGGCTTCTGATAAGAACAACTAAAAAAACCAGTTTGGCTGGAGCACACTGTGGCCTGAGCTGTTCAAGCACATTGCTCCACCTCCAGGGGAGGTGATCCTATGGAGCCCCTTCCTCATGGAACCTCTTCCTCATGGAACCCCTTCCCCATGGAACCTCTTCCTCATGGAGCCTCTTCCTCATGGAACCCCTTCCCCATGGAACCCCTTCCCCATGGAACCTCTTCCTCATGGAGCCTCTTCCTCATGGAACCCCTTCCCCATGGAACCTCTTCCTCATGGAGCCTCTTCCTCATGGAACCCCTTCCCCATGGAACCTCTTCCTCGTGGAACCTCTTCCCCATGGAATCTTCTCTCTTCCCTATGGAACCTCTTCCTCATGGAACCCCTTCCCCATGGAACCTCTTCCTCGTGGAACCTCTTCCCCATGGAGCCCCTTCCTCATGGAACCTCTTCCTCATGGAACCCCTTCCCCATGGAATCTCTCTCTTCCCCATGGAACCCCTTTCCCATGGAACCCCTTCCCCATGGAACCCCTTTCCCTTGGAATCTTCTCTCCTCCCCATGGAACCCCTTCCCCATGGAATCTTCTCTCCTCCCCGTGGAACCCCTTCCCCATGGAACCCCTTCCCCATGGAACCCCTTCCCCATGGAATCTTCTCTCCTCCCCATGGAACCCCTTCCCCATGGAATCTCTCTCTTCCCCGTGGAACCCCTTCCCCATGGAGTCTGTTCCCGGCAGATCTCGGTGCTGACGGTGGCGGACGCGGTGCGCACGTGCTCCCTGGACCAGTGCTACAAGACCTTCCTGTCCCCTGCCACCAGCGAGACCAAGAGGAAGATGTCCACCTTTGTCAGCAGCATCAAGGCGTCCGACAGCTCCACGCAGCACGCCCTGGGCTTCCAGAAGGCTTTCCAGCTCCTGCGGAACACCAACAACGGCACCCGGCTCCAAGGAAGTAAGCCAGCCTCTCCTGCAAGCCGGGCTATTCCAGGGCCTTGCCACGTTTGCTGATTTCACATCCTCACTTTGGCAGAGCCCAGGGGAGTGGAGTGTGTTCAATAGGAACAGAAACGTGCTCCATCCCCATTTTTGTTCTAAGGAGCGTTTCCTTGGGCTGCAGTCCATGTGAGGGGCTGTGGAATGTGTCCATCTGCACGTGAGGGGCTGTGGGATGTGTCCTTTCTCCATGAGGGGCTGTGGGATGTGTCCATTCTCCTTGAGGGGCTGTGGGATGTGTCCAATCTCCATGAGGGGCTGTGGGATGTGTCCATTCTCCACGTGAGGGGCTGTGGAATGTGTCCTTTCTCCATGAGGGGCTATGGGATGTGTCCATCTCCATGAGGGGCTGTGGAATGTGTCCATCTCCATGTGAGGGGCTGTGGGATGTGTCCAATCTCCACGTGAGGGGCTGTGGGATGTGTCCATTCTCCATGAGGGGCTGTGGAATGTGTCCATCTGCACGTGAGGGGCTGTGGGATGTGTCCTTTCTCCATGAGGGGCTGTGGGATGTGTCCATTCTCCATGAGGGGCTGTGGGACGTGTCCAATCTCCACCTGAAGGGCTGTGGGATGTGTCCATTCCCTGTGGTGGTGTTCACAGGGGTCCCAGGATGAGGGAAGAGATGAGGATCTGACTCCATGTTTCAGAAGGCTTGATCTATTATTTTATGATATATATTATATTAAAACTACACTAAAAGAATAGAAGAAAGGATTTCATCAGGATGCTTGAAAGCAACAGGAATGGAATGATAATAAAACTTGTGACTCACCAGACAGTCTGAGCCAGCTGGACTGTGATTGGCCATTAATTAGAAACAACCACATGAGCCCAATCCCAGACCCACCTGTTGCATTCCACAGCAGCAGATAACCATTGTTTGCATTTTGTTCCTGAGGCCTCTCAGCTTCTCAGGAGAAAAAATCCTAAGGAAAGGGTTTTTCATAAAATGTGTCTGTGACAATTCTCCACGTGAGGGGCTCTTGGATGTGTCCATTCTCACTCTCTCTTGCTGCCTTGCCTTTCTTTTGAACTGAAAGAGGAGAATGCAGGATTGATCTCTGTGATAGCTGAGTTATTTCCTCAGTCTGTATGGGGGGGTCAGGGGGCCTTTCCAGGAAAATTGCAGCTTCTGCAGGTTCATTTAATGAGTGCTGGCACATTTGCATATGGATGATGTGCCTTACTGGAATCCTGGGGAAGTGGATCCCCTTGCTTCCCAGGGAAATGACATTGGAGGATACCAATTATGGGTGATATTTTGTGGAACACAAAGCTGTCCTGGCTAAATTTTCCTTCATCTCAGAATAACCCCGCTGAACTCTGTGTACTCATTATGAGCTTTATCCTTCCCCTTCCCAAGACTGGGGTTTTTCTGGGTGTTTTTTGTAGTGATGATGGTGGTGAAAAACATGAAAAGATGGATGTGAAATTGAGTGGCAGATTGGCTTGCCAGGAAGCTCTGGAAGGCAAATCCTGTGCTCTTGGGTGCTCCTTGGATTTGAGTAACCCTGGCAGTGCCAGGGCAGGGTGGAGGGAACAGCCCATCTCCATCAGGATGCTTGGATTATGTAACTCAGTTCCCACCCCCTGGCCCCGTGCCTGCTGCAGTGAGAGCAGAGCTTTCAGTGTCCCAAAGGGCACCAGCTCAGAGCCTGTGCAGAGCCAGAGAGAGAGCAAAAGTCCAGGAATTGAAGTGCTTTGGAAAGAATGAGGAAATACCCCCCATTCCACGTGACTTTCCCTGGGTTTATGGAACGGTGCTTTTGCTACCAAAGGTTCAGCCAATTCCTGAGCTTCAGGCCATTGGCACAGGGAGATTTCGTGTGACTGGACAAAGGATAAGGCTGGCAAGGGCAGGATTTTGCCATCCTCTGGCAGAATGATGACAGGGGAGCAACCCCAGCAAATGCAAAATGAACAATGCGGGGCTGCTGCAGCTGGCTGGGATAAGATGAATTTGCCATCAGGATTTATTCCAAGAACATCAGCTGAGGAGTCTTGGAGCATCCTCCTGCTTATTCTCCATTCCTGGAAGTGTCCAAGGCCAGCTTGGACAGGGCTTGGAGCACCCTGGGATGGTGGGAGGTGTCCCTGCCCATGGCAGGGGTGGGGTGAGATGAGCTTTAAGGTCCCTCCCAACCCAAACCATTCCAGGATTCCATGTTTTTATGTTTGGCACTGTTTGATATTAGGGTTAGAAGTTTTGGCATATTCATATGTCACTAGGTTTCATATCAAACAACTATTTTGGGGCACAAGCACAGAAAGTTAAAATGCAAATGCTTTGGATTTAGGTTTTCTCTACATGTGGGAGATTGTGAAGATCTAACGTGTTTAGGATGAATTTCAGAATTCCTGGGGTGAGACACAATAGGTTTGAGAAGAGGATGTTTATAAAACATGTCTCATTTTCTTGTAAATAATCTTTTCATCTTTTTAAAAAAGAAAAACAAACCCCGCAAAAAAAAAAAAATCCTTCATTTCACTGTTAATTTTCTAACATCCTGTTCCCAGAGAACAATGTGTGGGTGTGTCAGGGAAGCTGTTGAGATACAGCCTCAATCCCAAATTCACACTGGCAAAGCCAGAAGGGAACTGCTGGTGTGAGGTGGGAGATCTGTGCTGTTAAACACATCTGGATTTTCTGCTTCAGGTCCTCCTGCAGTCCTGCTCAGCAGATCCTCATCCCAAAGAGTGACAGAATGCTCCAAAAGCTGCTTGCTCTGGTCCCTCATGCAGATCTAGGACTGGCTCTTGTTACTCCATTTAGGCTGCAGCACCATGCCTGGCTGCAGATAAAATATCTCTGCTGTAGCCTAGGAAACACAGCAACAATTTTCCTTAAACTCCACCCAAAGCTGCTTTTATACCTGGCTTTGCTTTTATTCCTACTTTTAGCCCTTACAGAAAACAAAGGTAGAAATTCCCCCAAATTAACAGCACCTCCTGTTTGTGTCAAAATCTGGTTCTGGCTGAAATTCTGGTCAAGCAATGAGGACAAAATGTGCAAGTGAAAGCAAATCCACCAAAAATCCAGGTGAAACAAGAAAGTTGAGATGTGACCACGTCAGCCCAGTGCTCTGGATTTCCTGTGGATGATTTTGATCTGTGTGTTCATTATAAACACAAACCACTCTCAGTGCTGAGATAAATGTGATGGAACAGGTTGGGGAGTCAGCACAGGGCTGTGGATTGTGTTCAAAGGCTCTGGGGCAGGACTCTGGCCAGGAACATCCTCAGCCTGAAAAACGTGTTCCAGGGAAAGTGTGAGGAGCCAGGTCCCATTCCAGAGAATTCCCAGAATTCCCAAGCTTTCTTCTCTGCCCTGCTCCATGGAGGGTGTCCTGTGCAGCTCCATGCCTTGGGATTGCAGGGTGGAAGGAGAACAGAGGGGCAGGAGATGAAAAGTGCAGGTTTTGACCTTGTGGAGCCTTTTCCATGGAATTGGAGCAGCTGCTCCAGGTGCTGGATCTGTGTGCTCCTGCCTGGAGGCAGCCAAGCTCCTCACCTGGAGAGGAAAAGGATCCAGGGAGTCCTTAGTGCCTGAGGAGAGCTGGAGAGGGACTGGGGACAAAGGATGGAGGGACAGCACACAGGGAATGGCTCCCAGTGCCAGAGGGCAGGGATGGATGGGACATTGGGAATTGGGAATTGTTCCTGGGAGGGTGGGCAGGCCCTGGCACAGGTGCCCAGAGCAGCTGGGGCTGCCCCTGCATCCCTGGCAGTGCCCAAGGCCAGGCTGGACAGGGCTTGGAGCAGCCTGGGACAGTGGGAGGTGGGACTGGATGGGGTTTAAGGTCCTTTCCATCCCAAACCATTCCATGACTCCAAAGCCAGAGGGTGCTTGTGGGGTTTGCTCAGGAGAGCAAGCCCAGTGCTCCTGGGTGGCCAACAGGCACCAAACCAAACAGAAGTTTGGTGAGTGCCAAGAGTGAAACTTGAACCCCAAAGGCTGGAATCCATGTGGCTGCAGTGTGTTCATCCCCTGGAGGGGCTGTGGATCCCTGGGAGAAGCTGTGTGAGCAGATTTCAGGGCTCTCAGCACAAGAGTTAAATCCTGATGCACTTTGTGCTGTGTCTGTAATTGTGTTTCAGATACTGACATGGTGATCATTTATCTCTCGGCTGGGATCACATCAAAAGAGTCCTCAGAAGAGGATAAAAAAGCCACTCTGCGTGTCATCAACGAAGAGAACAGCTTCCTCAATAACTCAGTGATGATCCTCACTTATGCCCTCATGAATGGTGAGAGATGCTTGTGTTTTCCAGGCCATAAAATTCCCCTCCTGGCACAGCACAGCTCGTTTATTAAACTCATCCCAGGGTAATTCCAGGCCTTACTGGGAACAGTTTGTTCATGGATTTATGGCACATTTAATCCAGAAGCTGCATCCAGATGTTGTTACTTTGGTGTTTATAGCTGTGCCACTCTATCCTTGTGTATCGCAGTGCAGCTGCAGGGATACAAAATATTGTGGCCTGGATTGTCCAGACTGAGTTAAATTTGTTAATTATTGCAACTGCAAACCTTCCTGGGGGCTTCCAGGGGCAGCAAGCTGGGACTAAATGTGACTTCATCAGCCAGGGAGGGTGAATGGGAGATCAAACCAAGTCTGAAATGATAACCCAGCTTTGGTAACCTGGGAACCAACCTGAGAGTGAAATGAAACATGAAGATCACCCACTCCTTTTCCAAAAAAGCATTTTCAGCACGAAGGCAGTTTGTTGTATTACTGAAAATAGCCAAGGAAGTGAATGCTTAACCCAATGTACGATTTGGTTGTAAATTTAAATGTTCATTTGAGACTGGGGCGTGCAAAAGGCTTTGATTTGTGTGCAGGAGTTGAGCCTGGGACTGGAGTGAAGTGTGAAACTGGAGTGATTCAGCTGGAGAACAAAGGCTGTTATCTCCAGGGCTGAGGATTGCTCCTGGTCCTGCCTGTGGGCGAGCCACCGTGGAGAACAAAGAGCTGTCCTGTGGATTTATGGGGCACACTGCTCTTTGCTCCCAGGGCTTTGTTTAAAGGGGGGATGTGAACAGCATGGCAAATCTTTTGCACTGTGCAACAGCAGGAGAGAGGCAATCTCTTTAAATTTGGTGTTAGTAATTAATTTTCCTCAAACCAAAACACAGAGTATGGATCATTCCTTTGGGGCAGGGGCCTGGATGGGAATGAAGCCTGTTTGAGCAGTGCTTTGTGTCCCTGCAGAGGGGGTGACAGGGCTGAAGGAGCTGGCCTTCCTGCGGGACCTGGCTGAGCAGAACTCGGCCAAGTACGGCGTGCCCGACCGCAGCGCCCTGCCCGTCACCAAGGGCAGCATGATGGTCCTCAACCAGCTCAGCAACCTGGAGACCACCGTGGGCAGGTTCTACACCAACCTGCCCAACAGGATGATCGATGAGGCCGTGTTCAGCCTGCCCTTCTCGGACGAGATGGGGGACGGTGAGTGCTGGCCTTGGCTTCTGGTGAAGCCATCAGAGATCAGGTTCTCTTTGCTTTCCTGTCCCCAGATACGTGTAATCCTGTGTCCCAGTTGAGATGGAGACAATACAAATACACTCCGTTTTCAGAAGGCTTCAAACTGTTTTTATTCTGGCATGCAGGCTTTTATACATTCTTACAAAGCTCAGAAGTTTACACTTTACTCATTGGTCATGAGACAAACAAAGTGCTCATTGGAATAGCTGCAGGTTTCTCTTGTTTATCCTTCTCTCTTTCTTGGTTTCTGTGTCAATGACCTTGGTAGGAAATTCTTTCAGGGGTGAACATGGATCCTCTTATCAAACTTCTCTCTGGCTCTCAGAAGTCCCTGTAAAACCTCTTCCACAATCCTACAAGATTTTGGTTCTAGGTGTGTTTCCAAGCCTTGTTGTCTGCAGAATTTTCATCTGCAGAAGGTTTAGTTGTGAAAAAAGTGCTAACAAGGCATGGAGTTGGCAGATTTAGTTTGGATTCTTGTGGTGACATTTGTTCCTCTGTATGAGTACACAGGAACAAATAATCCATAATTTAATCTGTGGAGAGAAATTCTTCGTACTGGAGGGAAATAGATTGGAATGGCATCCATGTCAGTCCTGTGTAAGAGCAAGATAAAAGCAGCCTTGCGAATGGCACAAGGAGAGATTGTTAATTATTGTTAATTATTGTCCCAAGCTGGCCACCCTCAGCCCTTCTTTGGCTTCAGCACAGCTGGACTGTCCTGAGACCCAAACTGGATTTAAGGCTGTTCCTGAGGAAATCTGAGTCTGAACTTTTCCTCCCTCCCTCAGTGATTAAACTCTGTCTTGCTCTGTCCCAAAGCCATATCCAAGGGAAAATAGGATCAACAAAGGATTGGGAATGATGCAATAGATGGGTTTGTCTTACAGGGATTTCAGAGTGTACTTAAAGGCTTGTACATGCAAATGAGTTTTATATTGGGGTGAGGGAAGAGCTGCTGAGTTTCCAAGCTCAGAAGAAAGGAGTAAGAAAGTGTTGCAGAGTTCTCACCTCAGGGATGAGATCAATCCCAAACTGTTGGGTAATTATGGATATGATTCCAACCAGAGTGGCAATACTGGAATTTAGTTAAACAGAGATTTAATATTCTGATTATGCAGTAGATGAGAAACAACTCATCCCAACTGTTGCTTTACAAGGACAAAGTCGTTTCCTCCTTCTTCTTCCATCCTATTTTAATGGCATTAAATTATGTTTAAGGAAGAGAATACTCTGTTGGCTGTTCACACAAATTTATTTTATATCTATAAGGAATCCACTTGGAGACTGACAATCCCTCAAACACCAATTGTGGTGTGTGTTCTAATAAATTGGTGAATATACTTCAGGTCACTATCAGGAACACAGGTTAATTAGAGAGAATTGCTGACAACAGCCAGACACAACAGAAAAACTTGCTGAGCTTCCCTGGCCATATTCCAGCAAGGAATAGATACAAAATTTAACTGTGTAACATCTCAAAAGGCTCTGTTTCCTCTCAAAATAATGAACCAGAGGATATTTCTGATATTTAACTGTGTAACATCTCAAAATGCTCTGTTTCCTCTCAAAATAATGAACCAGAGGATATTTCTGATGGTTTTGTGGTGTTTCTCTCCCTCCAAGGCCTGATAATGACTGTCAGTAAACCCTGTTACTTCGGGAACCTCCTGCTGGGAATTGTTGGAGTAGATGTCAACCTTGCCTATATCTTGGAAGATGTCACCTATTACCAGGACTCCTTGGGATCCTACACCTTCCTCATTGATAATAAAGGTAATTTTGACTCGGACCATCTCCTCCAGTCCCACTGAGCTCGCGAGCCACCAATTCTGACTTCTCACATTTCTGAGGAATGAATGATAATATTTATTCAAAGTTTAATTGCGTGTTGTTGGTTAGTTCTGCCTGAATGTTGCTGGAGATTTTAGGTGGATTCATGACTTGAAACTTCTGTCCTGGAGTTCTGACTTGGAAACTCTTGCTGTGGGGATTTCCTACACCTGTGGCATCCAAGGTTTTCTGGGAAAGAGGGAAAACTGATGTTGATGTGTGTGCCCAGCTCTTTCCCTCTGATCCAGCTTATTTTATTGCTGAATTTTTCAAGCTGGTTTTCATTTGCAACCCCTTTGATGACGAGATTGTTTGGTCACTGCCATCCTTGCCAAAATTCTATGTAATTACTGTCTATTTGTTTTTCCCCCTAAAATACCTCTCCTGGGCTCAGTTTTGTAATGCATTCCACGTTTGGGGCTGTGTGTTTGTTTTCTAGGGTACACTCTGATGCACCCCTCCCTGACCAGGCCCTACCTGCTGTCTGAGCCCCCCCTGCACACAGACATCATCCACTACGAGAACATTCCCAAATTCGAGCTGGTGCGCCAGAACATCCTCAGGTAAGGAATGGATGCAGCACTGGGAGTATTTCAGTATTTCTAGAGGAGTTTAAGAGTATATAAGGTAAAATTCCTTTTCCTACAATATCTGGATTCTTGGATGGATTTTTTTCCCCATTAGCAATTCTGGTTTGATTTTCCCTCTTAACTTTTTCAGTTGTCGTTTGTTATGTGGTGTTTCCCAGCTGATCTGGGGAATATTCCTTCTAATCTCTCTCTTCCCTGTCAGGAAGATTTCCTACTATTTGGTCTGGGTTTTTTCTTTATCCTTTGCCTATTCTGAGAATTTTTAAGCTCAGAATGTGAGGGTGCATAAGTGCATTTGCAGCACACACACAGGCTTTCCTTCACCAAGCACAAATAACAGTTAATTCCTTCAATTCTTATGATAATTATATAAACACACAATAGAAGGATTTTGCTGAAGTCCTAACAGTTCTGCTCAGTGTTTAATAAACTGCTGGATGTTTTATCTGCCACGGCAGCATTCCCTTGGGCAGCCAGATCATCACAGTTCCTGTGAACTCCTCGCTGTCCTGGCACGTCAACAAGCTGAGGGAAATTGGGAAAGAAGCCTACAATGTCAGCTATGCCTGGAAAATGGTGAGGACAACAAGTGTGGGTTGGCAGAGAGGGAATTCATGGCTCTGCTGCTGTCCTTCCTTCAGTCTGGGAATGTCTGGTCACTAATCTCAGCCTTGGGGTTAAAATGGGATCTGAGGTTAAACATAATCCAGGTGAATTCACCGATGCCAGCAAGAATTGGTTGCTTTGTGCCAACAAACTCAAGAAGGTACTTGTGGATCATTTCACAGTGTTAAGTTAAATCCAACCTAAAGGATTAAGCTGAGCAGTTTTAAGAGATTAAATCTGTCATTGTTTAACAGAAATTCACACAGGAAGGTGTCTGGAGCTGATTTTCTAAGATTGTAACAATGCATTTAATACCAAACTCCCTTTGCAGAGCAGCTGGGACACTCCCAGGTTTGCTGCTCTGGTGTAATTTAGAGTCCTTAAAATACCCAAACCAGTAAAACATCTGGACATGCAACACACAATTAAGAGTGGAAATAATAAAATCTTGCATTTGAGAGTTAATTTGTCTGTACTCTCCATAAAGGTAACACCAGTGTGTGTCCAGCAACTGGAAACCTGCAGCCTTTCCTCTGTTAGTGACAAAACATGACCATGAAACAGTGTTAGAATTAGAAATTATGGCTAATCGAGCAACAAAATGAAAGTCTGGTTTGGTTTTCAGGAAAAAAAAAATGCAGTATTTTTATTTTCTGTGTTAACTGTGGCAAAGTTTATTTTGTAGAACTCAGTGGTTCTGAGACAGAAATTCTGTTCGTCCCCCACACTTTGGTTCTGTTTGGTGACTGGCTGGTGTTTTGCAGGTGCAGGACACATCCTTCATCCTGTGTGTGGTGGTGATCCAGCCAGAAATCCCCGTGAAGCAGCTGAAGAACCTCAACACTGTCCCCAGCAGCAAACTGCTCTACCACAGGCTGGACCTGCTGGGCCAGCCCAACGCCTGCCTGCACTTCAAGCAGCTGGCCACCCTGGGTAGGGCTCTGCCAGCCTGGCCTGGCCACCTCAGGGACACCCAGCTTAGGGAAAACCTCCAGGAGCCAGTCCCAGCTGTGCCCAGTCCCCAGCTTGTCCCCAGCCCAGAGCACCGAGTGCCACCTCCAGAGCTCTCTGGGCAGTTCAAATGCCTGACCACCCTTTCCATGGGGAAATTCCTGCTGATATCCAGCCTGGGCCACCCTGGCACAGTGACACCTCCTGTGTGTTTCTGTAGAGTGTGGCAGCTCAAAGTAAAGCTCTTCTCACCATACATGGGAAATACTCTTCCCTTGAGAAGGTTTTGTTTCCAAGGCTGGTTTTCTGATCAGCTTTTACCTTCTCACAGCTCTCCTTGGTCACAGTGGCCTGCTCAGTGCTGAGCTCTTCCAGGATCACAGCAGAGCCTGAGCTGGGTCCCACAGGGGTCATGGAGCCCAGCTCTGGAGGGAAGGGCCCACCCAGGGATTGAATCCATAACTTTGCTACCATCAGCACCAGGTTTTAACCAACAAATTCACTTCTTGCAGGATGAATGAGTGGGGCTGCTGGTCAGAGTAGAGGATAAATGCCCTGGGAGTCCAGCAGGGTCCCTGGCAGTGCAGTGGGAGCAGTGGAGGTGTCTCAGCAAGCTTAACCCAAGTCCTCTCCTGGCTCTAAAGCACCTCCCTGAGCAGTACCAGAGTAGGATGAAGTCCCAGCCAGTTGTGCAGGACTCTGCTGCTCTTTTGCTCTGGATTCATGGGAGTTTTCCACTGCCAGAAGCATTGAATACCTTCAGAGGCAGAGGTTAAGCCTGCTGGGGAGAAGGAGAACTTCAGTGCTCTGATGGTTCCCAGACCCTCCTCACCTGCTTCAAAACTCTCAGGTTTTGATAGGCTAAAGTGGTTCTGCTCTTCCTGACTGATTTCAAACATTGCTGGGAAAAAGGGAGAATCTCCATGGCAGTTCCAGTGTCTGGGAAGGATGGAGAATTTAAAACCCAGAAATATCCCAAGAACAGAGGGGTTTTACATAAACATCCTACACTGCAAGCTGTCATATTCAGGTATAGCTTGGGAGGTCCCTCATATCTGTACTATAAGAAGTTCTGAATGAAATACTTCTGCTTGTAGCAGGGTTTGAAGGTGAATTAGTGGCAAAGTTGTGAGATTTTTCTTAGCTCCTTGGAGCCCTGCAGAATTGCTCAGTGAGATCAGACCAGAGGAGGGACCTGACAAACCTCTGGAAATTGCTTTGCCAGTTGTTTAAAACACAGGGATTTTTTGTTTTGTTTTGTTTAATGTGCTGCCTAATCTTGATTATCTTATATCCAGAAATATATAAATGGAGAAGATCCCAAAAATGCAGTACTAAGCTGTCAAGTGGGAAAACTTCATGCAAAGCAAAATCAGAATATTTGCTCTGGGAAGCAGATGAAGAGCTGGAGTAGAAGTTTGGAAGTGGGGGCTGCAGCACATGTGTGGGGATGTGTTTGAGAGGAATGTGACTAAAAGCAGAACACTTCACATACTGCACTGCAGCTTCTCCTCTGGAGCCCATTCCACACAGGGAATTTGGGTTCCATGGGTCACATCCTCAGAAAAGATCTTCTCAACCCTCAGCCCTGAATCATCATAATCATTTCTCTTTTTTAAAAAGGAAAAGCTATCTGGTTTTGCAGATTTTGCATGATGGAAGTTTGCTTTTGAGTTTGTTCTGAAAACCACTCCAGACAGCTGCACTTTTATTGGGGAGCTCCTCTTCTGCACTTGGGATTCTCCAGATGTTCATTCTCTGGAACTGAAAATGCTCATTTTCGTTTTCCTCTGGGATATCTAACCTAAACAGGGATACTTAATTTCTTCTTTAGCCCATCATCTTTTCTTAAGGGAAAACAGCTTCTGTAGTCTCACAGAAAGCAGTAATTCAGAAATTATTGAGGCTTTGGGAACAAAGGCATTAAATGACACACGGAGATCAGAGGAGGGGGCTGATGCTGTGACTTCTGTGTTTTGAGGCAAGAAGGGGAGGAATTAATGTTCAGCTTGAGCTTAGGATGAAACTCTGCTGGGAAATGCTCTGGGTTGGGTGGAAAAATGGATGTTTGCCCTCTCTCCCAGTCCAGAGTGTCCTGCAGGAGCTGGGTGTTGTAGTTGAGATGGAGACAATACAAATACACTCCATTTTTAGAAGGGTTCAAACTGTTTTTATTATGGCATGCATGCTTTTTATATATTCTTACAAAACTCAGAAGTTTACACTTTACTCATTGGTCATGAGAGACAAAATGTTTATTGGAATAGGCAGTTGCAGGTTTTTCTTATTTATTCTCCTTTCTTGATTCCTATATCAACAACCTCAGTAGAAAATTCTTTCAGGGGTGAACATGGATCCTCTTATCAAACTCCTCTCTGGCTCTCAGAAGTCGCAGTAAAACCTGTTCCACATTGGGCACTTTGTGTGCTGAGGTGTGGGAGAGCAGCAGGGTCATCCCTGCCGCAAGGACAGCAGGACAGGCACCCTCCCTGTGTGGTACAGACACCCTCACAGCTCATAACACTGAAATCCCTGGTGTTTGGTGTTTGCAGAGAGCCCCACAGTGATGCTGTCTGCAGGCAGCTTCTCCTCCCCCTACGAGCACCTGAGCCAGCCCGAGACCAAGCGGATGGTGGAGCACTACACGGCCTACCTGAGCGACAACACGCGCCTCATCGCCAACCCCGGCCTCAAGGTGGGCACAGCACCCGGGGCTGCTCTGCAATGCCCAAACCCCAGCACTTCGCACTGGGAGGGACCTCAGAGCCCATCCCATCCCATCCCATCCCATCCCATCCCATCCCATCCCATCCCATCCCATCCCATCCCATCCCATCCCATCCCATCCCATCCCTGCTATGGATGCACCTTCCACTAGCCCAGGGTGCTCCTGATGCCTTGGGATTTTGGCTTTTCTGGTTTTCTGTATTTGTGATCCTGCAGTTCTTTAGTGCACAGCTCTAAACTCCATGTTCAGTGTGAGCTGCTGCTGTCCCATTTTGGGCAGACTCAACAATTCCTCTCCAGGCCTGGCAATCAGGGACTCCTCACTGCCTCAGGCCCTGAGAGATGGAAACAAAAATGACTTGGGGGGAGCAAACTTGGGGTGAATGACTTCATTACCTGAAGCTGTAATTGGAGGATTAATCCCCAATATGCAAATGGGCCAAACTTATAAAAGTGTGAAAATTTGTGTCCCATGGTCCATTTTGTGTGCAGCCCCTGGGGGCTTTGTCTACCCTAAAGGTACCTGAAGGCCCTTCAGTAAATAGAACTGCTTTTTATTCCCTTAATTTTGTCTGGCCTCTGTTTTTAGGTAAGCCCCAAAAAAGGCATCACCCCAACCTGGCCTTGGACACTTCCAGGCATCCAGGGGCAGCCACAACTTCTCTGGACAGCCTCACCCTCCCAGCCTGGAATTCCATCCCAACAACTGATCTAAGAGTGGAGAGAGGAGGGGGCCAGAACTTTGTTGAAACAAACACTAGAAAAGTTAAAACCACACTAAGTTCTTAGCAGAAGCACCTTGTTGTTCCTAGGCATACAACTGAGAAATCTCTATTTTCTGTGCGAGAAGCACAATATTTATATTTACTCCAAGTTAAGAAAAGCCACAGAGATAACACCACCAGTATTTCATTCTAATAATCTGCTTGGAATGTCTGGTGTGAGAAGCCTTGAACCACGTAATTGAGCCGAGATGATCCCCGGTGGCTCTCGGGGAAGCTTTTATTATCTTGCCATGCAAGGGCTGCAGGAACCCTGCCAGCTCTGCCTTTGTTTTGCAGTTCTCTGTCAGGAATGAAGTAATGGCAACCAGTCACGGCACGGATGAATGGATGACCCAGATGGAGATCAGTGGCCTCAACAGTTACATTGTCAGGCGTTACATAGCAACCCCCAATGGGGTGCTGCGCATCTACCCCGGCTCCCTCATGGACAAAGCATTTGATCCCACCAGGAGACAATGGTGAGTTTTTAGGGTCCCTTCAGCAAAGCTTTGAATCATCTCCCAGGGCAAGAAGGGAAATGTTTCGAGTTGATTTCGGTTTTGGAGTTGATTTCGTAGCCTGTGGGTTGTTTGTTTTTTGTTGTTTATTTTTTTTTTTAATTTAGTTAAAAATGTTTTCAGTGTGGGGAAAAAGTTCAGAGCCTAAATGCAGTTCAAGCATTTATTGGTTGTAATTTCAGGCCTTTTTATTTGGTGGGGTAGTTGGTGTTTCATAGCCCAGCTATGGCAGATGGGGACATAAATATTCAGAAAATGAGCATCCCCTTCAGGGATTAGCTAACTCAGGAGTGTTTGAGCTCCTCGGGCCCTTTTTTGGTTGTTCATATCCGAGCCTTTTTGTTTGTTTGCTGTGGGTTTCCTCACTGCTTTCAAGGAGGGATTAATTATGCAGCAGCATCTGATTTGGGCAGAGAGCTGGGGACATTCCAGCTGGGAGCAGGCTCTGGGTGTGCTCCAAAGGCTGGGATCTGCGGGAAGGAGGCGCTGCCACACTGGGCAGGACACAGATCCCAACCCTGTGGCTCTGCAGTGCTCCTGGCAGCTCTCCTGCCCCGTTTTCCCTGAGGTTTGTAGTGGTATGGGAAGGAGGTGCAAGTCAAACACTGGGAGTAAAGCAGAAGTGGATCAAGCTGCTCATGGGTCGGTGCTCTGGGTAGGGAGAAGCAAAGTGGTCACTTTTTCTTACAGAAAAGTGTTGCCAAAAGTTTTATCAACTTTGCTATGACAGTTTTACCAACTCTCCTATGACTGTGGCTGATTTTATGCTGATGGAAGTTTTAAGAGGTTGTAATTTATACTCACTGTCTGATATTTCTGAATTTTCTTGGCTCACTTCTGTTTTTTCTCCTCAGTTTGCAGTATAATCATTTTGCCAGGGTTGAGTTTGAGACTTTGCTGGCACCAAGTCCTGCATTGTTCTGGGGGAAATGTCTGAAATTACATTAAATGTGCTCCGTGCAGAAGTAAACTGAGCTTTTTTAATGCAGCTGGATCTACTGGGGGACCATTTATCGAGCCAGTCTGGGTTAGTTTGGAGTCCCAGTTGTGTTTAGGTACTTGTTTAATATTAAAAACCAATAATTTGGTGCCTGTTGTTCACAGTGTCCAAAATTCGGTGTTATTTTGGGAAAGTCGGGGATTCTGTCTTGAAGTTACAGACTTGGGCACTGATTGTGAGCATTTCTTTTGGCTTCCCTCAGGTACCTGCATGCAGTGGCCAATCCAGGACTAATCACCTTTACTGGGCCCTACCTGGACGTGGGAGGGGCTGGATATGTGGTGACCATCAGCCACACTGTGCATTCCTCCAGGTGAGGGGCTCTGGGGCTTTGGGGCAGGCAGGAGGACTCTGAATTACCAGAGCTGGGTGACTCTGTGTGCTCCAGAACTGAAAACCAAAGCTGGTCCTAAAGTGCTGCTGGTGAAATGTCATCTGAAAAAAAAATGGGGCATTGAAACACTGGGAGAAATCCAATTTATAGGAATATGTGAATTCTGTGGTTTTATTGGTAGAGGAGTAATAACAGCATATTTAAAAAAAAAAAAAGGATTGATTGGTGGGAAAGTGCTCCTGGATGAACACGAGGTGGGATGTCCCAGAATTGGGAGGAGGAGAGGGATTGCTCTCCTGAGGCACTTTGGGCAGTGTTCCCTCTCTGCTGGAAGTTCAATCCTTCTCCATCAGGACTGCCAAGCTCCCCACTTCCTGGAGTCCCCCACACCTCCACCTGGGGGGCTTTAAGGAGCAGGGAGGTGTTTGGAAGGGACTGGAGGCCACAAAGAGGGTTAAGGACAGAGCTTTCCTTACTCCAGGAATTGGGGAGCTCCTCTCCTGGGCTGCTTCAATCCAGCACTTCTGGGTTTCCAAAGCCTATGAAACTCCAAGAGCCCTTCCAGGATTGCTGGGAGCAGACTGGAGTGGGAGCAGCAGGGCCAGGAGCTGGGCTGGATGATCCCTGTGGGTCCCTTCCAGCTCAGGATAGTCCATGGTTCTATGAAATGACTTTTTCCTGGAGGACCAGGCTGTTGCTGTTCCAGCTCCCTCCTGGCCAGGCCCCAGGCTGAGGCCAGGATTAGGGATGCAGGATGTTTAAAGGAGCCCAGTTTATAAAACATGGACCTAACCTTGCTGTCCTGAGCTCTCCAAAATTCCCAGAACAGCAGTTACCTGCCCTGCTTTTTACATGGAGTCTCCCCCAAGCTCCCTCCCCAAGAGCCCAGCAGTACCAAGGGAATTCCAGTGCTGTACTGGGAACCAGGAACCCCAAAGCCAGCAGGGATCAGGACGTGGCTCCTCCACTCTGCCAGAGATTCCCCTGCTCTGGGTGGGATTTCTCACCTCTGCCTGTGTGTTCTGGCAGGAGCATTTGCAGCCCCAGCCCCTGCGTGGTGCTTCTCACAGAGGAATTTACTTTGGGGAAACACTTCTGTAAGGAGAGAAGTGCAATTAATCAAAATTCTGATTTTTATCTAGCAAGGGATGGTTTACTCAGCTCTAAGAACTTAAAGCTCCTGTGGGTTATTAGAACATGATTAAAGAGCAGTTAAACAAAGTTTGGCAGATGTGAGTGTGATTCCTGGGTAAATATGACCTCTGAAGCTCACAGTCACATGTGGTTATAATCCCCAAAGAGGCCTGAGCTCCAAATCCAGAGGGGTGGGGAGGAATCTGTGGAGTTAAGAGGAATTTTGGCATTAGGGACTGCTGGGAGGGTTTAAATACCCACATCAGGGCAGCCAGAGCTGACACCTCTCATTCCCATTTTATGTGTATCTTATTCCTTTTTATGGAGGCTGGGAAGAGAAGATTTATGCCTGATGTGGTTTAATGCAGTTGGCATCAGCAAAGCAGGAGGATTTAATGCTTGAAAATGAAGCTAAAATATTTACAACATCCTAATGGCTTTATGTCTGTTAGGACAGAGCAGAACTTCAGAGCTCGATGCCTTGTCACACATGAAATGTGTCTGTGCTGCTTCACTGCCATCCTTCCCTTCCTCCTCCAGGAAATGTGAACAATAAATCAAATGCAGGTTTTAAAAATCTGTATTCATCTGTCTACAAATGAGATTTGACTGCATCTCCACTGCACCTCTTTGAAAAGCAAACAAACCTCAGCCCAGTAAACAGAGCTGGGTTTCCATGGAGCAGGGGTGGCCAGAGCTGTTTGTGCAGCCCAGCTGGGCCTTGCAGCATCTTCATTTTTTTCCTTTTTCGAAATATTTTCATTCCTCTCTTCAGAGACTGAATAAAGGAGAAAAGTGAATTTTGAGGAGCAGCAAGTCAGAGGTGTAAGGTCCACATGGGTGCAAATCCCACACCCTTGAGCTGATCCTTTTGTGTCCTGCAGGGGGGAGAGGGAACTGTCTGGCTGTGGCCTCTCAGTGCTACTGGGAGCAAACTGGGAGCACTGGGGTGTTAGGAATGGAGGAAGGACAAAATGCAGCCTCAGGCTGCTGCACACCACCACATCACAGGGTCCTTTTCATAACCTACCCTAAGAAATGTTATTTTCTTCTAATTTTCTGCCTGCCATTCACTATCACTCCCACACTCCGGAGTTTCAGGGATTTAGCTCAAAGTCTGGCACCTTCACATTCATTCCTCCTGCTGGGGGCTGAGCAGAGGGGGTTCAGGTAACTCCTTCAGCTGGAGGAATTGGAAAATACAGGGACTGCATCCTCTCTTTGTTTGTGTGGATGGGGAATTTTTAATCCTAATTTCTGTCGCTCAGGATTCAATGTCTGTAGGTGGTGGGGGCGTGTATGGGGTGGGATCCACTCCTGGGCTTCTCCTGTGCTGGCTGTACAAGGGGTAATTAAAATATGAATTATTATTATTATTATTATTATTATTATTATTATTATTATTATTATTATTATTATTATTATTATTATTATTATTATTATTATTATTATTATTACCCTGAATAAAGATTATTTCTGATTATTTATAATATTTATAATTTTTCCCTTTCCCCTCACTGCAGTGCTCAGATGTCCTCAGGACACTCCGTGGCCGTGATGGGCATCGACTTCACCCTCAGATATTTCTACAAAGTCCTCATGGACCTGCTGCCAGTTTGTAACCAAGATGGGGGGAACAAAATCAGGTAAAAATAAATAAAATATTTCTTTTCTTTAACCAGATGACCCAGAGGACATTTCCAACTTAATTTCTCCAAGGATTCTGTTACTTTCAGTGTGTGTTCTCTGATTTCCAGTAGAACTTGTGCTTGTCCTTCTCATAAAGATTATGTGGATGTTTTTGTTATTCCAGATCAAACTGCCATCAGCTAAATAAACAATCTGCAGGATTACAAAAGCAGAAGATAACAGATTTGATTTGATTTTTTTTTGTTATATTTAGACTTCTTTGAAATTCTGGGTAGAAAAAACATTCCTTATTAAATGAACACACTTCCCAGTTCTCCTGTTTGTTTTAATTTAACCTATTTAGTTCCTGTGAGCGTGTAAGAATGATACAGGATCTCAGTTATTTTAACTCCAATTATTCAAATACAACTTTGGGATTTTTTTCTCAGAAATCCATAGCACAGCCTAGGCAGAAGAAGTCTGATTTCATCTGGAGTATCCAATTTCAGTCAGACCCCTGGGTATCTTAATTGTTCCTTTTTTGAAAAATCCTGTGGGAGTGGGATAAATTCTGGTTTGGATCCGGAGTAACTTGATCATGTGGTTTGGGCATTGCTGTTGGTTCCTTGTTTGTTTTTAAACCTTAAATTTGGGAAGGGAAGTGGTTTTCTGTCGTCCTCCCAGTTCTTTTCTGGTTTGGGTATTTTTCTATATATTTTATGGCATATAAAAGAAACCAAATCAGGATTTCTGGTTTGGCATCACTCCCTCCCAGTAAAAAACTGCTGCTGATCAGCAAGGTCAGATGCTTTATTCTGTTCCTGCATTCCCCAAATGAGGAATTTTGAGGATATTTTTCAGACCATTCTGATGCAGAAATTGGATCCAATGTTTCCAGTCTCGATGTAAACGCAGGTGTTTGGGGTTTTGTAGTATTATCTCTCCTAAGCTTTTCCTGTCAGGAAAAAGAGCAAACACCACATCTCTGTGTGGATTTCTAATGGAAACCCCCCAAAACCTCCAAGTTTGTACCCCTGAAGAGCAGAGAGGCTTCCCCTGCTCTCTGTTCCCCCCGAGCTGCTGTGGGTACCTGACACATGCCATGGGAATCCCACTGAAAGCTGCTCCAGCCCCAGATCCAGCCGGGTCCCCGCTGTGCCAGGGCTGTGGCTGCCACCCTGCTGAGCTTTTGGGAACATCAAGTGGGGTTTTAACCTCTCCCTGTCCCCTCCGTGGCCACCGAGCCCCTGATGTCGGTGCCACCCCGGTCCTGTGCCTTCCCCAGCGCTGCCGTCTGTGGCCATGGAAACGGGAGAGGGAAAAAGGGAAAAAGGGATGGATTGAACTCCCTGGATTCTGGATTGGGACACAGCTCCAACATGGGAAGAGCTGAAAAGGGAGAGGAAAGCTTGGGAGGGCTGGGAGTGGAGCAGGAGTGATTTATCCCCCACTCAAATCGAATTCTGAAGGGGGAGGGCATTAAAGGAGAGTGTGAAATCTCTCTTTAATTAGCCACATAGTAAATTAATAAGCCATTAAAGCTTTCCAAGTTCATTAGTCTCTGTTCATTTCTGGCTCTCCCCCAATCAGACAATGCACTGATGGCTTTTCCTTTCTGGTTTTAATCAGCTCTGTTTTCAACTCCTTGATGGCCCTGGCTCTCTGGAGCAGTAACAGATGGAAAAGCTTTGGGGAAATACCCAACACATTTTTAAGGACATTTTTCAGGAATTTCTTTCATGGCCCTGTTAAATGGAAACCTTTAAAAGCCCTTTAAGACCATGTTTTATTTCACCCCGTTGCCCTGAAGCCCGAGGAGGTCTAACAGGAGGCTCTTGCTGTGTTTTGGGGGCAGGTGCTTCATCATGGAGGACAGGGGGTACCTGGTGGCACATCCAACCCTCATCGACCCCAAGGGCCACGCGCCCGTGGAGCAGCAGCACATCACTCACAAGGTCTGCCTGCTTTCCCTTGCCTTAGCCCACACCTCTCATTCCTGTCTGGGTCTGATTCCAAAGGCATCAAATGCTGCCTTTCCCCCTTAGGAGCCTCTGGTAGCAAACGACATCCTGAACCACCCCAACTTTGTCAAGAAGAATCTCTGCAACAGCTTCAGCGACAGGACCGTGCAGCGCTTCTACAAATTCAACACCAGCTTAGTGGTGAGCGTGGTTTCTCTCTGATTTGGCTTTTGAGTGCCTTTGCTTGGGTTGGGTTTCTCCTGGTGGAAACACAAGTCCCTGCCAGGCTCAGCAGCCGGGGCTGGGAGCCAGCCTTCCATGGGGATTGGCCTCTGTTCCCCTTCTCCAGACACAAACAGAGTCCCCTGACATGCAGGGGTTAGGGATGTGAGCCCTGGCCAAGTGTGGCTTCTGTCTGCGGGTCTCAGCCAGCACCAGGGGAAGAAGGGCAGTTTGCTGCTGCTGGGTGAGGATTTTCCAGCTATAGCTGGGATGTGTTGCTTTGGATCTGAGCTGACCTCTGGCTCCAGCTCTGGCCAGTGTCACATCCTCCTGTCAAATCTCTAATAACTTATCTTTAGATGTCCAAATAAATCCATTTACTGGTGAGCATTCCCAGCCTGTCATTTGTGAGATCGAAATCTCTGGGGTCCTGCACACTCTGCGCTCTCCATGGATCCTGTGTGAGCTTCCCCTCATGAGGAGTCTAAACCAGGGGCTGTCATCCCTCACAGAGCCACAGATCCACCCTGCCAAAGTCCCTCCACAGTGATTCCAAAGCTGCTACACTGTGGGAGAAGATTGGAAAATATTTGCAAGTCATGTCAGAATACATTGATTTATGTCAGGTTGGCTTAAACATTTTCCCCACACTTGAAATGCCAAGTGGGAAGTGTGATGTTGGGAAGGAAATTGTGTAGGACGGAGCAGAAACTTGTAGAAAGGAATCAGGAAGGAATCTGCAGGAGCTGGGCAGTGCTGTGGTGGCTTTTCCTAAGGCTCAGGAAGTTTCCAGCACGTGGTGGTGGCTCCCATCAGAGCCTTGGGGAGGTCACTGAGAGCTGGCACCATGGGGATGGGTCAGGAGTGCTGGGAAGGAGTGAAATGTCACCTCTGCTGCCACATCTCATTTTCACAACTAAGCCAATTCCCTTCTACCTTCAGCAAAGCCTTTTCACCCAGAAGTATCAGGGTGGCAAAACTTACCCACTCCTTAATCAGCCTCTGTGTTGTGAGGGTGGCACTCCCTCACAAAGCTCCTGAGGGGAGCCGCCAGTTCTGGAAGCTGTGGCAGAATCCGTGTCCCCTCAGCTCTGTAGGATCCCTGGGGAAGGGAAGAGTCTTCAGCTCCCTAAAAGAACATCTGACACCACTGACACCTTGTTTTTTGCCCAGGGTGACCTGACCAACCTGGTGCACGGCAGTCACTGCTCCAAGTACAGGCTGACGAGGATCCCGGGCACCAACGCCTTCGTGGGCATCGTCAATGAGACGTGCGACTCGCTGGCCTTCTGTGCCTGCAGCATGGTGGACAGGCTGTGCCTCAACTGCCACAGGTGACACGCTGCCTGGCCTGGGACACTGCTGTCCTCAGCCCTGCTCTGAGGCTCAGACAGCACAGCCGGTTCATCACTTCATTCGGGGTGAAATCAGGGAGAGTAAGAGTGCTCTGCCTGTGCCCCTGTGAGAGGTGCAGGGTATCTCTGCCAGGCTGTCGGAGAGTTTAACCCAGGGGAGTTTGGGTGGGCAATGCTGAAAGACACTGAGATCCTGTGGCTCAAGAGCAGTTACTGTGAGTGAGGTATAGAAATTCCTATGGCGTAGAAATTGCCGTGATTTTCCATGGATTGGGGGGTTTTCATTGAGGGGATCCAGGAGGTTCTGCCCACACCATCCTGAGGTGTTTGTGGCACTGCCAGGAAGGATCCCTACATCCAAATGTGAGGGACTCCCTGCTTTTGGGGTTCCAGGGGTGGATCACCCTCAGTCCTGGTGCAGGGCAGAGCAATCCCTGTTCCTGGGGAAGGAGCAGAGTCACTGCACAGCCTTTTCCATGGGAACTGCTGCTCCAGAGCTGCAGCACCATGGAGTTGAAATCCCAGAGGTGTCTGATGGGTTTTCCCTGTGCTTTGTGCCCTGCAGGATGGAACAGAACGAGTGTGAGTGTCCCTGTGAGTGCCCACTGGAGGTGAACGAGTGCACTGGGAACCTGACCAACGCTGAGAGCAGGTGAGAGCCAGGACACTGCAGGAATGAACTCCCTGTTGGTCCTGCTGAGATCCCACAGGCAGGATTTTCAGTACAGTGAAGCAGATGACATGCAGGAGGTGAAGATGATTTGAATGGACTGTGCTCTGAGTGCTCTGTTCTTTGCTGCCATGCAGGAATCCCAGCTGTGAGGTGCACCAGGAGCCAATGACTTTCACAGCCATCGATCCCAGCCTGCAGGATGCACTCCCCCAGTGCATCAACACCCAGTGCAACCAGAGGACAGAGAGTGGGTAAGGTGGCCTTCCCCACCCCTTGGAATACTCTCTTGTGGAAATAATCCAATGGCAATAGCTCTGCTTTAAATGTTTCCAAGAAAAAAAAAATAGAGGGGGAAAAAAAGCATGATGCCAGAATGAGGTTCTACTCCTGGCACTGAGGGCTCATTTTTGCTCGTTATGGGCAGCCTCCAGGGACCTGAGATTGGTAAAACACACCAAGCTCTGACCAGCCTGCCCAAATCTTTTCTTCTTTCTTCCAAATGCTGCAGAGAAAGGCTGGAACTGCAGCCAGACTTCACCACACTGAGAAATGTCTTATTGGAGGAGTCACAAGTAGGATTCTCCCTTTGCTCAGGCTGAGTGGTAGAGGAAAATACCAAAGCAGACAGAGTTGGAAAAGGGATGCTGGAAATGCAGCTTCCCTGTGTAACTTCCCTTGTGGTACTCGAGCACTCCCATGGGATTTTTCCTGGCTAAACTCACATACTTGAGGGTCTACAGATGCTCTTGGCCTCTCCCTGTCTCGTGGCTCTAACCCAGACTGAGCTTTGCAGGGGAGAGGTGTTAAGCTGGAAAGTAACCACGTCCTACTTGGTTGTTGGCATGCAGGGATTGCTTTGGAGTGCTGGACTGCGAGTGGTGCATGGTGGACAGCGATGGGAAGACCCACCTGGACAAGTCCTACTGTGCCCCTCAGAAGGAATGCTTTGGTGGCATCGTGGGAGCCAAGAGTCCCTATGTGGACGACCTGGGAGCAATAGGTAACTCTGCCTTTCTGAGCTGCTGCTGCTGCCTTCAGCTCTTTGTGTCCCAGAACATGCAGCAGGTTCTGCACATATCATTTACCTCTTAGCCAGTGCTAAATCAGCATAAAGAGTGCACCAGGCAGCAAAGACGTGGTGAATATCCCCTTCTGGAAAACCCTGATGTGGAGCTGAGTGTAACTGTGCATTTCTGTCTTCTCTCTGAGTTCCTTCTCCTATTCCAAATGAGCACAGTCAGGTATCCAGAAACCTTTGCAGAGCTTCTCCATGTTCCATATTGTTGATTTAACCCTTCCTGCACCTCTCTGAGTTCCTTTTCCTATTCCAAGTGAGCACAGTCAAGCACCCAGAAATCCTTGCAGAGCTTCTCTATATTCTATATTGTTGATTTAACCCTTCCTGCACCTGAGTTTGTTCTCTTCTCCATGTTCCATATTGTTGATTTAACCCTTCCTGCACCTCTCTGAGTTCCTTTTCCTATTCCAAGTGAGCACAGTCAGGCACCCAGAAATCCTTGCAGAGCTTCTCCATGTTCCATGTTGGTTTAACCCTTCCTGCAGAGCATTCATGGTGTTGTTCTCCCTCTGCTTTGTCCCTTTTGCTTTAGGAGATGAGGTGATCACCCTGAACATGATCAAGAGTGCCCCCGTGGGCCCCGTGGCTGGAGGCATCATGGGCTGCATCATGGTGCTGGTGCTGGCCGTGTACGCGTACCGGCACCAGATCCACCGCCGCAGCCACCAGCACATGTCCCCGCTGGCAGCACAGGGTGAGCTCCACTCAGGGGCTGGGGATGGAAACAAACCCAGCAGCACGACTAAACTCAAAGGAAAAGCACTCCCAGAGCTGCCCCCCCCCGGTGTTGTTGCAGTGTTTCCCTGGTTTTAGTCTGGTTGGAGCTGCAGGGAGCGGGCCTGGCGCAGGGGCTGTGTCTTGCTGCCCTCTCCTGGGTACAGCCAGAGCTGCTGCTGCTGCCCAGGGAGCCTGCCCAGACCCAAAGGGAGATAAGCTAAGCTTTGCCAGAGCTCAGACACTAATCCCAGCTTTCTGCAGCTCGGCCCAGCAGATCCATCATGTGTTTATTTTGTGCAGCTGCTGGGAGTGACACACTTCTCACCCCCTTTTGCCTTGGGTTTGGCATGTGTCTTCTTTCACTTGTGTTTCCTTGTTCTGGTCCATGTGATGTTCATGGAATGTCTGTGCACAGAGAGATGAAAGGACTGAAGTCTGAGAGGCAAAATTGTGCTGGGAGAAGGGATACTGGTATAAAGATAAAGACCCAGAGGTGAGAACACCTCCCTGGAAGTGTTCCAGGCCAGGCTGGACAGAGCTTGGAGCAACCTGGGATAGTGGGAGGCTGGAAAAAGATGGGCTTCTAAGGCCCTTTCCAAGCCAAACCATTTTGGGAATTTAAGTGTGATCAGAGCTAATAACCTCTATATTTGATCATCCCCCAGCTCTGTTGTAAATCAGAACTTTAAGGAGTCCCTTGCAGGGGAGGTGGGATGAGGCATTTCCTGCTATCCCAGCCCCATCCACATTGGAAGAAGAGCACCCCCAGCTCAGACCAGTAACACAAAGTGTTTCCACTCTTGTTCCTGGGGCGGCAGTTGGCAGTAAGATGGTGCAGAACCTTTCTCTCACCAGCTGTATTTTCTGTTTGTAACTCTGTGTAGAAATGTCAGTGCGTATGTCCAACCTGGAAAACGACAGGGATGAGAGGGATGACGACAGCCATGAAGACAGAGGAATCAGTAAGTACCAAAAAAACTGGGGAAAAACTGTAAGATTCAATCAGCCATTTGTTTTTTAACACCCTGGATTTGAATATGTGAGGATGCCCTGTGCTGATCAGCAGTAGGAAATGAAAGAGCAATCTTTGAATTCAGACATATAGTGCACATTTAGTCTCATGCTGAAAAATGACATTTTTCACTTTTAACAGATAATTCTCCATTGAGTGTGGAGGAGTTTTGCCCCTTACAACCCCCTGTCATGAACACTTCCAGAAATACCTCTGATCACCTTAAAAATTGCCACTGTGACAGCACAGGGTGTGGAAAACCCTTCCTCATTTTTGGCCTTAGAAAGCAGAAGCCAAGTCTGGCAAGCATGGCCAGCAAACATGACAGTAAATCTTTTTTGCATTGATTTGGGGTGCCTGCAGTTCTCTGCCATCCAATAAAAAGGGCACTTTGCATGATCCTGGTGTGCTCTAAGTTGAGCTGGTGCACCCAAACTCCAGGGAAGCTCCAGGTCAAACTGGATCCCTGGCACTGGGCCCTCACTAAAACAATACTCGAGATTTGAAGCATATCTTGCATGTACTGCCTCTCCACGTCCCTTTTTGTTCCCTTTGGAGCCCTTACACTATGGCCACGGGACCCTCAGCCCTGGCACAGCCCAGCTGAAGGCTCCTGGCTGGATGTTGACCCTTGTGAAGCCCAGCTCTCTGCTGCTGTGTGGCTGGGCAGTGCCCTGTGCAGCAGAGGGCTGCAGGCTGCTGTGCTCTGAGCTGTTTGTGTCTGTCGCAGTCAGCAACACTCGCTTCATCGCCGCCGTCATCGAGCGCCACGCGCACAGCCCCGAGCGCCGCCGCCGCTACTGGGGCCGCTCGGGCACCGAGAGCGACCACGGTGAGTGCTGGGCCCTCAGCAGGGCTGGGGGCTCCTCTCCCTCAGGACACTGGCTCTGGCATAATTGGGGGCTCTTCTCCCTCAGGACACTGGCTCTGCAGGGCTGGGGCTCCTCTCCCTCAGGACACTGGCTCTGGCATAATTGGGGGCTCTTCTCCCTCAGGACACTGGCTCTGCAGGGCTGGGGGCTCTTCTCCCTCAGGACACTGGCTCTGGCAGGGCTGGGGGCTCCTATCCCTCAGGACACTGGCTCTGGCATAATTGGGGGCTCTTCTCCCTCAGGACACTGGCTCTGGCATAATTGGGGGCTCTTCTCCTCAGGACACTGGCTCTGCAGGGCTGGGGTCTCTTCTCCCTCAGGACACTGGCTCTGACAGGGCTGGGGGCTCTTTTCCCTCAGGACACTGGCTCTGACAGGGCTGGGGGCTCTTTTCCCTCAGGACACTGGCTATGGCAGGGCTGGGGGCTCTTCTCCCTCAGGACACCGGCTCTGGCAGGATTGGGGGCTCTTTTCCCTCAGGACACCGGCTCTGACAGGGCTGGGGGCTCTTCTCCCTCAGGACACTGGCTCTGGCATAATTGGGGGCTCCTCTCCCTCAGGACACTGGCTCTGGCAAGCGTGGGGGCTCTTTTCCCTCAGCAGGCTGGCTCCCTGCAGAAGGAAAGCCAGAGTAAATGCTTTGCTCCTTCTGGCTTTGCTGTTGGACAGTTCTGATTGGATTTGTTCTGGGGGAGATCTCACTGGGGTCCTCAACATCCTCCTGAGGGGCAGCCCTGCTCCCTGTGACAGGGACAGGACCAGGGAATGGCTGGAGCTGTGCCAGGGGAGGGTTGGCTGGAGATCAGGAGAAGGTTCTTCCCCCTGAGGGAACTGGAGGCACAGGACAAAGGAAATGGCTTCACACTGAAAGGGAGTGGGAGTAGATCAGAGGTTAGGAAGGAATTGTCCTGCCCAGAGCAGCTGTGGCTGCCCCTGGATCCCTGGCAGTGTCCAAAGCCAGGCTGGATGGGGTTTGGAGCACCCTGGGATAGTGGAAGGTGTCCCTGCCATGGCAGGGGTGGAATGGGCTCATCTTTAAGGGCCCTTCCAACCCAAACCATTCTGGGATTCTCTGATCTTCCATCACCTTTAAGCTGGGCACCATTAGGCTCAGGGGGTTGGGATGTGTCTCCCCTGCCCTGAGACTAAATCTCCTTAAATCTGGAAAGCTGCTAGAAGGGTGTAATGCTGTTGACCCATGAGGAGGCTTAATTTATTAGGAAATGAGGAGGAGGAGGGCGAGACAAGGCAGTCTGCAAGCTGTCAGCTCTGCAAGGCTGGGGACCTTCCAGCAGACCTGGCCCAGCTCTAAGACTCTGGTTGCACTAATGGAATTGGGACAGGAAACCCAAAGGCCAAAGCCTTGGAAGGTGGATGAACAGATGTGTCCTAGACAATCTTGCTCTAGGAGGACTTACCCTGGATTTGGGATGAGATTACCTGTGTTGAGGCAGATTTGCCAGATTAATGCTCCCTTTGCTCCTTTTCTTGCAGTCCCAGCAAATCCTTCCCATCTTTTAGTCATCCTGGGTTAGCAGGGGAGCTGTCTACCTCCATCTGGAATGTGCACTGCTATTTTTAGTTTCTGTAATTCCATCTTCTTCAAAGGGCTGCCCAGGCTTCTTCCCCAATTCCTCTGTGCCAGCTCCAAGCCATGACTCAGAGCGTGGCAAATGGGAGGCAGCTTTAGGGGCTCAGCTGCTATTTTTACCACCCTCCTTTTAGGTGTCTCCAGCTGAAAACCTGAGTGAGATGCTCAGGAGCACCAGAGCTTCCTCAGCCTTTAGTCCTTTTTTTTTTGAGAAGGATTTATTTTCAACTCAAGCAAGATCTTTTTAAATTTCATTTGGTTTTGCATTTAGAGGTGCTGAGGGGGAGTTGTTTGCCCTGCAGCCTGGTCTGGGTAGTAACAGCTGATTAGGATAAATCCAGGTTATACCTTAACAGATTTTTTGGGGGTGGTATCTTTGATGTTTTGGTTTGAAATCAGTGCCAGCAATTCTGTTGTTACAAACTGTTGAACACGTGGGTGCTGTTACTGTTTGGAGTGGCACAAACCACAAATCCCCAAAGCTTTGAACCAAAGGTTCAGGCAAAGGGATCCAGTATGGACTTACAGGGGAGGATGAGTTTGTTGGGGTTTGTTGTGTTAAGAAAATTGTTTTACACGCTCTCTAAGCACCCTTTGTGTGATTCCATGAAGGTGCCCAGCCAGCCCTGGGAATTCTGAGTGGCAGGGAAAGGGATCTGTTAGAGGGTTCGGGGAGAGGATGAGTCTGTTGGGTTTGTTCTAGTAAGAGAACGGTTTTGTGCCCTCTCTAAGCACTCCGTGTTGATTCCATGAAGGGTGCCCAGCCAGCCCTGGGAGTTGTGAGCATCCAGAACTGTGCTCACTGCTGCTGTTCATTCCCAGGCTACAGCACCATGAGCCCCCAGGAGGACAGCGAGAACCCCCCCTGCAATAACGACCCCCTCTCTGCCGGCGTGGACGTGGGGACCCACGACGAGGACCTGGAGCTGGACACGCCCCCGCAGACAGCAGCGCTGCTGAGCCACAAATTCCACCACTACCGGCTGCACCACCCCACCCTGCACCACAGCCACCACCTGCAGGCCGCTGTCACCGTGCACACCGTGGATGCCGAGTGCTGAGGCCAGCACGGCCACCCCCTGCAGGCTGTGCCACTGGGGACACCATAGCTGCCACCTGCAGGCTGTGCCACTGGGGACACCACAGTCACCACCTGCAGGCTGTGCCACTGAGGACACCACAGTCACCCCCTGCAGGCTGTGCCACTGAGGACACCACAGTCACCACCTGCAGGCTGTGCCACTGGGGACACCACAGTCACCCCCTGCAGGCTGTGCCACTGAGGACACCACAGTCACCACCTGCAGGCTGTGCCACTGAGGACATCACAGCTGCCACCTGCAGGCTGTGCCACTGAGGACATCACAATCACCCCCTGCAGGCTGTGCCACTGGGGACACCATAGCTGCCACCTGCAGGCTGTGGCACTGAGGACATCATAGCCACCACCTGCAGGCTGTGGCACTGAGGACATCATAGCCACCACCTGCAGGCTGTGCCACTGGGGACACCATAGCTGCCACCTGCAGGCTGTGGCACTGAGGACATCATAGCCACCACCTGCAGGCTGTGCCACTGGGGACACCACAGTCACCACCTGCAGGCTGTGCCACTGGGGACACCATAGCTGCCACCTGCAGGCTGTAGCACTGAGGACATCACAGCCACCCCCTGCAGGCTGTGGCACTGGGGACATCACAGCTGCCACCTGCAGGCTGCCACAGCCACCACCTGCAGGCTGTGACACTGAGGACACCACAGCCACCACCTGCAGGCTGTGGCACTGAGGACATCAGAGCTGCCACCTGCAGGCTGTGGCACTGAGGACACCACAGCCACCCCCTGCAGGCTGTGGCACCGTGCACTGAGGACACCACAGATGCCACTCCAGGGCCATGGGGACTGTGCTGCTCCCCAAGGACAACCTCACAGGCTTCCCCACCAAACTGATGGGGAATCAGAGCTTTGCATTTTTACATATGGAAGGTTGGCTCTGGCCTGCAAACGTGCTTGATGAATGGACCTGCCAAAACACGGAGAAAAGTGGAGCAGGAGGCGTGTTAGACCTCCAGGAACAGGGATGGGAGTTTATCCAGCAGCTGGAGTTTGTTTGCTGAGCCAAGAGCAGACAGAGAGCATAAAGAGCCAGAGATGATTTGGTTTCCTTAACTGGAAGAGCAGGAATGTGCAGCTGGAGAGCCCAGAAGTGCCAGGCAGAGCAGGAAGGCTGCTGGCTTCTCTGCAGGTGGAGATCTCCCCGTGCCCACGTTGCTCTGCGGGACCCAGGACAATGCATCTCAAGATTTTTAAGTAAAGGATTATTTTTCTACTATTTATTGAACTTGAAACTTTGGGGGGAGGGAGGGGAGAAAACCTGTTAGGGATTCTCAACAAGTACCACGTGCATTCTGTGCTGGGGAAGGGGCTCTTCCCAGGAAAACAGCTGTTCCCTGGGAGCTGACCTTCAGCCAGTGCCCCACTCTGCAAAGGGAAAATGAAGAAGCCCTCTCTGCCTCGCTGTTTACATTAGGATTGCTTTCTTTTCCACACTTGTTTCCTGTAAATATTACAGCCTGATTTCTATTCCAGTATTGTCTTCCTATCTGCAGAGGAGAAATCCTGTACTCCGTTACTAAAATTCAGAGAATTCTGCCCAGAAACTTCTCCATCTTTATCTCTTTGCTCATCCTTAAAGGATTCCTGTGTGGAAGTAATAAAGAATTTCTTTAGCATTAGTTACCAGATAATCCCAAACGGAATCTGTGCCATTCTTCTGTTTCCTTGGACCACAAGTAGGGATAAACCAGTGTTTTGTAAAACTTGGGTTACTGTGGAAGAAACCTTGAAACCATAATGAGAAGCTGCTGCTGTTTGTCTGGAATTTTAACCTTGCTTGGTAATTCAAACAAAGATTAATCAATGTCTACAACAAAGGGCATCATAATTATCAATATGTTTTCAATCACAGTGTTGTATTTTAGATTCACATTTTGTGATTACAATGATATCAAGCCGTTCTTGCACTGTGCATATGGTAAACATCCATTTATATGTAGGTTTTTTTAAAAAAATCACTTGTTTTAATTAATATGGTACTTAATACTGTATTATGTAAAAAATTGGTTCTTAAACAGTACAGTAAAATAACTCTATGTGTGATACCAGGATATCCCTTTATACTATGTATAAAATTAAAATCTCTAGTGAAATAAACTGTATATAAGTATAGATCTGTGAAGATTCTGAAATGATCTGCTGTGAAGATTCTGAAATGGTTCTGCCTCAGTTTCCTTCTCTGGCTGAACAGGACTGAAAATTCACTCCAGTTCCTCCAGTTTTATCAACAGCCTTGAGAAATCTAAACTTTAAATATAAATGACAGTACTGAGGGAAGTTGTAAAGCCTTTTTTTAGCTGGTTGGTCATTATTTGGGAAATGACCATTTCCGGAACTGGTCAGCCACTGCTTAGAGTCACCAAAGCAAATAATTTAAGGGTTTTATTTCCTGATCCTCTCCTGAAACCTCAGTGGCTCTGGATTTGCTGTTGTGCTGTGTTTGTGCAGGATTTGGTGGAGGGTTTTGCTGAGCAGGCAGTGCAGGAATCCACTGAGCCTCTGCTTTGTGCTCTCAGAGCTCTCAGGTGATGTCCTGGGTATCAACCAGGCTGGGATTCATTTCCATTTTGGAATCCAAAGTCGTGTTGGTGCTTGGATACTGTGGGACAAATCGCTTTTGATAAAATGTATCAGAAATATCAATAACAGCCAATAATTGGAAAAAGTCATCAGGTTGAACGACAATATTACTTGAGGGGAGATGTTTTTTGGTGGTTCCTCACCTTCCCTGCCAGCAGAAGGTGCTTGCAGGGTTCTCTTGCAGCTCTGCCAGGGACACAGGAGCTTCCAGAACCTCTTGGAACAGCTCTTGGAAGTCCAACAATCAAACCCCTTTTGAATGGTTCTTGATCTGAGGGGTCTGCACAGCCCTGCTTCACTTGAAGTGATGGGGAGAGCCTGAGCTCTTGCTGGTAAAAATAATTACAGGGACAACTCTGATTTCCAGGTGTGCCAAATGCCAGCTTGCAGTGCTGGCACTGACCTTGTCCCAGCAGGAATAAATGGGATGCACTGCTGATAATGGATGGGATTGGGCTTTACAAGGAGCTGCATGAGAGCTCTTCACTTTTATTGCCTGAGTTCTGCCATGGCCTTGCCTCCCCAGCATTGTTTGACTGTATTGACTGAGGAGCAAGATCATAAAAGCAGCAATTAAACCTGGATCCTCCTTCCTGATAAGACTTTATGGCCATTCATTTTCCACTTATTTAATTTTCCCAACTTAATTGTGGTAATTTCCTGTAGGTTTTCTTTCATTCTCCCAACCACAAAAAAAGGTTCTTTTAAAGTGAAAATGAGCATTGCCTTTAATTTGTGTTCATGAATTTTAAATTGACTTGATGCTTGCAGTGTTTGAGATCTGCCAAGTGTATGGATTTTCCTATATCCAAGGAATGAATCATGGAGAAGCATTTCTTTGGGCAGAATATATTGATTGATTGAAAATGCATTAAGATTTTTTTTTTTTAATTTATCTATGCTATTCCCTGGCTAAAAAGTGGGATTTGCAAAGCCTGGTACAGTTTACCCATGAACATTTTATAAGGCCACTTAAGCCATGAAATATTATCTTTATCCTTGCCCTTGGCAAGGGCAGGGAGGGGAGGATGGATGGGAATTCAGGAGACGTTCACATGCAGCAGGACTTGTGACTATAACTGGGCAAAGGGAGATCTCTCAAAGGCTTTTTTCTGTCAAGTGACCCAGAAATGGGCAAGAGCACAGAAAGTGGATTTGTCAGAGGAAAAACTATGGGAGTAAGCTGGCAGCAAATATGGAAAAGGAGAAAAAACTAGGATGCAAAAGTCCTGGATCCAAGAGAGTGCAGGTAATCCAAAAGGCTGTTGGTGAGTTCCAAGATGAATTTGCAGCGTTCCCAGCTCTTGGCTGCCCATTTCAGTTGTTTGTAAAAGAGATTCCCAGCTATGGCTGGGGTTTTCAAAGGAGCCTGCTCTGGGCTGTCAGTGATGTTTGGAATATTAATTCCTGCAGCAGTTAACTTGGGAACCATTGGATTGTTTTGCTGTACAAACCCCTCTTTGCCAGGGAGCCTAAGAGGGAGAAAGGAACATCAGTGCCATGGAATATTTCATATTCCTGCCTGACAGCCCTTGGGCTGACGAGAGGTGATGATTTTGTGCTTTGTGCTCTGAGCTGAGCACGGAAGGACCTTGGCCCAGAAGGGCTGGCGTTCCTGGAGCCAAGGCTGCAGTGGAATTTGGACACTGCAGTCCAAGAGTGAAGTTCTCCAAGCCCTGCCTCGTTAGTGAGGTGCCAGGCACAGCTGGGGTGAGTGCCAGCCCTTGCTCAGAAGCACTGCTGGGTCCTCCTCGGGAGAAGATCCCATGGGATCACTGACACCCCTGTGGAACAGCCCTGCTGTGAGCAGAGGGGTGAGAATGTGATGGCAGAGGCAGAACACACCTTGGATCTGGAGGTTTTCTTCAGCTCAGAGTGGCTTCTTCTAAATCCTGTGGAAAAAATGATCCCTGGGCTTGTTTGTGCCTTAGGAAGGAGCAATCCTGGTTTGCTCTGGTTTGTTGGAGGTTTTTGGAGCTGGCACTGGCAAATCCACCAGGTCAGCAGTGCCCTAGCAAGTGCCCTCTGCTGGGACAGCAGCAGTGGCAGCAGGGAAGGGACCCTGCTGGTCAAGGGCATGGGGCAGAGGAATCCCTCCACCCCAGCTTCACCTGGCTCTGGCACAACTCCATGGAGAAAGGGAACAGCCCCCACGAGTCAACACTTTGCACAGGAAAAAAATGCACTTTGCAGGAAAAAATGTGCAGGGAGGTGTTGGCAAGGTCCTGGCAAAACTGGTGGTCTTTCCTTAAATCCAGTTGAACCATCAGACTGCCAAGGATTCCCAGCTGGGCCAACACTGATGGATTTTTCCAATTTTAAAACTCTTGCACTGCACCGAGGTAATGAAATTGGGCAGACACCCCGAGATGGGCTGGCACAGGAGCAGGAAACTGGGAATGCAGTCAGAGAGTTTAATATCCTTCTTTTCACTCCTCCAACATTCTGACACTTCCACAAAATTGCTCTCAATATCCATTCTCTTGGCATAATTCATGCAAATCGCATGCAGGATTAAAGGTTGAGTAATTAACATGATCTAATTGCTGCAAAATAATAATAAAAACCTCCTTAATCATTTATTTCTATTGCAGCTGAGCCAAGAAAATCTCCATGAACAAGACAAAAAAACCTCAGCCAGGGAACCTGGAAAACAGGAAGGGGATGGATTTTTTCACTCTGAACATGGAGAAATCAGGCACAGCACGTTGGGTGACAGTTCCTATGGAAACCTTTTATAACTGAACAGCAGAACATTTGAAAGCCTCATAAATTTTTTGGGAATGTTTCTCTTGTGTTACCTCCTTCAGGCCAGTTTTCCATATTGAACACATTTTTTTCCATGTGTAACTGGTTTTTAAGGACAAAATATTGTGGGGGTGCTGGAAATTGCAGGCTCTGCTGGCAGAGAGAAATCATGGGCTGGTTTATCTTCTCCAAACAAATTGCTGGTCCCATGCCTGCTCCCTCCCAGTCCATCCCAGCTCCTCAGTTAATCTCAGCAAATTTCCTCCAGGTTTATAATTAGCCAGATCCAAGGAGCAGGAATGGAGATGTATGGATTCACCCTATGGAATGCTTTCACCCCCAGCATGAGGATTGCCCCGTTTTGTGGTGGTAAATGATTTTGTAATTCCCTGTGAATTGTCACTGTCAGTTTCCAGTTCCTAGAAAATTGGTGCTTTTAGGGAATCTGAGGCTGATTTATTTGGAATTCCCATTTGAGGCACATTGATGGGCTGGCCAATAAAAATACTCCTGGTAAGAATGTGGGGCTGGACCTGCTTTTGCTAGGAATCCAAGCAACATTTGGATGGTTTTTAATACTAAAATTGCCAAAATGCACTTGGTTCCAATAACTAATGACTAAATTTGAAGCTGAATGAGGAAAAATAAAACCTGCCTGTGTGGGAAGAGTGGTGATTGAAAGCAGGACATTGATTCAGGAGAAAGTGTTGCAGAGGTTCCCCTGTGAATATCTGGGCCATTTATTGAGAATTTTATTTGTTTGATCTCATTTTCCTTTGTTCTCAGTTATTATTCAAGAACTTGGCTTTGCTTTCTGGTGTTTATTTTAATATTTACTCTTTTTTTTTTTGCTGCCTGTAAACACAACCACACAGATCTGCTAATGATGCACGGGGCAACAAAGGTTTGAAATTCTGCTGCAGAGACCACAGGTCCCAAAATAGCCCATGGCAGCAGAGCCCAGTGATGATTTCCTTGCAGGAGTTACTCACTCTGGAAGTTCCAGCTCTGAACTCTCCCACCTTTGCACTGTTTGTTTGCAGGACTCTGAGTTAAAGAGTGGAAGCAAGGAGAAGCTGCTCAGCAGGCTGATCCTGAGAGAATCCATCATTCCCCAACTCAGGAGCAGCAAATCCACATCCAAGAGCTCCCACTGCAAATGTTTAGCAGAGAGTTTTTGTGCCTGGGTGGAAGAGCAGGAGTAAGAAACATCCCAAGTTTGGGCATGTCATGGAATGGTGCACTGAGAATGCCAGAAGAGCTGGAATTTGTAGGATACAGGAACTCCTTTGGCACCTCTGGTGTATTTTGGATGCAGTGTGCATTGTGAGTGATCTGGGTGATCATCACCAAACAAATCATTGGTGTTGAAATGAAATCTGCAGCTTCTGGATCCAAAATCTCGGTGTCTGAATGAAACAAAAGGAGCAGCTGGAGCAGGAAGAGCAGGGACAAAAGGGAGTGCCACGGATTGTGTGGTTGACATGAGGTGTGATGGTAAAATCCATTCTTCTGATGGAATGTGCAGCAGCTGGAGGGTCCCACATCCCCCTGCAGGAAACACTGAATTGTTTCATTTCTCTTGCATTCAGCCATCCCTTACCTAAGGAGCTCAAATACCTGGGAATATCAGAGGGGCTTGTGTCCAAGAGATGTTCTCAGTCTTGGCTGTCACCTGGTGTGCACAGATCTGAGTTTGTTTGTACTTTTGGATGTGGAATCCCAGAGAATCCCAGAATCCTGGACTGGTTTGGGCTGGGAGGGACCTTAAATCCCATTTCATTCCAGCCCTGCCATGGGCAGGGACTCCTTCCACCAGCCCAGCCTGGACGATTTTGCCTGACTGCACCTGTAATTCCAAAAGAATGTTTAAATTTACAATTACAATTTTAATTAATACTCATTCCATAAAAAATACAAAATATATATGACTGGTATGATCCAGAGCTGCAGAAGCACAGGGAAATTTATCTTTTTAGGAGAGCTACAAATGGAACTGCTGGGGTTGAGTACATTACTCTTAATTAGCAGGGAATTTAGTGAACTAAATTAAATTATTACAAGGTGATTTATCAGTTGTGCAGCAGCACAACTGAAGTTACTGAGATTTAATTTAACAATGTTTTTTGCTTCTGCAGCAGTATTAAAACCTAATGAAAGTATTTTAGAAAATGGGAAACTGTTTAGATCAAAGCATAAACATGGAGGGGTTTGGTTTGGAAGCTCCAGAAAAGGAGTCAAAGTCATGGAAATATTTCATGGAAGCCTGTAATCAACAGGAGGAAATTCCTTAAGGAAATACCTGCATGCCTTGGCTCAGCATCCTCTTCCTCCTGGAACAGCTCTTTTTGTGGGAGGCTGGTATCACCTGGACATGAACACTGGGGGGAGAAGATGAATACTTTAACCTACAAAATACAAGATTTTAAATATCTATCCATAACCAAGAGAAAAAAAAGGTCTTTTTATCTGATATTTTATATATTCTCTGAATATATTCCTATTTTCTCAAGTTTCTCTGGAACTATTTACTGTAGGAATTTTGTTTGTGCCATTAATACCAAACTATTCATTTCTGAATTCTTTCAGCAATGCACTTTAAGTTTGAATGACTTAAATTCAGGGACACCTGCAGCCCATCAAAAATGACCAAAAAAAGGCAAATTTTGAGGAGGCAATTGCTGTAGGTAGAATTAATGAGCACTGGTTGCAGGTGAAGCAGTGTCCACCTTCAAAGTGGAAAATTAATGGTAAAATTAATTACTCTGCTTGAATTCCTTCATTAGCATAACTAAATTTTATGATGTTTGAGCAGATCCATAATTTCTGCTGTAATTGCTTGATCTGGTGATAATTTTTGAGGAGATATTTCATGTTTCAGTATTTCTAGGAGAAAAGTGTTCCTTTTTCATGATCCCAGAATTATTTACATCCCATAATCTATGAACCCTTCACACCTCTCCTTTCCAACGATTTTATTAAAAATAATGCAAATATTGAAAAAGGAGGAACATTACCTGTTCAAGAAAAAATTAGGGAAAAGGAAGCCCTTGAACAGAAGCTTGTCAGCTGTCAATTTTTAAATAATAAACCAAATTTCCCTTTGATTACTGTCATTTTAAAATTCATTTTAGAAGTAATGAAAGTCCAAGATACTTTTTGTGTTCTTAACTTGTTTTGGTTTGGGCTAAGGCAATTTCTAAACCAATTTATTTGGTGGAATTTTTTAATCTGTAACTGATAATTAAAACGGCACCTTGAACCTAGTCAAGAATTATCCATCAGAATTAGATTTTCTTGATAAGAATTGTTACAAACACCCAATTCAACTTCGAGTGTTCTTCCAATTTCCTTTTTAAGACTCATTATGTTTCAGGTCTGGATTCCCTTTTGCCTGTTCTTTGTGGTTGGCCTCGTGTCTAAAAATGGCTACAAAAATTTAAATTATTCCTCACTCATTTATAGCAATGATGACAACGTTAAGAGCTAAATTTACAATGTCATTTACTGTAAATGACATTGCAAGGAATTATGCTAGAGGAAACATGGATTTTCCAAAAGAACAACCTATTTTATTTTTTAAAATGGGTGCTGACTGAGAACTCATGGAAGGGGAAATTTACTTTACAGTGATTCCATGAAATATTGTCCTTCTGTTGTGATGCTGGGCTCCTTTTTATGGCAGGTCACAGCCCTGTGCCTGTCCCCGGTGTCACCAGCACAGCAGCCAGGTGCTGTTTTCCTCATTTGCATGGATTTTAATTAGTATGTCACATTCCTGGTGAGGAATAAAACTGGGACAAGATCACTCTGGCCCACTGTGCCTGCTCATCTCCAGTGGAGTTCTTGGGTTCACTTGGGATTACAGGTTGGACTCAGTGATCTCAGAGGTCTTTCCCAGCCTAACTGATTCTGTGGGATTTATTTTGTTGCTGTTCTGTTTTTCAGAATTTCCCACTAAACGAACTTTTCCACTTTCCCAGGCTAACTGATTCCATGGGATCAGCCTTGTTTTGTTGCTGTTCTGTATTTCAGCCTCTCCAGTGGATCTGGATCCAGGGAAGGTGGCAGTGATGGGGACTTGGGGAATGATTGCTGCTGGCCTTGGCTTCCATCAGGATGGATCCTGGGGCAATTCCCCTCACAAGAGAGCCCCAGCTGTTCTCCAGAGCACTCAAATCCTTCCCAAAAATCTGTCTGGAGATCGGATACTGTGGGGATGAGGTGAGGAGGGCCTGAGGGTGCTGGTGGACAATGAGCAGTCCCTGAGCCAGCAGAGTGTCCTGAGGAGACCTTCAGGAGGATCTTCAGGAGGAGCATTCCCAGCAGGTCAGGGGTGATCCTGGAGAACAGCTGGGGCTCCCTTGTGAGGGGAATTGCCCCAGGATCCATCCTGATGGGAGCCAAGGCCAGAGCACCGTCCCTCTTCTTCACCCAGCAGCAATCATTCCCCAAATCTCCATCACTGCCACCTTCCCTGGGTACAGATCCAGCAGGTCAGGGGGGATCCTGCCCCTGTGCCCAGCCCTGGGGGCACCTCTGGGTGCTGTGCCCAGCCCTGGAGGCACCTTTGGGTGCTGTGTCCAGCTCTGGCTCCTCAGCACAGCAGGGACAGGAGCTCCTGGAGCTGAGCAAGGGCCTGGAGCATCTCGGTGCCCAGGAAAGGCTGAAGGAGCTGGGGCTGCTCAGCCTGGAGAGGAGCCCCAGCTGAGAGGGGCCTCAGCCCTGGGTGTCCCTGGGTGTCCCTGTGCCTGTCCCTGTGTGCAGGGAGGGTCAGAGAGCCCCCAGCTTCTGCCCCGGGGCCCAGCGATGGCACCAGAGGAGCGGGCAGGAACCGGTATCAGGGAGTTCCCCTGGACAGGAGGCAGAATTTCTTCACTGAAAGAACGGTGCCAGATTGTCCAGAGAGGCTCAGGAGTCTCCTCAGTGGGGCTACTCCAGACCCGTCTGGACACAATCCTGTGCCATGTGCTCTGGGATGACCCTGTCTGAGCAGGGCGCTTGGACCCGTTCTGTGAAATTGCCGCTGCGTCCCGTTCATCCCGCACACACCCCGGAGCTCCGTTACGGGCAGCGCCGAGCCCGCCTCGAGCCCGCTGGGCTGCCCCGCGTCGCTGCGGGGCTCGGCGGGCCGGGGTCGGGCGGCCGTGAGGGGCCGGGCCCGGGGGCTCCCTCAGGCTGCCCCGGGCGGGGCAGGGCGGGGGCGGCCCCAGCGCCGCGCTCCCCCCGCGGTCCCCGGCGCGCTGCAAGATGGCGGCGGGAGCCGAGCGCGGCGCGGCGCTGCCCGCGGAGCCGCCGCCGCTGAGCGCCGAGGAGGTGGCGAGGCGGCTGGCGAGCACCCGCCGCGAGCTGGGCAACCGCCGCAAGATCCTGCTGCGGAACCTGCCGGCCGAGAGCAGCAGCCAGGTACGGCCGCCAGCGCTGCCCGCAGCCGCCCGGCGGCGTGGCGCGCTCCCGCCCGCGCCTCAGGCGGGGGCCGGCAGCGGGAGGGAGGCGCGGGGCAGCCCCGGGTCCCCCGCGGGGCTCGGCGGTCGCGGGGCGCTGCCTCCCCCCGGAGCTGCCCCTCACGGCGCCGGCTGCGTGGGGCGGCTTTGTTACCTGCGGAGAGCGGCTCCGGCTCGCCCGTCCACGCCCTCACCGGGGGCCACGCCGGGCTTGCCGGGCAGCACTCCCCGGGGAGCGCCGGGGTGTGAGGGAGCGAGCGGGGCTCGGTGTGGGGTGAGCGGGTAACGGGAGCGCCGCCGGAGAGGCGGCACCTGTGTGCGCACAGGTAGGGCACTGCAGCACAGCCGCTTGCGGTGCGAAATCTGGGCGAAAAAGCTTCCAGACTGGCTTTTTTTTTTTTTTTCATTATTATTGTGAGGTGAGCCAGACGTAGAGAGGGAAAGCGGTTTTCCGCAGTCTGACGGTGGTTTAGGAAAATTCCGCTCAAATTGCTGCTGTTGGTAGGAGATGATCGCTGAACTCTTCAACCGAGTGCTGTGAGTCAGATGCTGAGGTGATTTAGCTGCACAGTCACTTCACCAGCTCCAAGCGCTCAACTTGATGCACGAGTATTAAAAAAAAAAAAAAAAAAAAAAAAAGAAGAAAGTAACAGCTCCTTTTGTTCTGCTCTGCTCCCGGTGTGCCTCCCCCCTCTCTGAAGCACAGGTGGTTTTACTACCTGCGGCTGAGAGCAGCACGTGCAGCCTCTCCATTTCTGCATAACTCCGGCACAAAAAGGGACTATTCATTTCGGAGAGGCTCTCCGGGCGCTCGCAGTAATCCGAGCCGCAGCGCCCAGCTGGCCGCTGCACTTCTGGCTGTTTTGTTCTCTCTCGGTGTGTCTGGCCCGGCTCTAGCAGGTTAAAAGTTTAAGAGCTGACAGCTTTGTTAGGGTGCTTTAGGCGCCTCTGCTGATGGCAGCCCGATGAGCTGATCTGTAGCAAACTCGCGGCTTGGCCAGCGCTGCTAATCTTCGTCTCTTCACGAAGCGGCGGTGTTGACAGAGAGGCTTTGCCGGTGTGTCACCAGATGCTCGCCCTGCATGGCCCGACAGGAGCACTCTGTGACACTCCGGGTGTGTCCCCTGCTCCCCCTGCACGAGCTCCCGTGTGGGGATTCGCCTCTCAGGTTTGGCGGTGCTTGCTCAGCCGGTGTGTGCTACAGGGAAATACCAACATTAAGGTCAACTTTGGCAGCCACGGAGTCTTCTGGAAGTTTGCCCTTTTGTTTTGATGGCTTCAAAGCAGCACTTAGATGCCTTTTTCTCCTATGTGTCAGGTTCTAATGTTGCCCTGAACACCGTGTACAGATCCTAAAATGCACTTTACAAACTGTCATTTTTATTTTTAACGTTGACGAGCTGCTGCTGGTGGTAACAAAGGCAGAAGAATTGTGCTATAGAGAGGAAGTTTCTGTCCTGGAGCAGTTTTAGAAAGAAGGGTGTTTGTGGTCAGGCATGTTAAGTCTACCTGTGTATTTGGCTGTGATATGCTTCCAAAATTACTATGAAATTTCACATTTCTTGTTGCCAGTTAACACCCGTAGTAAACACGGGTTTGTCTTCTGTTTTCTCCTTGCACTAATTGGTGAGCCAAGTAAAATCAGATAAACTGTTTCTGACCTGGCCAGTTTTATTCACTGTCAAGAGGGAGATGAACATCACTGAAATGCAGCCAAGTCTCCCAAAATAGGTTTTCATAAATGTAACTATTCATCTCTGAGTGTTGGGGTGTTGGCTTTGCTGCCATTTGTTGTTAAGTGAAGAGTGAGGCCAAGATTTACCAAAATAGTTTTGAAATGAAAAATTACTGTTTTGCTGATAGAGAGAGAGATTGGTGGAGAGACTCAGTATGGTCAGAAAAGTAGGAAAAAACTAATTTTATTAATATGAAGTTACATAACGAATATAATTCCTCTGCCAGTTGTAGCTACATATTAACTTTATTACTGTACTTGTAATCTTCAATTACCTTTGGAGCCCCACCTGTGTTAAACTAAATTTAAAAAAATAAATTACCCTCGGGGCCACAGCAGAAATGTCTCTTGGCCATGAGGTTTCTGAACCAGAAACAGGTTTAGAAACCAAGCAGAGCTCACCCTGCAAGTAGATGCCTGCAGGATCAGTGTTTCTTCAGGCAGTTCTCTCACTACAGCCATGGAGAAAGGATTTACATCTTCCCCGCTCTTGAAGGCAGAGTCTCCATTTGCTGTTCAGCTGGCAGTCAGTGAATGCTGAACTCCTCAGAGTTGCCAGGTAGTGCCCAAATTCACCCTCATGGGGTTCCTCCCGCACAATACCAAGTGTGGTGTGATGATGACCCAGAAATGGCCACAGGCTGTTGCTGACCCCTGGAACTCTTCAGGTCTTTGATACCCATAGCAGTGACTGTGCCTTAGAGGCAGAATTCGTACTGGGGGATCAGGAGAGGCTTCCCTGTGTCTCCATGGAGCTTCACTGGGATACCTGCTTGGAGCAGGGATCCACTCTGCTCCCCCCTGCAGCCTGGGCAGGTCCCACTCCTGCAGCTCCAGTTCTTGGTGCCAGAGGAGATATTTCATGTTTCATGTCATATAAATATTGGGGCGTGTCCTGTGCTCTTGGAGCAGGCACTCAATGGCTTCATTAGGGCAGGGCAGTGCTGTGGGATGTCCTGCACTGAGATCAGCCCCTCGGTGCCAGCCCTTCTGAAGAGCAGCACACAGTGGGTCTGTCCTTGTGGCATCAGCAGCCTCTGATGTGGTGCTGTGGTCAGGCTGATGCTTGCAGAGCAGTCTTTGCCAGGAGGCTTTAAAGTGAGCGTGGTTGTAGCGCTGGCTTTCATCGTGATCTGCTTGGCACTGCATCAGGGGTCCCTTGGCTTGCCTTGTTGTGTGTGCATCTCCCTGAGCCACATCCCTGATCCATCATCCACCCCAGCAGCAAGGAACACGGCCCCCTGGGATGTTGTAAGAGCAAGAATTGCAACCAGAAGGTCCTTGGAACAATCCTAAAGCTGTTCCCAGTGCTCTGGAGGAGGAGGACTGCTCTGAGCAGAGGGAGGGAAGGAAACACCACCTCCCTCTCTCCTTTTCTGCTAAAGAGATGCCAGGAACTTCAGGATGACCAGAATGGAAGTGAAGTTGTACCTCACTGAACAGGAAGTTTTGAGTTTATATTGGTTTTACCCCAGCCAGCAAAGAAGCGCCACACAGCCAATTTTTCACTTCTTTGCTGCTCTGGTGCTGGGGAGAATCAGGGGAAAAGTAAAGCTGGGGAGTTAAGAACAGTTAACTCTTGAAGAAAAATAAAACATATCTAAAATTAACATAAGACTAATAAAACTAATATTAATTGTAATAATTATTAATTAATTTGTAGCCAGATCTCCAGTGTTCTGTGCCAGGATCAGCTGCCCAGCAAGGGCTGTTGGAGTTTTGCTTCCCATTTTTGCAGATAAGAGAAAATGCTATGGAAGATGCAACTGCTCCCGACCATTTTTGGGTTGATTGTGTTGATTATCCCTAATTGCAAGCATGTTGCAGCTCTACAAAATAAACCTGGTGGAGGGGATGCTCTGCTTTAATGTAGAACATGCAGCAAGTAGGGCTGTTAATTATTTTAACACCCTGTGGTTCTCCTGGGGAGGGACAGAATCCAGAGAACAACGAAACACTGAGGTGTTGATCCAAACCTGCTACAGTCCACCTGGGACAGGGATTTATTTGGTATTTTGGAACCTCATGGACCCATTCAGTTTTTTCTCTGCTGTCTGTTGCTGATCAAAAGCCAAATCCCTACTTAGCATGGTGCTGTTTCTGGTGGGGCTGTGCCATTTTCCCCCTTTCTCCCTGGATTAGCCATCATTTTCCCTGTTGGATGGAAAGCCTCTAATGAGGTGTGATGATTTGAGGAAGTGCTCTCTCCAATCTGTTGGATGCCAGAGCTTTAAGCAGAAGGGCCTTTGTGTTCCCATTCCTCCTCTGTCACACTGCCTGAACATGAAAGGCACATTGTGGAGAGGGAGCAGCTCTCGTGCCTTAAGATGGAATTTTAAAATTTTCTTTATTACTTTTCTTTTGCTTGGAGCTCTTGCTCTCTCAAGTTACCTCTTTCTATGTCTTTTTCCCTCTTTCATTTAGCTCTCACACCATCCAGTATACCCAGGATGATGGAATTCATTTCCAGGCCCATAAAGATCCTCTTAGCAACACTCCCCAAAATCTCTGGAAGATCAGAGGAAAAAGTCTTTCATTCCACTGAGAAATTGTTGTTCTCCTGTCTTCACATTTTCTTACATTACTTCACTGATCTTACAAAAGTGAGAATCAATTCCCAAGCACAAAGGTTTGCCCCAAGAGCAGTTTATGGCCTGGAATGATCCATTTCAGGTTTCCTAGTCTGGGATTGTGGGAACGAAGAGGGAATGAGCAGGGCAGGAGCTTTGGGACGCTCCTCAGTGCTCGCTGTTCCTGGCAGCTCAGCATCTGCCACATCCCAGCCCTGAGCCTCCAGCCTTGCTGCTCTGAGAACCTCCTGCCCTCAGCACTGAAAACCACCTGGAAACTGGGAGGGAAGGAAGAGCTGTGGTGAGCCCAGTCTGCCTGAAATGTGACTTCTTAGGGGGATTTATCCAGCAATTTAATGACATTTTGAGGCCCTCCTGCCTTTCTGATCAGGAGATGGTTAAAATTGCGCTTTGCATCAGTCCTTTTGTTTTTTTATTAACCCTCTTGTTGGTGCTGAGTGCTGCACTTGTTCTCCAGCAGAGCTCTGGGTTTTCCCTTTAGTAACATATTATTTAAACTGTGTCAATATTCTCTTTTTTACTACTTTTTATTATTTATTTAATATCTGCAGTGAAATCCGTGTGTCATGTCATGAGCTCAGATATTTAGCAGTCTAAAATCTGAATCAAATGAACAGCCTGTTATATCCTTTTGTAAATGGAAAGCCTTTTTTCTGAGAAGCTCTCTTTTCCCTACCCTGCCTGCACAAATGGAACAAAGCCTTTTTCAGCTGTGAGATGATTTAAAACTTCTTGCTTAGCCAAGTAACTACTTTAACCTTAATTGATTCTCATTTCAAGGATATTCATGTGAAGTTCAGGCCTTCAGGTGCTCGGTGAGAGCCAAGTTATAGACCAGGCTTGGAGAGTGTTTACATTGGAGACTTCCCTGAAGCTCACTGCAGACATCTGGCCAGGCACCCTTAGAATTGTTGAATATTCTGGTGCCAGAAAAGCACAATTATTACATTTCATATCGAGTTTTACTTCCAGAGAGAGAACAGTGCTCGAGTTTGGTGCACTGTAGGCTTTATATACATTATTATATATATCTTATGTATTGTTCCAGGTGAGTGCTGAGAATTTCTTGGGTATTTTTTTCCCTTACACTGTGACACTCTGGGTAGGACAAGCTGCTTTTATTAGAAATAAACCACTGAGCTTTCCTAATTTGATAAATGTGCCTGTGAGTGAGTCCCTTTCTAATTTGTGTTTCAAACAATGTAGGTACTAAACACAAAGTTCAAGGTACAAATCTCAAATTGATGATAAGAGCTGAAAACTCAGGTTGCCAATTTTTCTACCAAAGAGACGACAGGGCAAGAACTGAAGTATTTCATGACCACATTTACAATAGTAAATAATACACTTCTTGAAGGGATAAAGGGTGATTTCTCTTAAACTCCCTTTATTTGATTTGATTTTGCCTTTTCTGCTAATTTGCAGAAAATAATCAAAATAATTTGCAGAAATAATCGTATGACCAATTATTTCCTAATTACAATTTTAATTTGTATTGATGACAAGATTATCTGCTCTTAAAGCTTTAAGGGGCTGTGGAGTGGCTATGCTTTATTGCTTATATTTCTGTTATTTTCTATATATTCTATATATTTCTATATATCTATATCTACATATATACTGTTATTTCTATATATTGGTTATATTTCTGTTATTTTCTATATATTCTATATATTTCTATATATCTATATATATTCTGTTGTTTCTATATATTCGTTATATTTCTGTTATTTTCTATAGATTCTATATATTTCTATATATCTATATCTATATTCTGTTATTTCTATATATTCGTTATATTTCTGTTATTTTCTATATATTCTATATATTTCTATATATCTATATCTATATATATATATATTCTGTTATTTCTATATATTCGTTATATTTCTGTTCCAGGAGCACAAAGTCCTGGAATGGTTTGGGTTGGAAGGGACCAGATAGAACTGCTTAACATTTTTGTTGTCATAATCTAGGCAAACATCAATTTATAAACGAGGGAGGTCAGGGGTGGGTTCAATCTGTAACCAACTGGGAGAAACTGGGGGTACAACAGAAGCTGGGGAATACAATGTTTAAACCAAGAGGGCATCACAGGGGAGGAGAACAACTTCAGCAAACCAATGGGGCCTCGAAGGATACAAAATTGATGGGGAAGTTTCTAGAGAAAGGGGCAGGCTTGGGGAGGGATTGACATTCAATGGCAGGAGGAACAGGGAAAGGTTTGGGGAGATGGACAAAACCAACAACACAGGAGGGAAGGAGCAACCCATTGAGAATAAAATATGCCATAACAATACAAAATAGGAGGGGCTACAAAACTGGCTGCTAGGAGCAAATTACAATCAGAACCACACACCCCAGCAGGAAGGAGCAGCAGCAGTGGGAGCAGGCAGCTGCTGTTTGTTACTGCTGTTCTCAGGGAAACATCCCCGTGCTTACATTCCTCACAAGTGAACGGGGTCACAGCAGAGGATCTACCTGGCCTGGCTGATCCCTTCTCCTGCAGGGCAGACATTCCCTCCTGGCCTGGCTGATCCCTTCTCCTCCAGGGCAAACATTCCCTCCTGGCCTGGCTGATCCCTTCTCCTCCAGGGCAAACATTCCCTCCTGGCCAGGCCTGGAGAGCTGCAGAGGATCTACCTGGCTTGGCTGATCCCTTCTCCTCCAGGGCAAACATTCCCTCCTGGCCTGGCTGATCCCTTCTCCTCCAGGGCAAACATTCCCTCCTGGCCTGGCTGATCCCTTCTCCTCCAGGGCAAACATTCCCTCCTGGCCTGGCTGATCCCTTCTCCTCTAGGGCAAACATTCCCTCCTGGCCAGGCCTGGAGAGCTGCAGAGGATCTACCTGGCTTGGCTGATCCCTTCTCCTCCAGGGCAAACATTCCCTCCTGGCCTGGCTGATCCCTTCTCCTCCAGGGCAAACATTCCCTCCTGGCCTGGCTGATCCCTTCTCCTCCAGGGCAAACATTCCCTCCTGGCCTGGCTGATCCCTTCTCCTCTAGGGCAAACATTCCCTCCTGGCCAGGCCTGGAGAGCTGCAGAGGATCTACCTGGCTTGGCTGATCCCTTCTCCTCTAGGGCAAACATTCCCTCCTGGCCTGGCTGATCCCTTCTCCTCCAGGGCAAACATTCCCTCCTGGCCAGGCCTGGAGAGCTGCAGAGGATCTACCTGGCTTGGCTGATCCCTTCTCCTGCAGGGCAAACATTCCCTCCTGGCCAGGCCTGCAGAGCTGCTTGGAGCACTGGGGTCAGAGCTGTCGCTCCCATTGCTTTGCTGACACGTCTGCCCTGAGCTGTGGGGAGTGAAACTGGGAGCAGCAGCACAATGGGAGCTCTGTTCCTTCTTTTCCACCAGACCTGAGTGCTGGGAGATGTTGGAGGTGAAGTTTAGAGAAGTGCCTGGCTTAGCAAGCAGAGAAATCTCAGTGTAGCACACAGATATTTACAGCTGTTTCATGGAAAGGAGTACACATTTCCCTGCAGTTGGCAGGGTGTGTTTTATCTTTGTAAATCCTCACGAATGGTGTTTATGTGAGGAATGCTTTCACTGAAACGCTGCCCAAGCCCAGCTCCACAGGTGAAGGTCTCAGCCCTGCCAGGAGCCCACGAGAGCACAAGAACCAGAACCTTCCTGGAAGAACCCTCTGCACAAACCTGGCGGTGTTTGCAGCCCCCTGTGGGAGTCGGTGTTAAAACCTTTACCGGATTTCTGTGCTTAAATCAGGCTTTATTTTAAATCTCCCTTACATTCTCATCAGTTTTTATATGAGATCTCATAATTAGCCCCAAAGACTTGTGCAGTAGGGGCTGTTTTCCTCTCAAAGTTTCAGGCAGTTCCTGGGGAATCATGTGGAATCATCTGATACACAGATGACTTTCAAAAGAGTGTTCAGAGCTGTTTGAAATCCTACTTCCTGCTGCTACCCAATCATCATATAAAACTTGCAGTGGTACTCTTGTAAAATAATACAGGAAATCAAAAGGGCAAATATGTCCCTCTTTTTCTGAGTGGGACAGAAACAATTTTTTGGAGTCTTCGGTGGCACAGCACAACAGAGCTGCCAAAAGTGTACAGAAAGTCTCTTCTCAGTCTCTTATGTCTGAGGAAGAACCATGTAATTCTTGTTTGAGATGTGCTCACACTCAAATCCCCTGCCTGGCTTGAATTTTGGGCGTATCTTGCATTTCAGAAACCCCATCCTTATCACACCTTATTCGTGGACGTGTGCTGGCTGCAGAAATGCTGCCATATTTTATTAATGCAGTATTTGACAGCTGTTAAATAGTGAAACCAGAGATTGCTGCTCTCCTGACTAAAAGGTGTGCACCTGATACCCCTCACAGAGAACCCAATTAACCTTTGGGCTCCATATATTGTATTACCAAACTGGCAGCTACACTCAGCTGCTGGAAATCAGCTGCAATTAAACTTTCAGACAAAGCTGGTTGATTATTTTGCTTGCAGAAATCATCTTGCACTCCTGTGTATGGGATTTATCCAGCTAAAATCATGTAAATGTCCAGGTTATTACTCCTGCTTTTTCCTTGGGATGGTGAGTGCTCAACTCTGCTTTCTCATCCCTGAACTGACAGTAATTTTTGGGGATTTTGGGGGATGTGCACCTTGGTTTTTTGGGAATAGCTGCAGCAAACTCCTCTTAGACTTGCTCTTAGCCACCCCTCCTCTCTTCCCATTAATTAGTGGGAGCAAATAGCACTCTTGGGATTGATTCTCTGTTGAGCAGCTGTGCAGTAATTGATAGAGGATACTTTCCAGGGGGTACTCTGGCCACAATTATCTGCTGGGTGAAAGAATATCCATTATTAAGGGTGAAAATCTATTAAAGTGAACTTGAGCAGGAAACTAAAGCAACTGTTGGGTTTTGGGGCAGCACTGTGCCCTCAGTAAATTTGGTGATGTGATGCTGCCAGTGTTCCTTGTCCATGTGGTATTTTAGCTATGCCAGTTGTACTTCAGAGAAATGGAGAGGGTTTTGCTATTTAATGAGCTGTGATGTTATTTGTCTTTATCAAAAGACAGTTACAGGACGCTCTTTTGTGTTTATGTCACCCCAGAGAATGAAAAGCAAATTAATCAAATTCAGCAAGCCAGTTTTTTATGGGAGATTAAAACATTGCTGCAGCAATGTGCAACCAACTCCTTTAAAAACAAATATTTGATAGTGTTTCCATGGTGAAATTTTCTGTTTGTTGGGAAAGTTTTTGGTTTTGTTTGAAATGAGGATGAATTTATGCACTTGCTTGGTTTGGGGACTTATTTATGTGATGTTATTTGTACTTTTCCCTTGCAGGAAATCCATGACTTGTTTAAAGATTATGAAATCAAGTATTGTTATGTGGACAGGAATAAAAGAACAGGTGAGAACTTAAAACTTGCATATATTTCAATTCTGTGAGGAACATCATGTGCTGTATGTGAAGTCATGGACTGTCACAGCTTGTCTGGCATCCCTCAGTGCCTTTTTTGTCACCTTCCAGTGAAGCCAGTGAAAGCTGGAAACTTTCTGGTGTTGATGTGATTTTTGGTCCCCTCTGGTCTCTCTCAGGAGCATTCCTCAGTGAGCGTCCCTTTGGGACAAAGCTGACCCCAGCTGGCTGAATTCCTTTGGGAAACTGCCCCTGAGGCCTCTCTTGGGACAAACCTGAGAGGAAAACCTGCCCAGCTCCAGCTGCATTTGTGGTTTGCTGACATCAGGAGACACTTCTGCCCTGTCAGGGTCACCCAGCACTGTTGTAGCTTGTCCAGAGAGGTCTCCATCCCCTGGGATCCTGGGAACCCATCTGGGTGACCCTGCTTGAGGAACAGGGGGTCCCTGCCACCCTCATCCAGCCTGGGACTGTGTGAAATGCCTATGGACTGCAAAGCCCAAAAAAAGACCTGTTAACCCCAAAGTGAGAGCTTGTGGATGTTGTCATCAAAGAAATTCCATGGAATCTGTGATGTGTGCATCCACTTCAGTGGAATATTTAATTTAGTGAAGAACAGTCTGCTAGTAGAATATTTAATTTAGTGAAGAACAGTCTGCTAGTAGAATATTTAATTTTGTTCCCCAGATACAGAATTGGTTGGGTTCCAAGTAGTGAAGTTGTGTGCATCACAACACAGTCACTTTCTGAGTAAAATGCTCCTGATGTTCAATTGAGATTTTCAGTATTATCTATAATAGATACATTTATTTGTTGGATCTTTGGGGTGAATCTGTGCTTTCAGGGGAGGGAGAGGTCAGCTAGTAGACTATTTAATTTAGTTAAGAAAGTCTGCTGGTAGAATATTTAATTTTGTTCCCCAGATACAGAATTGGTTGGGTTCCAAGTTAATGAAGTTGTGAGCATCGCAGCGCAGTCACCGAGTTAATTGCTCCTGATGTTCAGTTGAGATTTTCAGTATTATCTGTAACAGATACATTTATCTGTTGGACCTTTGGGGTGAATCTGTGGTTCAGGGGAGGGAAAGGTGTGGCTGCAGAGCAGCTGGGGTGGCTGATGTCCCCATGCCGTCTCTTGCAGCCTTTGTCACGCTGTTGAACGGGGAGCAGGCCCAGAGCGCCATCAGGAGGTTCCACCAGCACTCCCTGCGTGGCAAGGAGATCTCAGTGCAGCTGCAGCCCACGGATGCTCTGCTGTGCATCACCAACCTGCCCCTTTCCCTGGGCATCGAGGAGTTTGAGGAGCTGGTGCGTGCCTATGGCAATGTGGAGAGGTGTTTCCTGGTGTACAGCGAGCTCACCGGCCGCTCCAAGGGCTACGGCTTCGTGGAGTACATGAAGAAGGACTCGGCTGCCAAGGCCAGGCTGGAGCTCCTGGGCAAGCAGCTGGAGGAGAGCACTCTGTTTGCACAGTGGATGGATGTGAACCAGCTGACCACAAACCTCATTCACTCCAAGTGCCTTTGTGTGGATAAACTGCAAAAAGACTGCGCTGATTCCAAGGAGCTGCTCCAGGCTTTCTCCCTGAAGTACAAACCTGTCTTCTGCCAGGTAGGGTGGCTTTCTGTCCTATGGAAAACCAAGGCTGGGGCTGCAGCATTGCCTCACTTCGCTCTTGCTGTCTTCCACTTTTGTTTCTCCTATTTCTTTCCCTATTTTTCTTATTTATTTTTATTTTCCTATTATTTTTCCCATCAACTGTTGTGCCATCTGCACAGTGGTGTGAGCAGTGCTGCTGAACTGCTCTGGGTGAGCAATGTGATCCATGTTCTCTGGGAATTCTGCAGGATAGCACTCCAGCAGTGCTGCTGAATGCTCTGGATGTGCAATGTGATCCATGTTCTCTGGGAATTCTGCAGGATAGCACTCCAGCAGTGCTGCTGAACTGCTCTGGGTGAGCAATGTGATCCATGTTCTCTGGGAATTCTGCAGGATAGCACTCCAGCAGTGCTGCTGAACTGCTCTGGGTGAGCAATGTGATCCATGTTCTCTGGGAATTCTGCAGGACAGCACTCCAGCAGTGCTGCTGAACTGCTCTGGCTGTGCAGTGTATCCATGTTCTCTGGGAATTCTGCAGGATAGCACTCCAGCAGTGCTGCTGAACTGCTCTGGGTGAGCAATGTGATCCATGTTCTCTGGGAATTCTGCAGGATAGCACTCCAGCAGTGCTGCTGAACTGCTCTGGCTGTGCAGTGTATCCATGTTCTCTGGGAATTCTGCAGGATAGCACTCCAGCAGTGCTGCTGAATGCTCTGGGTGTGCAGTGTGATCCATGTTCTCTGGGAATTCTGCAGGACAGCACTCCAGCAGTGCTGCTGCTCTGTGTGAGCAGTGTGATCCATGTTCTCTGGGAATTCTGGGAATTCTGCAGGATAGCACTCCAGCAGTGCTGCTGAACTGCTCTGGGTGTGCAGTGTATCCATGTTCTCTGGGAATTCTGCAGGATAGCACTCCAGTGAAATGCCAGCAAAATGTTTGGAGGACATCCCCTTTATATCATTTACTGAAAATAGTTTGGTTTTTGAGAGCTTTTGAAGTTAATATTGCTGAAGGTTTTATTGCTCAAAGAAGGCCAGAGTGTATGAATACCACAAGTGCAACAGTTCAGATGCTGCAAAATACATCATATAATTAATATATCAGTGTTTAACATGTTTTTCCCTAACTGAGGGAGGCTTGGGTTCTTGGCTGTTGTCAGGGATAGAAGTGCCACATCTTTTGGAAAGCTGGGAAGCACAGGAGTGGTGGATCCTTGCCTTTTTAGTGCAGAGGTTTCCTTCTCATCCCCGGGGCTTGTGAGATGAGGCCACAAATCAAAGTTGCACAGATAGAGCATCATGAACAAGCAGTGGAAGGAAACCTTTCCTTGCAGTCGCACAGACTGCAGTGGCAGGGCTGGTTTTGTGTTGGTTTTGTGCCTTTAGTCTCTTGGAAGGCTGCTCAGGGGTCATGCTGAGGGATGAGCACCCGGAGGCTCCCAGCAGGTGGAGCAGAAGGTCCCTCAGGATCTGCAGCCTGACACCTGCGGGCCCTCCCCTCCTCAGGGCTCTTTCCCTGCCCCAGCAAGCTCTGCCTGGCCAGAGGAGATCCTTAGGCTTGATCCAGACCCAGCAGGAGGTGAATAAAGTGGAATGAACTCTTCCCAGGAAATGCCCATTCCTGCCTGTTTTGGTCTGGAGCCTGGCAATGTGTCTGGCTTCAGCCTCACCTCGCTGATGCCTGAATTAAGGAGCTTCTGCTCCCCATTATTTTCCTCCTGTAAGAAGGTATTAAATGCTGGACTCAAGTCTCCTGCTCAATCTTTGTTTAATTAGCTGAACAGATTGATCCTTTTAAGTCTTTTCCTTCAGGCTTTTTTTTTTTTTCCCAGCTGTCAAATAATCTGGGGGCTGTTATCAGCTCCCCCAACAAATTTTCACCATCCTTTAAAAATTCTGAGCTTCAAAGAACAACAGACTTCTTGGGGAAAGATGGGATTCACTGACAGAGCTCTGCTGGGCAGTTAGAAACACTCAAAAATTGACTTTTGGCCTTTTTAAATCATAATAAATCTTGGGTAATACTTGGTGTGGGTGAGGAGAGTGTCTGCATTAGGTCAGTTCCTATAAAATACAGGAGGGTGGAGGTAGGAAAACAAACAGTTCAGATTAAATAGGTGAAAAAGGGAAGAGAATGGATGCTAATTAATTAGGGGTTTATCAGTGAGACAGCCTGAAAATTGAGGATAAAGAAAGGAGGAGGAGGAGGAAGACCCAAGAAAAGGTGGAAAAAGCAAAGAGGGGGGATGTGATGGGGTGGGTAGAGACAGAAAAAATGGGAGAGGATGGGGAAGCAGAAACCTCAGTTTGGGGGGAATTTCCGTAGAGAATGACTGAGAAAAGTTGGTTTTTTCTGGAAAACTTTAATGCAGCTCTTGTGGTGCTGCCATGCCTTAGTTCTGCTGGGAGCTCAAGCAGTATTTCATCACAATCCTTTGCCCAAAATTGTCACCTGAACTCATGAAATAAACTTTAGGTTTTTTCATCTTATTCCAAAGTTACCTTTTTTTAAAAAAATCATTTTGATTTCTCCTCTATTGACAACAGAAATGTTCTGTCAGGAGGAGCTGAAGCTAGATACTTGCATGTGGATATTAGGAAAAATGTGTTTTGTCCTTTCTTTCAACAGAATGGATCAGAAAACCTCATTCTTTTCTTCTGTCAACTTTAAATTGTCACTGAAAGGTCTCCACCCTGATCTGGATAGGAATAAAGAGCTTTTTTCAGTACCTGTTTACTTGGGAAGTTGGAAAGTTCCTGAATCCTTTGCAGGAATGTTGGTGGCTGCACTTGGGACATGTTAAGGGAGATTTGAACTGTGTTTCATTGTAGCTGAAACTAAAATACAACTGTTCCATAGCTTCAATCCCTTCTTATCAGCAGCACCTCAGGTCTTTGCCAGTGCACCTAAACTGGTATCAAAATAAAATATCAATATAAAACGTGTTTATACGTGAAATATCTGTTCTCCAGAGCTCTGCCCAGAGGCCAGGCAGTAACAGTGCCAGTAAAGATCTGACCACCCTCTTTTGACATTCATATTTCAGTTGTCAGGGGGGTCTGTGGGGCTGGGGTTGTTTTTATCCAGTGCAATCTGGAGGAGGTTTTGTTACTTCCACACCAGAGCTGGTATCAGTTTATCATTCCCATTCATCTGGGACTGGATATTTTTGCCTAAGCTTCATCCCTCCCTTCTCAGCCTGTTTTTTTGTTTGATTTAAATCTGCTCATTCTCTCCCAAAGTCTGCACACAAAGGCCAGGGCAGTGTTTGCCACGTAAGCCCTTTTCCAGTCTGCTTGATTGATCAGTCTGGCATCTTCTCTTGGCATTCCCCACAACCACAGCCTTCCCCTGCTCCCAAAGGGCACCAGATCCTGCTGGAATTTGCATTGTTGCATGTTTCAGCAGCTGTCATGCACCCTGATGAGCAGCACTTTGAATATGGCAGGCTGAAAAAAATGAAGAAGAACGAGTTTATGATGATCCTGCAAAACAAAACTGGCTGTAGCATCCAGCTGTATTTACAGTTTGCTTCTCATTCCTGCTTTGTTGTTTAAATGTGTGATGGATGCATTCCATGGCTGAGGGTCTGCCTGAGGTGGGATGGAAGTGGAGATGGGAATGGAAGAGATAAGGAAAGGGATGAGCAGATAACATGAAGAGATAACCACGAGTCTCTAAACAGGAATGCCAAAGAGATGAAGATGTGATATCCAACTTATTTCCAGTGTTTATAGAAAGAGCCTCGTGATTTGGGGGGAAATACTGACCTTGGTTCTGTCAGCTGTGCAGGGTCTTGCAAGGGACAGGTACAGTCCTGCAGGGCAGCTGCTGGAATTCCCATTTTCCATGGCTCTGGGAGCTGTTCCTGCTGGAATTCCCATTTTCCATGGGCTCTGGGAGCTGTTCCTGCTGGAATTCCCATTTTCCATGGGCTCTGGGAGCTGTTCCTGCTGGAATTCCCATTTTCCATGGGCTCTGGGAGCTGTTACTGCGGGAATTCCCATTTTCCATGGGCTCTGGGAGCTGTTCCTGCTGAAATTCCCATTTTCCATGGGATCTGGGAGCTGTTGTTGCTGGAATTCCCATTTTCCATGGGCTCTGGGAGCTGTTACTGCGGGAATTCCCATTTTCCATGGGATCTGGGAGCTGTTGTTGCTGGAATTCCCATTTTCCATGGGCTCTGGGAGCTGTTCCTGCTGGAATTCCCATTTTCCATGGGCTCTGGGAGCTGTTCCTGCTGGAATTCCCAGGGGCTGGGAGCTGTTACTGCTGGAATTCCCATTTTCCATGGGCTCTGGGAGCTGTTCCTGCTGGAATTCCCATTTTCCATGGGCTCTGGGAGCTGTTACTGCTGGAATTCCCATTTTCCATGGGCTCTGGGAGCTGTTGTTGCTCAAATTCCCATTTCCATGGGATCTGGAGCTTTTCCATTGCTGGAATTCCCATTTCCCTGGCTCTGGAGCTGTTTTTACTCCTGGAATTCCCATTTCCCTGGGCTCTGGAGCTGTTCCATTGCTGTTATTCCCCTTTCCCTGGCTCTGGAGCTGTGTTTACTCCTGGAATTCCCATTTCCCTGGGCTCTGGAGCTGTTTTCCTCCTGTTATTCCCATTTCCATGGGCTCTGGAGCTGTTCCTTTGCTGGAATTCCCATTTCCATGGGCTCTGGAGCTGTTCCCTTGCTGTTATTCCCCTTTCCCTGGCTCTGGAGCTGTGTTTACTCCTGGAATTCCCATTTCCATGGACTCTGGAGCTGTTTTCCTCCTGTTATTCCCATTTCCATGGGCTCTGGGAGCTGTTATTGCTGGAATTGCCATTTCCCTGGGGTCTGGAGCTGTTCCCTTGCTGTTATTCCCCTTTTCCTGGCTCTGGAGCTGTTTTCCTCCTGCTCTTCCCCTTTCCCTGGCTCTGGAGCTGTTCCCTTGCTGGAATTCCCATTTCCCTGGCTCTGGAGCTGTTTTCCTCCTGCTCTTCCCCTTTCCCTGGCTCTGGAGCTGTTCCCTTGCTGGAATTCCCATTTCCCTGGCTCTGGAGCTGTTTTCCTCCTGCTCTTCCCCTTTCCCTGGCTCTGGAGCTGTTCCCTTGCTGGAATTCCCCTTTCCCTGGCTCTGGAGCTGTTCCCTTGCTGGAATTCCCCTTTCCCTGGCTCTGGAGCTGTTCCCTTGCTGGAATTCCCCTTTCCCTGGCTCTGGAGCTGTTTTCCTCCTGCTCTTCCCCTTTCCCTGGCTCTGGAGCTGTTCCCTTGCTGGAATTCCCCTTTCCCTGGCTCTGGAGCTGTTTTCCTCCTGCTCTTCCCCTTTCCCTGGCTCTGGAGCTGTTCCCTTGCTGGAATTCCCCTTTCCCTGGCTCTGGAGCTGTTTTCCTCCTGCTCTTCCCCTTTCCCTGGCTCTGGAGCTGTTCCCTTGCTGGAATTCCCCTTTCCCTGGCTCTGGAGCTGTTTTCCTCCTGCTCTTCCCCTTTCCCTGGCTCTGGAGCTGTTCCCTTGCTGGAATTCCCCTTTCCCTGGCTCTGGAGCTGTTTTCCTCCTGCTCTTCCCCTTTCCCTGGCTCTGGAGCTGTTCCCTTGCTGGAATTCCCCTTTCCCTGGCTCTGGAGCTGTTTTCCTCCTGCTCTTCCCCTTTCCCTGGCTCTGGAGCTGTTCCCTTGCTGGAATTCCCCTTTCCCTGGCTCTGGAGCTGTTTTCCTCCTGCTCTTCCCCTTTCCCTGGCTCTGGAGCTGTTCCCTTGCTGGAATTCCCCTTTCCCTGGCTCTGGAGCTGTTTTCCTCCTGCTCTTCCCCTTTCCCTGGCTCTGGAGCTGTTCCCTTGCTGGAATTCCCCTTTCCCTGGCTCTGGAGCTGTTTTCCTCCTGCTCTTCCCCTTTCCCTGGCTCTGGAGCTGTTCCCTTGCTGGAATTCCCCTTTCCCTGGCTCTGGAGCTGTTTTCCTCCTGCTCTTCCCCTTTCCCTGGCTCTGGAGCTGTTCCCTTGCTGGAATTCCCCTTTCCCTGGCTCTGGAGCTGTTTTCCTCCTGCTCTTCCCCTTTCCCTGGCTCTGGAGCTGTTCCCTTGCAGTTTGCCCAGGACGAGGACGGCGGCAGCGGGGACTTTGCCGTGCTGGAGTACGAGAGCGCGGAGCAGGCGGAGAGCGTGCGGGGGGCCATGGACGGGGCCACCATCCACGGCAGGAGGCTCCAGGTGTCCTTCTGTGCCCCTGGGGCCCCGGGCAGGAGCACCTTGGCAGCTCTGATAGCAGCCCAGAGGATGGTGAGATCCCTGGAAAGCTCTGTGGGATGAGTTCCTCACGCCTGAGCTGGGAGAAGGAGCCAGGCTTGGGGAGCGTTTTGGCTTTTTTAGAGCCAGGTTGGAGCACCTGGGACAGTGGAAGGTGTCCCTGCCATGGCAGGGGTGGGATGGGGTGGGATTTAAGGTCCTTCCCAAGCCAAACCAGTCTGGAATTCTATGGGGTCAGCACTGTTGGATCCCTGCCCATGTTAAAGAGCTTTAACCAACCCAAACCAGTCTGGAATTCTGTGATTCCATGGGGTCAGTGCTGTTGGATCCCTGCCCATGTTAAAGAGCTTTAACCAACCCAAACCAGTCTGGAATTCTGTGATTCCATGGGGTCAGTGCTGTTGGATCCCTGCCCATGTTAAAGAGCTTTAACCAACCCAAACCATTCTGGAATTCTGTGATTCAGTGGGGTCAGCACTGTTGGATCCCTGCCCATGTTAAAGAGCTTTAACCAACCCAAACCAGTCTGGAATTCTGTGATTCCATGGGGTCAGCACTGTTGGGTCCCTGCCCATGGTAAAGAGCTTTAACCAACCCAAACCATTCTGGAACTCTGTATAATCAGCCCAGTTCAGGCTCCTTCCTAGGCAAAGATGGCCAGGAAGAAGATTAATAAATATCCATAAAAATCCCACAAAGTTGCACCCACATAGCTCTGGGATTTATTAAATGTAATCTCCTGTAAGAGAAATCATTCCAGCTCAAAACAAAAGTGACTGGGAATGAGTCATTGGACGAGCTAAAACTCGGTTTCAAACAGAGAGGCAAGAATTTGTCAGCTTTAAGATAAATTTCAAGGCAGGAGAAATAGGTTCATTTCATGCTCGAGGTAGAAGAAAGCTCTTTACACCCACATGTCTTATCACATTATTTCCTAGAGAATTGGATGTGATCAGTGTTACATGGAGAGGCAGCAGAGTTCCCTCTCTCCAGCCTGCTCAGGCACTTCTCTGTAAGAGACAGGAGAAGTCTGCTACAGGATATGGTGCTCATGGCAACATTTCTTATTCTCCTGTACTGATAACTCTGGGGTTAAAGGAAACAAAGAAATGTGCTTGGAATTTTGTTGGAATCATTTGTTAGGTGTTTCATTTGAGGGGAAAAAAGCAGGAAACGGGGAAGGAAATGGGGTTTTTTTCTGTGTCAGATGAAATGTGTACATTGCCATTGGAGTTTGAGGAATTGGAATACATTGGAATTGAAATGTATTCATTGTGTTTTGTTGCTTCTAACACTTTTTCTCTCTTCATTGGAGATGAGGAACAATAGGAAAGGCTTGCTTCCAGAGCCAAATCCAGTGCAGATCATGAAAAGTTTCAATAATCCAGCAATGCTGCAGATGCTGCTGCAGCCCCAGCTGCGTGGCCACGCTGTTAAACCTGGTAAGCTGCTCTGAAATAATGCAGAATCAAAGCCTGTTCTTAGTGCTGCAAGGCTTTTGCAGAGTAATTAAGTAGAAATAATATTTAAAATTCTGTGCAGACACTGTTGCAGTGTGTTTGTGCAGGTAATTTCAGCTTTTATGAAAGCAAAAGCAAGAGGTGCTCTTGTGTGTGGGTAAAATTCAGTGCTCCTGCAAATACCCTTGTGTGAACTCTGTGGGCTCTGAATATTCATATTAGAAATGGGTTTAGAAAGAAATGTCTTCTGCAAGGCTTGGCTAAACTTAAATCTGATTTAAGATCTGAGTTTTGCAGCCTGAGTCTTTCTCCTGTTGCCAATGTAAATCTTTATTCTTTTGGCTGCTGCCACAGCTGTGCAGAGTATTTATTACAGCATCAGCCAGAAACATTTATGTGCTCTAATTAGGAAGTGAATAAACATAAACCCTAATTAATCACATTTCAAAGGGTGAAAGTGCTCAGAACAGGAACAGGTGATGGGGACATCGAGTGGGGGAGAGCTGAGAGTGTGGCTACAAAGAAACCCAGAAATGGGGTGTGAGGTGACCACTTCAGGGCAGAAACACTTGAGCTAAACCTGAATTTAAAGCACTTCAGATAAAGCTGAGCCTGCAATCAGCTCAGGAGTGAAACTCTCAGGTGTGGAGGAGCTCTCACATTCTGGTAATTTTACATCAAAAGGTTTCATAACCTTTCCCAACCTAAACGAGTTCCTTGTTCCCTTGCAGTGACCCTTGTACACCTGAACATTTTCTGGAAAGCAAATTAAAAATACAGGATAATTCTAAAGACTTTTACTTGCCTAATTTGTAAAATACTCGATTTTTTGCTGTGTTTCTTAAACAGTTCTTGGAGCATCTGCAGGTTTACCTCACCTCATAAATTCAGCAGTTGGGCCACCATTTTTGCAGTTGAATAAAGTTCATCAGGTATGTGACAAAAAACCACTGTCATCAAAAGAGGTGTTTGGGGAGAGATCCTAAAGTTTTAAGGAATTAAAGCTAAAATCAAGTGTTCTTGTTGGAGCTCTAAGGAAAGCTATGAGATGGGGGAGCAGGCAGTGCTAACTGTCCAAAATTGAGTTATTTTATCTAAATTTTGGACTTCAAGCCTGCCAGTGTAGACAAAACTTGTCATTACTGGCAGAAAAACCCCTCTTGGAATGAGGTCTCAAGGAGCCTGGCACATCCCTTTCTCTTGGAGCAGCTCATCCACAGTTTATGATTTATCTGATTCAAACCCACGAGTTCAGCAGCCTCAGCTTCATTTTCAAGCTTCCAAATGTGCTGCATGTGCCATAAAAACCAGAGATTTGCAGGTGTTATTTCTTACTGATAAACCCCCCCAAGTTCTCCTGGAATTCCAGATGGGCACCAGAATTCCTGAGAGAAAATGGGAAGGATCTTTGGGATGGGTTTGTGCTAGAAATGGAGAGAGGGAAAATGCACCCACAGCCAGAATTTCTGCCTTGAGCTGTGCTGCTCTCAGGGGTTTCTCCAGCTCTGCCAGGAGCCAAAAATTGAATTTAATATTCATGGTAGGGATTCACACAAATACCTACGAGGGACTGGAGTCCAACACTTGGCCTTATTATTTCTGATATTTCAGAAATTTCCATTTTAAAAATAAAATCCCCTTCAGCATCAATTATTTCTGCAGTTCTTTTGACAAACACAGAGATCTTTAAAATGACCCAACTAAAATGCAGGAATATTCCCTGTATTATGTATATTGAGCTCTTGTATTTTTTCTCTAAAAACTGGTAGGTGAATATATTAATTTTGAATAAATTCTGCTTAATTTTGCCCCATATAAAATATACAGAATTATTAGGGTTTTTTTAACTGAAATGACATTTTTCAATTGGTCTGTTTAAGTTCCTGCTGCTCTCTCTCCAGCCTTTGGAAGGCACTGGGAGTGTTTGGTGCTTCCAGCTGGAGCCAGGGATGTTTTCCACAATTAACAGTGGGATTGATGATGATCCAAAGGCTTTTCCAGTGGTTTTTGGCTTGGGAGAGCTGCAGCCAAACAACTCTTGTGTTTTCTCTGCCCAGAGGTTTAAAAGTCTCATCTCCTCTTCCTGGGAGCTTCCTGTCATTTGATGAGCTCCAAACCTGAATTTTAGAAGGATTTGATGATCCCAATTTCTTCTCTAAGGCACATTTTTTCTTCTTGGGTGCTTTGTTTTGGGGTGTCCTCTAAAGCCAGAGAAGCAGGTCACTGTTTTGTTGATCTGTTTATTTCTTTATTTTGAAATTCAGTGTTGTCACTGAAAACCCTCCCCAGTCACGCTGGTTTAGCTCCCTGCAAGTCTTAGGTTTCTCTTTTATATTCAGGGCTTTGTGAAGTAACAGAATGAGAATAAATATTTTAAAATAGTTATTTAAAAAGGGTTCAACAGAGAGAATTTGAAGGTTATTCACCCAGTAATTTTTCAGCTTGAGGTAGCCTGCTTTTCAACTTGTTTCTCTTAATTTCTCTTAGTTATAAATTGTCCTGCTCCAAAATGATGCATTTTCAGCTTTCTCAGGGATGTTTTCCTCAGTCATCCAGCAATTTGTTAAATCTTGATTAACCCAGAGCCTTTCCCCTGAGGATTCTGACCAAACTGATTTTTCCACTCTTTCATTTCTGAAAGTTTTGCAATTGAACCACTTTGCTTTGTTGCTGGAGCCAAGTTCAGAAGGAGCAGCCCCTGGCACTGGTGACAATAACCAGCCCTGCATCATTTCTCCTGGAAATCACTGAGACAGTTCAAATAGATGCATAACTAATGTAGATATGGCCCATCTTTGTTTGGAAAAGCACATTTCTGAGCCCAGAAGATCATATTTCAGTCATAAAGGGTTTTTTCTTTAAGGAATTTAAGCCTGCCACCCAGACACAGCCAAGGCTTGGAAATATCTGGGAGATGTTTTGCACTCTTCATTCCCTGGGTTTGGTGATAAAAAACAATAAAGGGTGAACTTGGCATGATCACAGTGTCCTGTCTGCTTATTTTTGTACAACACCCTATAGAACAACCTGCATTTCACTGGCATATGATGCTGCCAGGCACTTCCAGGCCTGTAGCATAAATCATGATGTCTTTTAAAGTTTATTTTAAGCCTCAGAGCTGGCCAGAGCTCATAATGTTGACTATGCCAGTGGCAGAGTCTGGAGAGGGTGCCCCAAAGTTGTTAATTCAGTGGCTCAGTTGTGGTGGCAAACTGATCCAGAATATTCTGAATGAGCAATGTGAATATTTGATAGACCTGCCAATGTGCAGGCACTGTGATTTGTCAGGTTTTAATGCCTCTGGAGTAGGATTTCATGTGGATTGTTGTGTTGTGGGGGGAAACATATCTGGGTATTTCTCTGAAGCAAAATCAGTTCTGTGGAGGAAATTATTTCCATTTGCTGCCTTAACTCAAAATCTTTAATTTCTTCAAGCATTTCTGCCTGGCTGCCAGCTAACCCTTGTTTTGATCCTTTCTCAGAGCTCACTCCTGGGGAGCACGTCCAGCCTGCTGCTGCAGAGCCCTGCTCACCTGCCCCTGCCCCAGCAGCAGCTGCTGAAGATGGAGAACATGCAGGCAAACAGTGTAAGGCATCAGAGCTCTGCCTCCCTCTGAGCATCCCATAATTCCTAAAAGAAATCATTTCTAGCATCAGGTGATCTTTAAGTTCCCTTCCAACCCAACCCATTCTTGGTTCTGTGATCCTTGAACGGTTCAGCGGAGCTGAAGAGGTTGAGAGTGTGGAAGTTGTAAAAAGTAGCTCTGAGCAGATTATTTTAATGATTTACACAGTTTTCTCTTCTTCCTTTTAGAAACCAGGTTTGCTGGGAGAGCCCCCAACAATGCTGCTGCAGACAGTGCTGGGCATAGGGGTGATGCCAGCAGTGAGCTCAGGCCTGGCAGCACGAGGAGAAGCTCTCAAGTGTAAATGACATTTCATTTCATCCCAGATCACTAGAAATGCCCAGCTTCACATTGAGCACCTGACCTTCTCCCTGTGTAACAAAAGCAGCTTGTTCAACCCTCTGCTAGCTCAGTTTTTCCTTCTTTGGTACACTTGGAATATGCTTTTATTTAGAGGTGACATTTTGTGGGGTTTTTCAAAGCAGGTAAATGGGAGTTGCTGAAGAGGCACCACAAATTTGCTCTTTGCCTTCATTTTATTAAGAAATGAGTTTTAACAGCCAGTCTGTGACAGGTGTCAATTTGGAATGCAAATTTCTGTGCCACTGATGCCCTCAGTATTTATGAGGAAGGATCAGTTGGATACTGGGGGTGCTCCCCTGGAGAGGAGAAGGATCCAGGGAGAGCTCAGAGCCCCTGGCAGGGCATGAAGGGGCTCCAGGAGAGCTGCAGAGGGACTGGGGACAGGGGATGGAGGGACAGGAGCCAGGGGATGGATTTAAGCTGAAAATGGGTAGATTTAGATGGGTGTTGGGAAGGAATTCCTGGCTGGGAGGGTGGGCAGGGGCTGGGATGGAATTCCCAGATTTGCTGTGGCTGCCCCTGGATCCCTGCAGTGCCCAAGGCCAGGCTGGACACCCTGGGACAGTGGGAGGTGTCCCTGCCATGGGAATGGATGATCCTTAAGGTCCCTCCCAACCCAAACCATTCCAGGATTTTCTGCTCTTGTTTCCCCCACTGCTCCCTGTGTTCTGCAATCCTGGCCCTGCCCTGAGCCATGGCAGTGACCAGGAGCAAGGAAAAGGCATCCAGGGCAGGGCAGAAAGCTCCTCCAAATACCCAGGTTTTCATTTTGGAGAACATTTTCCAGCTTTTCAGTGAAAAGAATTCTTCCCAATGCCAGCTGAGGTGGGGTTTCCCCCTGTGCTCCCATCCAGCATCCTCCAGGATGTTGTTCCCAGGTTTTCTTTGAAAATGCCAGGAAGCACTGAGAAGCACTGAGAAAGTTATCACAGGGAATGTTTAGAAAAGTCAGAGTTTTATTGAATCAGCTTGAAACTGAGTTGTTTGCCTGTGGGATGGGGAAGGAACAAAAAGCAGTGCAGGAGATCTGGAATTGTTCTCCTCCACCCTCATTAACCCCCCAACAAACCCTCTGTAATAAATCCCATCTAACAGCAGAGTTTCTCCATTTCTGGCTGGCTGCAGCATCTAACGCAGCTCCCATTCCAGCAGCAGCAGCGGCGGCGGCAGGGATGGGCGTGCTGCCATTCTTCCCAAGCCAGCCCATGGTCGGACAGGCTCTGCCCGGGCCCAGCGCCGCTGCAGACAAAGCCGAGGCGCTGCCGCCAGCGCCGCCCTTCGCTCCGGCCCTGCCCGGGGCGCTGCGGGCCGCGCCCTCCAAAGCTGCGGGGCACGGCAAGGGCTGCGACTCCGGCCTGGGGGTAAGGGCACACTGCACACACACACACACACACACACACACACACACACACACACTGCTGCTCTCTCTTCTCTTCTCTTCTCTTCTCTTCTCTTCTCTTCTCTTCTCTTCTCTTCTCTTCTCTTCTCTTCTCTTCTCTTCTCTTCTCTTCTCTTCTCTTCTCTTCTCTCTCTCCTCTCTCTCTCCTCTCTCTCCTCTTCCTTCTTCTCTTCCTCTTCTCTCTCTCCTCTTCCTTCTTCTCCTTTCCTTTCCTTTCCTTTCCTTTCCTTTCCTTTCCTTTCCTTTCCTTTCCTTTCCTTTCCTTTCCTTTCCTTTCCTTTCCTTTCCTTTCCTTTCCTTTCCTTTCCTTTCCTTTCCTTTCCTTTCCTTTCCTTTCCTTTCCTTTCCTTTCCTTTCCTTTCCTTTCCTTTCCTTTCCTTTCCTTTCCTTTCCTTTCCTTTCCTTTCCTTTCCTTTCCTTTCCTTTCCTTCCCTTCCCTTCCCTTCCCTTCCCTTCCCTTCCCTTCCCTTCCCTTCCCTTCCCTTCCCTTCCCTTCCCTTCCCTTCCCTTCCCTTCCCTTCCCTTCCCTTCCCTTCCCTCCTCCTTTCCTTTCCTCCTCCTTTCCTTTCCTCCTCCTTTCCTTTCCTCCTCCTTTCCTTTCCTCCTCCTTTCCTTTCCTCCTCCTTTATTTCAACCCCTCCTGTGTCCCCCCTGTCCAATTCCCTCTATTTTAACCCTTCCTGTGTCCCCCCTGTCCAATTCCCTCTATTTTAACCCCTCCTGTGTCCGCCCTGTCCAATTCCCTCTATTTTAACCCCTCCTGTGTCCCCCCTGTCCAATTCCCTTGATCCCAGGATCATCCTGGGCACACGTGGAGGTCTCAGCAGTGGTGCTGATGGGGAGAGAACAATGCTCTCCCTGGTGGTCCAGCTGAAGAACAAAGGCAGCTCCTCAGTGCTGCAGGGCTCCTCTCCATGTGTTTGCCTCACAGGGCTGGATCATGGAATTTAACATTTATCTCAGGGCAGTGTCTCTTCTAAAGGGCAAACATTGAACTTGGGGTTGAATTTTGTGATTCATCAGGAGCAGTTCTGATGGTTGGGGGGCCTGTGGGTTTCCAGGTGCTTGTGTGTGTGTATATAAATTTTCCACTTTTAATTAACAGTTTTAAAAAATATTATTTATTCCCTTGGAGGTGAGGTGTGAGAGGATGATGGAATGGGATGTAAGTGGTCTCATTCTTCCAGAATTCTTTTTCTGCCCTTAAGAAAACTTACCTTTTTTACATATAAATATAATTTATAATAATTATTATATTTAATATATATTATTTACATTATAAAAGTAATAAATAATAATTTTAATATACATCAATACTTCAACGTTTTGGGGAAACATGGGCTTAATTAATGATTTTCCTAACATTTGGCCTTTATTTCCTTGTGTCTCCAAATGAAAAGAGTTGATTTTGTCTTGGCCATGTACTTAATGTTCACTCCCTGCATCTGGAATTGCTCGAGTGATTATTATTCCTTCACTTGCATATAAAAGTTTTTCTTTTGTTTGTTTGTTTTGTAATATCCTTTAGGAACTTGCAGTCTGAAGAGAAACATTCCTACAAAAACCATTTGGAAGAAAAAAGTGGAGGCAATGTGTCCAGATTGCTGAAACAAAATGGAACTTGTGAAGGATTGACTTCAAAAGTTTCATTTTATTTCAAAAGTTTTTGTTTTTCTTTCATAGGACTAAGCTTTTCCCAAGACCCTGCTAGGCCACTGAACCTTCTTTCTGACCAATTTTATATGAATTTAATGCAAACTGCCCTGTCCATTTTTCAGACTCCCTTGAAAAAACAGACTTCTCTGCTTGGGGAGCCCCCAAAAGAAATCCGGCTGAGCACCAACCCCTACTTGAACTTGGCAAGTGTTTTGCCTGGTATCTGTCTGCCAGGTAAGCCCACATTCCACGGATTTCATTGCAGATTTCCACAGCCAGAGCATGGCAGATACTTACCCTGTTGGCCTGGTAAATCCAGTGCCCACAGCATTTATCCTCAAGGGAATCTTGTAGTGTGTCTCAAAAGTGCAGAGTAATTCACCCTGATGCTTAAACAGGGCTGCGTTTTCAGAGGCTCACAGACTTGTAGAAGCCTTCCAACTATTAGCAGCACTGATGAATTTGGGGCACAAATCTCAATTTTAACCCTAGAATAGAACCTGATGAGTGTGTTTTTTACAAGCCAGGTGTTGATCCCAGCTCTGTTCTTTGTGTTCCCAGCAGCAATTGCCAGCAAAGCCTCCAGTCCTCCACAGCAGAGCAGCCTTCCAAACAGTGTGGTGGATGCTGCTGTGTCTCAGGGAACTGCATCACAACATGCAATGGAAAATTATTTCAGTTATTCCCAGCAGCCTGGGGAGTACCCACAGGTAGGAATAATCCCACAGCCTGGGCTTCTCCCAGAGCTGCTCCTTGTTTTCTCTGGGTGTTCTTCCTGAGCCTCTGCACTGACACTTTATCTGATCATCTCAGTGTTCAGAGCAGATTTAGCACAAAGAACATTCCCTGCTGAAATCACAACCCTTGAAAAAATTGTTTCTTGAGAGCCTGAGCTGTGGGCACTCACTAAAAATGACTTCTCAGCACCTCTGCCTTGGCTTTTGTCTGCCTTCAAAACCAGGGGGTTTTTCTCTTTGCCTTCCCCAGAAGTTTTTGAGCCCTGAACTTTGGCTGGAGCCCAGGGCAGAGAGCTGCAGTTGCTGCACAGCCTGGGGATGTTTGCCAGCTGCTCTCATGCACAGGATGTGGAGATCAGAGCCTGGCCAGGAGCTGCAGGCCCTGCAGAGTGTTCAGTGCTCAGAGCCAGTTCCATGGGACACTGGCAGGGAACATCTCCATATTTGCATTAAGCAGCCTGAGTGTCTATAGAACTGTAAGTGCACAGGACAGAGCTGAGAGCTGCCTCTCCCTCCCCAGGGGGACACAGCCTCTCCTGGGCTGCTGGCAGGCACAGCTGTGAGCCCCAAACTCCTGGCACTCGGGGTTTGGCTCGGGAAGGGAGATCTCTGAAGTAGAGAGGGCAGCCTGGCCACAGGGGAGGGGGACAGGGTCAGTGCACAGAGCTTTGCCAGGGGCCACACAGCCCTTGGATCAGATCTGCTGCTGCAGGGGCTCCAGGAGAGCTGCAGGGAACCTGGGACAAGGCCTGGAGGGACAGCACCCAGGGAATGGCTCCCAGTGCCAGAGGGCAGGGATGGATGGGACACTGGGAATTGGGAATTGTTCCTGGCAGGGTGGGGGTGCACAGAGAAGCTGTGGCTGCCCCATCCCTGGAGGTGTTCCCATAACAGGAATTGTTGTCCCTGCCTCTCTGCCAGGCCAGAGGTGCCCCCTGTGTGTTTTAAGCACTTTCCATAATTTTAACTGTTTGATTTGAGCTTCACCACTGGTGCTGAAGGTGTTTTGGTGCTTCTTGGAGAGCTCTGGGCTGTAGGAATTGTAGGCAGGCATGGGAGAGGATTTCTGCTCCTCTGTAGGAGGCTGTCCAGCAGTGGTACCAGCATTATGCTCAGGCACATCACTCTACCCAGGCCAGAGTGGATGGCTTGGAAAATGAAGCCTCTGAGGTGAGAAATAATTTCATTTTCTTGCTGTCTCCACTGGCTGTTGCTCCCATCAGCTTTTGGACACCTGCTTTGTGTGTTGGCACAGGAATGAGGGGCTGCAGAAGGCACTGCATGGGCACTGCTGCAGGGCAGCACCCCCAGAGTCACACCCAAAATCCCCCTCTCTAAAATCCCACCACCCAAAAGCACCTGGAATGCTCAGCAGTGGATTACAATGCTCCCACCAGGAACAGCACACCATTAATGGCATTTCCCAGGGCTGAATCTCCCAGCATTGAAGGGCTGTTTCTTGCCCAAGCTGAGGTTTTTGTGAGCAAGGAGAAAGACACTTTTGAAAGGAATGACACAAATTAAAGCATCATCCAAACCCCACATTTTGCTCCAGGAATTGCTGCACCCCCGAGCTGCTGTGAACTGCACCTCTTGTGACTCAGGTATTTCCTCACCTGCTGAGAGCTCATCACAATAGCAGAAAAAAAAAAAAAGAATTATTAAACCTTTTTTCCTTCTGCTTCATGGATCCCCTTCTGGATTCAGGAATCTGCAGGTGGATCTTTCCCAAACTACAGCACCTGCCTGCAGGTGGTGCCTCCCTTTTTGAGTGGAGCCCCGGGATCGCAGCCGGGCTTGCAGCCTCCTCCAGCAAATCCCCTAAAGCAGGTGAGAGGAGGAGGAGGAGGAGCAGCAGCAGCGCCTGCAGACGCTTCTCCCTGGCTGCTGCTGCCCCCGGGTGGAGCTTTCCCTCTGCATCCCCGCTCCACACAATTCCTGGGACCGTGAGAGGAGGCTGGGCCAGCTCCAGAGCCTGCAGAGCCCTCCAGGCCCTGCGGATCAGCTCCTCTCAGGGCCCCAAAAGCCACGGGCAGAGCCAGGCTGGGGTTTTGGAGGCAAATAAAGTAGGAAGAGAGGAGGAGAAGGTTGGCACTGGATTTAAATGGATGTTTGCCTGACTTGCAGATGGTTTGTACTGGGATAGGATCTCTGAAGTTGAGAGAGCAGCTCAAAATTTCCTGGAAAGCAAATAAAAAAAAAACACAGGATAAATCTAAAGTTTTAGGATGAAAACTAGTCCTTCTTCATAAGTTTAAATAGTATTGTGTAACTAGATAAAAAAGTCCACGTTGCAAGCCACAAGTAGTTAGTTATTAGGTTAAAAATAAAAATAATTTAAGTATCATTTCTTAGTTAATCCTTAAAAATCTTATAAAGAAAAAAATACAGCTCCATTTTTAGTTTATTAAAATCAAGTACTACAAAACTCACAACTATAACATAAAAACTATAACATAAACCATAATGTAAAACTAGAACATCACTAAAAACTGATATCTCGGGATCTCTGCTGCTCAGAGGGACCCTGAGATGCATTAGAAAGTTTCTTTTCCCAGCCCAGTGGTTGAAGAAGGAGTCAAAGCTCTTCAGTTCTCAGTCTCAAGGTTGTTTATTGTTTCTTATCTATAAAATGATTGTTTCTTTCTCCTGCCCTGCTGAGGTCTGTCCAGCAGGACAGACAGAGGCACTCTGCCTTCCCTGGGGTGCTGTTATCTTTTTATACTAAAAACTACCTGTACAATATTTACAATTACTTTCCAATACCCATCACCTGTGTTAGACACTGAGCTTCTGCTCTAAACCAGTCCAAAAGTGCCACCATCACAGCAGGAGATGGAGGCCAGGAAGAAGAAGGAGAAAGGCTGGACATGCCCAGATTCCTCCGTCTTCCCCCTGAACCCTCATTCTAAAAACCCCAAAAAAATCTATTTTTCACCCTGTGATAAATTCACTATCATTCTACTTAACTTTATCATTCTACTCTTAACAAGTCTTTCTTGACTTGCAATCCTTCATACAAGGTTGGTAATTGTTTTTTCCAAGGGCTCAGTCAAAGGCACAGGGTCCTGGGGCTCTGTGCTGAGGTCTCTGAGCGCCCTGACAGGGCAGCCCGAGGGATGTCCTGGGCTCTGACCCTAATAACCATGGGGGCTGAGCCCCTTGACCCGCCGGCAGGCCAGGCGTGACCGCTGTCCGTGTTGTGCCCTCAGGTGGCCCCGAAGCGCAGCTCCTCGTACCTCGTGTCCTGCCCCGAGCCCGGCCCCGCGGAGCTGCCGGGCCCCGCGCGCTTCGCGGAGTCCTCGCTGAAGAAGAAGCGCGTGTATTGACACAGGGCGGGCTCCAGGGCTCCCAGCCGGGGCAGGCAGCTGGGAACCCTCTGCAGTTACTGCTGCCTTAACTTCCCACCGGGAGCTCCTGCTCGGCGGGCTCCGTGTCCCCAGAGGAGCCGGCTCTGTCCCGGCACCGCGAGGACAAAGGTGACAGAGGTGGTGGCTGCTCTCGCTTGGAGAGGAGGGGACAGCGTTGGCTTTGTCACCTGTGGGACAGAGCACGGGGACTTGGGGAGCTGGGGCAGCTCCAGCTGAAAGCAATAAAAACCCAGAGGAAAGAAAGCTGATCCTTTCTCCAGTCCTCAGCCTGAGGAAGTTCAAAGAGGAAGTCTTGATAGTAATTATTTTGTATTTTTTTAACTCAGAATGTGTGTGGGGGGGTTTTTCCAACTTTCCTTTTTCCAGGAGTAAGAGCTCTGCATTTACAGCCTTTCAATTTTTAATATTTCTTCTTAATCCTGGAATGGAGCGATACCAAATGGATTCCCAGAGCCTCAGTGATGTTCCCAATAAATGCCTGTCCATAGGGAGATGCTGTCCTGGGCTGCCTTGGAATATTCCCTGGGATTTGGAGAGCTGCTCCTTGGACAGTGGAATAACTTTGTTTTTACAGCTTTCCCATGGAGAAATTAATTCCCAGTGTGAGGCAGCATCCTCCTTCCACAGGCATGGGACAGCTCTTCCTGGGCCACCCCACATTGTTTCCCACTTGGGTGTATTTTCCTTTTTTTTTTTTTTTTCAAAGACTTTTTGTATTTTTAGCTTCTTATCAGCTCTGCCTCGAGCTGTTCTCTTCTGCCCTTGGAGCTGGAGATCAGCAATCCTTCCTTTTGCCCTCAGTGACAGTAGATGAGGAGCCAGCCCTCCTTCCAAGGCTGTGTCCCTTGGAATCCTGCTGCAAATCCATCTGGATTGAGTTCACTGAGGCCAGGAGCCACCTCCTTCTCCCTTTTCTTTGCTAGAGAACACTGAAGCCATTTTTCAATACTGATTTTTTTAAATTAAAAGTCTTAAACTTTTGCCTTTCAAGCTTTGGGATGTGACCAGGATCCACATTTTCAAAGCTTAAAAAAATCCCAAGCAAATTTCCCTCTTCCCTCAGCTGCTGGAACTGCTCCACAAACAGGAGCCAGGAGCTTTTCTGGGATTCTGCCTGTATGTATTGATAAATTCACTTGTAATATTTTGTTTCAACTGTTTGTATATGCAACTTTCTCAACTTGTTACACTTTTCAATGAAAATAAATTGTTGGTACTTACTTCAAGTGGGTTTTTTGTGGGAGGAAAACAGCCCTGGACTCCTTTAATCAGGTAAGGTAGGAAAAGGTTTTAAAAGAACACCATTCCCATGGAAATTCAATTTTAAAAACTTTCCTCTGTTTAACTTATGATTAAAAAGGGAGGCACATGGAGAAAAAAAAAATTTATTAGACTTGTTTGTATAAAGAGTAACAAAGTGCTTACAGATTAAATTCAGCTTCCTAAGTGAAATACAGAAACAATAACACTGTAAAAATAAATCTGACCTCCTTGGAGCTCATAATTACCATTTTTTATATATATTTTTATATATATATATATATATATATATATATATATAGACCTCTTTCTGTTATTGCCAAAACTGGAGGATCTCTTCAGAGCATTTTCGGTAGGAAACATGATGGCAGCAGAAGGTTCCAGTTAAACCACTCAAGGGCTGAGTCAAAATGTTCTTTAAAAAATGGTTGGAGGGGTTCCCAGTCCCTGGGACAGCCCAGGGTGCCCAGGGCTTTTTCCTTTTGGATAGTCCTGGGTGCCCAGGGCTTTTTCCTTTTGGATAGTCCTGGGTGCCCAGGGCTTTTTCCTTTTGGATAATCCTGGGTGCCCAGGCCTTTTTCCTTTTGGATAATCCTGGGTGCCCAGGGCTTTTTCCTTCTGG